>NC_091988.1:66233210-66569549 GCF_044704955.1 Pristiophorus japonicus
TGAGGCCTAACCAGTAATTTGTAAGGGTTTGGTATGACTTCTTTGTTTTTGTATTCAATGTCCCTATTTACAAAGCCAGTATCCCATAAGCTTTTTTAACCGTCTTATCAACTTGCCCTGCCACCTTCAAAGATTTGTGAAAATGCACCCCCAGACAAATTGTAAAAAAAGATTTACTGAACCCAGTATTCCTGGAAAGCTGGGCCAGAGGACAGAAATTTAAAGCAGTGACAGTCAAGTTTAAATAGATATTAGGAACAACTTAACTTGACATGAGATAAATATTTGGAAAAATCTCCCCAGCAGTGTAGTGGAAAAAAAAACGCTCGAGGCGTACAAAATCCAGCTGGATGTTATAGGAAATAAGAGCAGGTGTAGGCCATTCGGCCCTTCGAGCCTGCTCCATCATTCAATGAGATCATGGCTGATCTTCTACCCTATTCCCATATCCCCTGATTCCATTAGTGCCCAAAAATCTATCGGTCTCGGCCTTGAATATACTCAATGACTGAGCATCCACAGCCTTCTGGGGTAGAGAATTTCAAAGATTCACAACCTTCTGAATGAAGAAATTTCTCCTCATTTCAGTCCTAAATGGCCGACCCCTTATCCTGAGACAGTGCCCCCTGGTTCTAGACTCCCCAGCCAGGGGAAACATCCTTCCTGCATCTACCCTGTCAAGCTCTCTAAGAATTTTATACGTTTCAATGAGATCACTTCTCATTCTTCTAAACTCCAGAGACTATAGGCCCAACCTGCTCAATCTCTCCTCATAGGACAACCATCTCATCCAAGGAATCAGTCTGGTGAACCTTTGTGTCTAAGGCAAGTGATGTTTTGGCAGAAATAATAGAAAAACAAATTATAATTTAAATGGAGAAAAATTGCAAAGTGCTGCAGTATAGAGAGACCTGAGGGTCCTTGTGCATGAAACACAAAAAGCTAGTATGCAGGTACAGCAAGTAATCAGGAAGGCAAATGGAATGATGGCCTTTATTGCAAGGGGGATGGAGTATAAAAGCAGAGAAGTCCAGGGTATTGGTGAGGCCGCACCTGGAGTACTGCGTCTAGTTTTGGTCTCCGTATTTAAGGAAGGATATACTTGCATTGGAGGCTGTTAGATTGATTCCAGAGATGAGGGGTTGACTTATGAAGATAGGTTGAGTAGGTTGGGCCTATTCACATTGGAGTTCAGAAGAATGAGAGGAGATCTTATTGAAACATATAAGATAATGACGGGGCTCGACAAGATGGATACAGAGAGGATATTTCCACTCATAGGGGAAATTAAAACTAGGGACATAGTTTCAGAATTAGGGCCGCCCATTTAAAAGTGAGATGGAGAGGAATTTCTTCTCTCAGAGGGCTGTAAATCTGTGGAATTCTCTGTCCCAGAGATCTGTGGAGGTTGGGTCATTGAATATATTTAAAGTGGAGATAGACAGATTTTTGAGCAATAAGGGAGTAAAGGAGTAATGGGGAGCAGGCAGGGAAGTGGAGCTGAGTCTATGATCAGATTAGCCATGATCATTGGCAGTCCCTTGGACGAGGATGACTTGCTTCCAAGAGAGTTCACAGATGTTTCAATGAAGGAGCTGATGTTCCAGTCCTGAACTCCAATTGAGGGGGTGCAAGATGCCTGTGCGTGGATTTTTTTTAACGTGACCGTTGCACATCAGCCACCACAGGGGCTTGACAGGGCTAGGCCTTTATCCAGTGGCAAGGATTAACCAGGACGACTGGAGACTTGCTCTGCTGCACGGACCTAGTGCGCTCACATATCCCAGTGTGGGCAGGTCCGTGCTGCCCCTGGGCCCTCGGCTCTTCTGGGCCCCATACCCTCATTCGCTACACCTCCGCCACGATGTTCTAGGGCCCGGCGCTCCAGCTCTACTTATAGCCCCGACCTGAGGTGGTGTTCTCACATAGGTCGGGGCGGCTCACGATCAGCCATGATCTTATTGAATGGCGGAGCAGGCTCGAGCGACCAAATGGCCTACTCCTGCTCCTATTTCTTATGTTTATGTGTTGTTATGTGATAGGAGACTTGGATGAGCTGATTGATATTTATTTGTTCTTGATTTTCATTATCTTAGGTAAATAATCTTTGGGTTACCAAAAACCTCCATAGGTCAGCTTTGAAGGGTACTCCTTTCTTCGGAAGCTGGAAGCAGTAATAGTTAGCCCTTAACAGTGAACTTTCACCTAGAACTGCTGGTTCTGTCCTTAAAGGGGTAACGATGTATTCCATGTCAACGTTCCTCCTCCACTTTCCTTAGGTGGCCAAGAAAGGAATGTAGGAACATAGGAACAGGAGGAGGCCATTCGGCCCCTCGAGCCTGTTCCTCCATTCAATGAGATCACGGCTGATCGGTGACCTAACTCCATGTACCCTCGCTTAGGAACAAGGGGCGGAGTGTAGAGTGGCTAACTCTCCAGGTTCGTCCAGGAGTCTCCGGGAATTAAAGACCAATCTCCTGGTCACCGCTGCAAGGAGAAAATCATAGGGAACATGGAAAACAATTACCGGGCTGGATTTTCGACTTTTCTGTTTTCGAGGCGAAAATGGCGGTGGGGCGGGAAAGTTAGCTGCCGGGAATATTTTGCACTTTAGTATTTAAGTTTGGGCATCTGGGCCCTGAGTCAGGGGGCGCAGTGCCAAGGGAGGCGTTGTATACCTCTCTTGGGGCAGTGGGATGGGAAACTCCGGAGCTAAAGTGCCGGGCCAGGAGAGAGGCCTGGGGAGGGCGGGAGGGGGAAACCAAAAATAAACCCCACAGAAACATTCCTAAAACATTGCTCACGCCACCGCAACATAAATCACACAAAAATTTAAAACAAGAAACACTCGCACTTACTCTTGTAGTCAGTGTCGCTGGGATTAACGAACCTCCCTGATTTTACAGGCATCCATTGCGGGCAAACTTCCAGGCGGACAGGTCGGCCAAGACTCAATACTCACGCCAGTGTGGCAACCAGGGGCATTGCACACCGGACGCAGCTCTTCCTGGCAGTGCTGCTGCAAAACCCGACCGGAGGGGGCGCTGGAGACCTCACGGCCGCCTTTCACGCCGCTCCGGGGTGAAACCCCGAGCGCAAAGGACCGGGAAATCCAGCCCACCGGGTGTGTTTTTCTTTCAGTTTCTTCGGACACTTTTGTTTGTTTGTTTAACAAATGTTGGAGATGGGGAAAAAAGGCAGCCTCAGGGCAAAGCAATCATGCAGTGGGGGCCTCAACTACGCAGCAGGCTCTTCATTTGCATTTGCAAAGGGCCTCACACCTGTTTCAGGCATGGGCAGCGCACGCCAGTTCTTTGACCTTTACCAATATGGCGGGCATCACACTTCAGGCCTGTAAGGAGCGTGTATTTTCTGCCCGCCATATTGGAGGTCTGGGAGGTCGTCTTGTATCCAAGAAATGGGCGTTTCGTGGTCGAATTCCTTGTCCATAATCTTTTTGATGTCCTAGCTTTTTAAATTAGCACGCTCGCCGAGTTGATTGAATTTGGCTTGCAGGTCGTTAACTATTGAAGCCCCTCATCCCCACCCATCATCCCCACTCCCCCAGCCGTCTCCTTAGCAACACCGGCACGCTGAGACATTAATGAAGGTAAATGCATCCAATTAGGATATTCTTCATTTACATAAGGTTTAAATACATTCACACAAATATGGATAAACATATTCATCACCACTCCCCTCTCCCGCCATCACGGCTAGAGGAAACTTCTTGCAATGGCCTCCCACCCCCACAATTTTCCCTCCCCTATGTGCCTCAATATTGCACAAAAAATAGACAGTTGAAAAAAAAAAATTCTTTTATATAGCACCTTTCACAACCTCAGGACTTTACAGTCCATTAAGCACTTTACAGTCCATTAAGTTCTTTGAAGTGTAGTCACTGTTATAATGTAGGAAACGCAGCAGCCAATTTGCACACACAGCAAGCTCCCACAAACAGCAATGTGATAATTGCCAGATAATAGTTTTTTTTAGTGCTGTTGATTGTGGGATAAATATTGACCAGGACATCGGAGAAAACTCCCCTGCTCTTCTTTGAAACAGTGCCATGGGATCTTTTACGTGCACCTGATAAATAACATCTCATCCAAAAGGCAGCACCTCCGACAGCGCAGTCATGCACATTCCTTCCACTGACCTTGTAAAATCTGCCATCATAGGAACATAGGAGCGTAGATGAGATTGAGTAGACTAGGCCTATATTCTCGAGAGCTTAGAGGAATGAGAGGCGCTCTCATTGAAACATACAAACTTCTTGACAGGGTAAATGCAGGGAGGATGTTTCCCCTGGCTGGGGAGTTTAGAACCAGAGGTCACAGTCTCAGAATAAGGGGTCGGCCATTTAGGACTGAGATGAGGAGAAATTTCTTCACTCAGAGGATGGTGAATCTTTGGAATTCTCTACCCTAGAGGGCTGTGGAGGCTCAGTCTTTGAGTATATTCAAGACAGAGAGCCATAGGTTTTTGGATATTAAGGGAATCAAGGGATATAGGGATAGTGCAGGAAAATGGAGTTGGGATAGAAGATCAGCCATGATCTTATTGAACGGCAGAGCAGGCTCAAGGGGCCAAATGGCCTACTCCTGCTCCTATTTCTTATTCTTATGAGCAGGAGGAGGCCATTAAGCCCCTTGAGCCTGTTCCACCATTCAGTTAGATCATGGCTGATCTGTTTCTGAATGTAACCTTTAATACCCTTCCCTAAAAAAATCTAGCAATAGTAAGAGAAGGAGTGGGGCCTATTCGGGACCAAATAGGAGCCCTCCGCATGGAGGCAGAGGGTATGGCTAAGGTACTAACTGAGTACGTTGCATCTGTCTTCACCAAGAAAGAAGATGCTGCCATAGACATAGTAAAGGAGGAGGTAGAGTAGATACTGGATGGGATAGGAATTGATAAAGCTGAAGAACTAGAAAGGCTGGCTGTACTTAAAGTAGATAAGTCACCAGAACCGGATGGGAGGCTGAGGGAAGTGAAGGAAGAAATTGCAGTGGTACTGGCCATAATCTTCCAATCCACCTTAGAAATGGGGCTGGTGCCAGAGGATTGGAGAATTGCAAGTGTTACACCCTTGTTCAAAAAAAGGTGTAAAGATAAACCCAGCAACTATAGTTTAACCTCGGTTGTGGAGAAGCTTTTAGAAACAATAATCAGGGATAAAATTAACAGTCACAGTGGATTAATTCAGCACGGATTTGTTAAAGGCAAAGCGTGTTTAACCAACTTGATCGAGATTTTTGATGATGTAACAGAGGGTTGATGAGGGCAATGCAGTTGATGTGGTGTACATGGATTTCCAAAAGGCTTTTGATAAAGTGCCACATAATAGGCTTGCCAGCAAAGCTAAACCCCATAGAATAAAAGGGACAATGGCAGCATGGATACAAAATTGGCTCAGTGACAGGAAACAGAGAGTAGTGGTGAACGGTTGTTTTTTGGACTGGAGGAAGGTATACAGTGGTGTTCCCCAGGGGTCGGTACGAGGACCACTGCTTTTCTTGTTATATATTAATGACTTGGATGTGGGTGTACAGGGCACAATTTCAAAAGTTGCAGAAGACACAAAACTTGAAGGTATAGTGAACAGTGAGGAGGAGAGGACATAGACAGGCTGGTGGAATGACACGTGGCAGATGAAATTTAACGCAGAAAAGTGTGAAGTGATAAATCTTGGTAGAAATAATGAGGTGAGAAAATATAAACTAAAGGGGGCAATCCTAAAGGGGGTGCATGAACAGAGAGACCTGGGGGTGCATGTGCACAAATTGTTGAAGCGGCAGGGCAGGTTGAGAAAGTGCCCTTGCAGCGGGTCAGCCGTCCGGACCATCTGCACGACGCAGGCGTGTTAAAGGGGAGGGAAGCTGCGAGCTCTGTAGAGTTTTCAGTTAGGTCCACTGGGCCACCAGGGAGGGTTTCGGCCAGGCCAGTGGCCTGGAATTCAAGAGGGGATGCCAGGCTGCCTGTTGGCGACCCGGCCAAACCCCGGGGGCATAATTGTCCTGGCAGTCGGCCGACAATAAAAAATATGGTGACCGTGGTAGCGTGACCTCCCCTTTAAGAGTGGATGCGTCGCCCAGCCACAGACAGCTCCCCGCTGGGGAAAGCTGTTAGTGGCACCGACCAGCGGCGGCACTCTCGCAGGGCAATTCGATACGGGGTCATTTCCTGCCTCTTAGAGGCGGTAATGGAGCTTATGGAGGGGGCAATTTCGGCCTCATAGAGTACAAAAGTAAGGAAGTTATGATGAACCTGTATAAAACATTGGTTTGGCCTCAAATGGAGCATTGTGTCCAATTCTGAGCAACACACTTTAGGAAGGATGTGAAGGCATTAGAGAGGTTGCAGAAAAAATTTACGAGAATGATTCCAGAGATGAAGGACTTCGGTTACGTGAATAGACTGGTGAAGCTGGGTTTGTTCTCCTTAAAGCAGTGAAGATTGAGAGGAGATTTGATACATAGAAACATAGAAACATAGAAATGAGATGCAGGAGCAGGCCATTCGGCCCTTCGAGCCTGCACCGCCATTCAATAAGATCATGGCTGATCATTCAACCTCAGTACCCCTTTCCTGCTTTCTCTCCATACCCTTTGATCCCTTTGGCCGTAAGGGCCACATCTAACTCCCTTTTGAATATATCTAACAAACTGGCCTCAACAACTCTCTGCAGTAGAGAATTCCACAGGTTAACCACTCTCTGAGTGAAGACGTTTCTCCTTATCTCGGTCCTAAATGACTTACCTCTTACAGGTGTTCAAAATCATGAGGGGTCTGGACAGAGTATATAGAGAGAAACTGTTCCCATTGGTGGAAGGGTCAAGAACCAGAAGACACAGATTTAAGGTGATTGGCAAAAGAACCAAATGCGACATATGAAAAAACCTTTTTATGCAGCGAGTGGTTAGGATCTGGAGTGCACTGCCTGAAAGGGTGGTGGAGGCAGACTCAATCACGGCTTTCAAAAGGGAGTTGGATAAGTACCTGAAAGAATTGTTTTGCAGGGCTACGGGGAAAGGGTGGTGGAGTGGGACTAGCTGAAGTGCTCTTGCAGAGAGCCGGCACGGGCTCAATGGGCCGAATGGCCTCCTTCTGTGCTGTAACCCTCTAGGATTCTATGTTTCTGTGGATTTCAGTTTTTACATTTTCCATTAAGCATGGACCATCCCACTCATAGAATCCCCTGGGAGAAAGTTGTGTATAAATACCCCTGATCCCCAAAACAAGCATAACTCCAGATAATCTACCTTACAAACTACATGATTCAGCGCAGGTTGGTCACTGTCCACAGCTTCATTTCCTCACTCCAGCCGCAAGATCATAAGAACATAAGAAATAGGAGCAGGAGTAGGCCCCACAGCTCTCTGAGGCAGCGAATTCCATAGATTCACAACCCTCTGAGAGAAGAAATTTCTCCTCATCTGAGTTCAAAATGGGCGGCCCCTTATTCTAAGATTATGCCCTCTAGTTCTACTCTCCCCTATCAGTGGAAACATCCTCTCTGCATCCACCTTGTCAAGCCCCCTCATGATCTTATACATTTTGATAAGATCACCTCTCATTCTTCTGAATTCCAATGAGTAGAGGCCCAACCTACTCAACCTTTCCTCATAAGTCAACCCCCTCATCTCCGGAATCAACCTAGTGAACCTTCTCTGAACTGCCTCCAAAGCAAGTACATCCTTTTGTAAATATGGAAACCAAAACTGCACGCAGTATTCCAGGTGTGGCTTCACCAATACTGTATAACGGTAGCAAGACTTGCCTGCTTTTATACTCCATCTCCTTTGCAATAAAGGCCAAGATTCCATTGGCATTGCTGATCACTTGCTGTACCTGCATACTAACTTTATGTGTTTCATGCACAAGTACCCCCAGGTGCAACTGTACTGCATTGGGATCGATTTTCACTTGCATTGCCTGGGGTTAACAGGGCATTAAAGACCTCAAAATGTAGTCGACAGCCTTACCATCCGGTTGCCCCCGGCAACGCAACCGGCTCCATTTTGAAAGGGGCTTAGTGCCCAGGTGTCCAAGGCTGCCTGTGGTTCCTCCTATTCTCCACTTCGTAAAACGGAGGAATATCCATCCCATTAACTGCAATTTAGTTTGCTTTTTGTTTTGTTCAGACCCAGTCATCATTGATCTAAAAAAGATCTTAACTTCAATATATATATATATATATATATATAAAGATGGATCATCAGCTGGGAAAGCCAGTCGGGATGATGCAGTCTGCCTCAGTGTCTCCGTAGTGGGGTGCTGGGGTGGCAGGGCAGGAAATCATCCCTGCTCCTGATCACTTTCCAGCAACTGCTGTAAGACGGCGAGGATTAGACTCAGCTGTAATGCCACCACAGTCAAATGGCCTCCGTATTAAAATGTAGATGCTGTTGGCTTTTTTTTTAAGTGTGAGTAATAGGTAACTTTTAAATTTACTCGTCGGGGCATTTGCAGGAAGGATAGTTGTTTGGGTGAGGTACTGGGAGCGTTGCCAGGGACTCAGCTCTGCATTCAGAAAAAAAGAAGGACCTGCATTTATATAGAGCCTTTCATGACCACCGGACATCTCAATGCGCTTTACAGCCAATTAAGTACTTTTAGAATGTAGTCACTGTTGTAATGTAGGAAACGCAGCAGCCAATTTGTTCACAGCAAGCTCCCACAAACAGCAATGTGATAATGACCAAATAATCTGTTTTTTTGTAATGTTGATTGAGGGATAAATATTGGCCCCAGGACACCAGGGCTAACTCCCTTGCTCTTCTTCGAAATATTGCCATGGGATCTTTTACGTCCACTTGAGAGAGCAAACGGGGCCTTGGTTTAACACCTCAAACAAAAGACGGCACCTTCGACAGTGCAGCACTCCCTCAGCACTGCATTGGAGTGTCAGCCTAGATTTTTTTGGTGTTCAAGTCACTTAAATGGGACTTGAACCCACAACCTTCGAACTCAAAGGTGAGAATGTGACCCACTGAGCCACAGCTGACACAGGACAAGGGAGAAAAGTGGAAAAACAATATGATATAAGAAATTGAATTATTAAACTCAGGTTCACTAGGTTGATTCCGGAGATGAGGGGGTTGACTTATGAAGATAGGTTGAATAGGTTGGGCCTATACTCATTGGAGAGAATGAGAGGTGATCTTATTGAAACTTATAAAATAATGAGGGGGCTCAACAAGGTGGATGCAGAGAAGATATTTCCACTCAGGGGAAAATAAAACTAGGGGACCTAGTCTTAGAATAAGGGGCCGCCCATTTAAAACTGAGATGAGGAGAAATTTCTTCTCTCAGAGGGTTTTAAATCTCTGGAATTCTCTGCCCCAGAGAGCTGTGGAGGCTGGGTCATTGAATATATTTAAGGCGGAGATAGACAGATTTTTGAGCGGTAAGGGAATAAAGGGTTATGGGAAGCGGGCAGGGAAGTGGAGCTGAATACATGATCAGATCAGCCATGATCTTATTGAATGGCGGAGCAGGCTCAAGGGGCCAATGGCCTACTCCTGCTCCTATTTCTTATGTTCTTATGCCGTTGACCTAAAAAAAATGATTAAAAGAAGGGTTGCTGTGGAAACGTGCCACTGGCCCATGCTCAAGTCCCATTTCAGTCGTGAGTCTCCTGGATGCTGCCTCCCGGGTGGAATCTGAGAATGGGACAGAAAGGTGTAAAAATATTTGTCTCTCGTGGTTCCGGGGTCCAGCTGGGCGTCACACGCACGGCGTGAATGTAAAAGTGGGGCTGCTGGAGAGGGAGCGGAGCCTCCGAGGATCAGAGCAGTGGTGTTCTCTCACCGCGGAGCAGTCACAATGAACAAAAATACTGCCACGCCGCTCGTAGCTACAGAGATCCGCCTGCTATCGGCTTCGGGAAAAAGGGGGTGGGGGAGTCATTTTCAACTCACCCGCGGAGCAAGAGACCGACGCTGTGGGTCGTTTCGCCGGTTAAGCACCCCGCCCAATTGTCCATTCCGTTGACTTGGGATCATCGAATCCTGCAGTACAAAAGGAGGCCTTTTGGCCCAAAGTGCCTGTGTTGGCTCTTTCAAGAGCTCTCCAATTAGTCCCACTCCACCTCGCTCTTCCCCCACAGCCCTAAAGTGTCCAATTCCCTTTGCAGCGGAAAGTTCATTCAGCAGTTTCCGTAACGGGCGCCCGACCTTCGAGATCTCTCAACACATACTAGTGCAAACAGTTCTCAGCCGCGGCTTTGTGGGCGGTACCCTTGGCTTTGAGTCAGAAGGTTGTGGGTTCAAATCTCACTCCATGAGATTTAAGCACAAGATCTAGGCTGACGCTCCCGGTGCAGTGCTGAGGGAGAGCCGTACTGTCGGGAGGTGATATCTTGTGGAAGTTAAACTGAGGAGCCAATCAGGTGGACACCAAACCATTCCACAGAGCTATTTTGAAAAGCAGTGGAGCTCTCCCCATTGCCCTTGCTGACATTTGTCCCTCAAAGAACATTACTAAAATTTGGCCCAGATTTTGCGATGATAATGACAGCGAATCTGTCAGCGTTTGCCATCATTGCCCTGCTGAAACTGACCAAAACCAGGATTTAGCGCATGCACAGATACACACAGAAATCCTGAAGTTGCTGTCAGTCATAGAATCATAGCAAGTTGGCGGATGGGATAGCAGCTCCCTAGGAAGCTCTCCTCGAACAAACCTTCCTCTGGCTATCTGCTACCATCCTTCACCTCTCCCTCAACCTCCCACCCCTCCCCTCCCCGCCCCACTCCCACTCCCCCCCACCCATTGTCTAAGCCCCCTGTGGCCCTAACTTCAACCCTCCAAAGTATTTTTCCTACCCCTAAAACCCGTGCATAATAGAACAGTACAGCACAGAAGAAGGCCATTCGGCCCATCAAGTCTGCGCCGACTCTTTCGAAGAGCCATCCAGTTAACCCCACTCCTCCGCTCTTTCCCCATATCCCTGCAAGTTTTTTCTCCTTCAAGTATTTATCCAATTCCCTTTCAAAGGCTACTATTGAATCTGCCTCCACCACCCTATCAGGCAGCGCAGTCCAAGTCCGAACCACTTGTTGCGTAAAAAAGCTTTTCCGCATGTCGCCTCTGGTTCTTTTGCCAATCACCTTAAATCTGTGCCCTCTGGTTATCGGCCCTTCAGCCATTGGAAACAATCTCCTTTTAGCCTTCTCTAGTCATTCACTGCTCTACCACAGGTAGTGCTGTGGAGCTCCCCAGAGTCGACAATCAATTGATCCTGTACCATCAGCATCATAGGTAGTCCCTCGAAACCGAGACTTGCTTCCACTCTAAAAGTGATTACTTAGGTGACTGAACAGGGAATTACAGTCTCTGTCACAGGTGGGACAGACAGTGGTTGAAGGAAAGGGTGGGTGGGGAGTCTGGTTTATCACACTCTCCTTCCGCTGCCTGCGCTTGATTTCTGCATGTTCTCGGCGATGAGACTCGAGGTGCTCAGCGCCCTCCCGGATGCTCTTCCTCCACTTAGGGCGGTCTTTGGCCAGAGACTCCTAGGTGTTGGTGGGGATGTTGCATTTTATCAAGGAGGCTTTGAGGGTGTCCTTGAAACGTTTCCTCTGCACACCTGTGGCTCGCTTGCCATGTAGGAATTCCGAGTAGAGCGCTTGCTTTGGGAGTCTTGTGTCAGGCATGTGAACAATGTGGCCCGCCCAACGGAGCTGGTCGAGTACGAAAGCTTCCCATTTTTAATGATGGAATATCGCTGTTAAAACCCTTCTAAAACTTCAAGCCTTGTTGAGAGAGCCCTGAAAAGTTAATTTTATATTTGTGGAATGTCAAACTTTTACATTAATATGATTAAGAATGACAAGTTTTTAATTTTTAAAAATGTTAAAGTTTGGTTCTGATATTTCAGCTTCTGCAGTACTGTAATGTCTGCTCTACACGGTACTGTACTGTTTGTTTGAGGTAAAACTCAAAGTTCCCTTTAAGCCGTGCAGCTGCGCAGCTCTCTTGACATCCTGCGCAGTTGGCTCTTCAGTGAGAAAAAACACTCAAGCGCTGTATTTTGAACGGGCCGCGCAGCCCCTTAAAGGGTCCCCGCACCCAAAAAATTATTGTCGAGGCCCTGCCTTGCCTTTCACATGAAGTAACCAAAGCGTAGAAGTCAATTGTTATGTAACAGGCAAAGCCTGTGGTCATTGGGTTTGGCGTAAACACCAGATGTGGGGAAATTCCAGGATTAATCCATTTTCTGGCACGACATTAAAAACAAAATCAACGTTTTCAATTGATCCACTAGATTTATTCCAGTTGACAAACCAACATAATGGAGCTGGGCAGGTCCTGACGGGCTTCACTCGATGTTTTTCCCAGTTAACTTTGCAAACTTGTTTTTGCACTGAATACTTGGCAATTCCGCAAGAGCTCGGGAGACCGTCCAAGCGAAGAGCCAGCCAGCTTTTACTCTGTTCTGGTCACCACATTACAGCAAAGATGTGATTGCACTCGAGAGGATACAGAGGAGATTCACGAGGAGGTTGCCAGGACTGGAGAATTTCAGCTATGGGGAAAGATTGGATAGGCTGGGGTTGTTTACTTTGGAACAAAGGAGGCTGAGGAGAGACTTGATTGAGGCGTATGAAATTATGAGGGACCTGGATAGAGTGGATAGAAAGGACCTATTTCTCTTAGCAAAGGGGTCAACAACCAGGGGGCATAGATTTAAAGTAATTGGTAGGAGGTTAAGAGGGCATTTGAGGGGAAATTCCTTCACCCAGAGGGGGATGGGGGTCTGGAGCTCACTGCCTGAAAGGATGGTAGAGGCAGAAACACTCATCTGAATCAAAAAGTGCTTAGAGGTGCACTTAAAGTGCGTACCCTACAGGGCTACGGACCAAGAGCTGGAAAGTGGGATTAGGCTGGGTAGCTCTTGGTCGGCCATCACAGTCACAATGGGCCGAATGGCCTCCTTCCATGCCGTAAATTTCTATGATTTCCTGCCTGGGGGTTGGGGGTGGTGGAATCCTTGTCACAAGTGAGACATCATCAGGAGGCAAGCATGGCGGGTACTTTCAGGACGTCTTGGTCTGAGGCCATTGACCTCACTCATGTTGTTGGGCCATCCCGGGTGGCCGGAGAGAAAGTTACCTTGCCTGCAAACAAATTAGTTTTAATATATTGCCCAAGGAAAAAAAAAACATCTGGGGCTGGATTTTCGGCCCCTGTTGGCGCCCCGAGGGGTGACAATGGTGGCGGTAAGCACTTCCAGGCGATGGCCAACTTCCAGCACCCCGTTGGGACATTTGGTGCCGGGTTCGACGGGGCGCGGAGCAGTATCGCCCGGAAGAGGTACCAACTCCCCTGGTTGCGACAGCTGTTTGATATTTGGCTCCAGCCCGACCTGTAGCGCTCCATAGAGTGCCCTGCTGGGACCGTCTGTGAAAGCAGGCAGTCCGAGCTATAGCGGCCACAGTGGGGTAAGTAATGCCGACCTCAGGTAAGTGTGATTCTTTTTTATTTTATTTGTTGTGCGATTTATGTCGTGGTGGTGTGAGCTATGTATTGGGACCTGTAAGGAGGAGAGCATGCCGGGAGATCTCATGAGATGCCATAATCGTGACCATCTTTAAAAAAGGGGACATGTCCGACTGCGGCAACAACAGAGGACTCTCCCTGCTCTCGGCCACTGAGAAAGTCATTGCAAGGATCCTCCTCAACCGTCTTCTCTCTGTGGCTGAGGAGCTCCTCCCGGAGTCACAGTGCGTATTCCGTCCACTATGGGGTATAACGGACACGATCTTCACCACGCGACAACTGCAAGAGAAATGCAGGGAACACCACCAACCCTTGTATATGGCCTACAAAGGCTTTTCACAATGTCAACTGTGAGGGATTATGGATCGTCCTCCTCCATTTCGGCTGTCCCCAAAAGTTTGTCACCATCCTCCGCCTGCTCCACGACGACATGCAAGCCGTGATCCTGACCAATGGATCCACCACAGACCCAATCCATGTCTGGACCGGGGTCAAGCAGGGCTGCATCATCGCGTCAACGCTCTTCTTGCTCCATCTCACTCTCAACAAGCTCCCCGCTGGAGTGGAACTAAACTATAGAACCAGTGGGAACCTGTTCAACATTCGTCGCCTCCAGGCTAGATCCAAGGTCATCCTATCCTCTGTCATCGACTTATAGTACGTGGACGCGCTTGTGTCTGCGCATAATCAGAGGCTGAACTCCAAGCCATCGTACAAAAGCATGGGCCTTACACTAAACATCCGTAAGACAAAGGTCCTCTGTTATGTCTGCAACACTTTGTAACCAGCATTCTATCACCATCAGAGGGCGCATCTGTTGGAGTCCCAAGGGATCCCAGCATCCCTTGGGAGCACTGTATATAACCAGGCCTCCCATGCTGTGCCAGCACTCTGGAGTCAGAATATAGAGATTAAGGTCACGCTTATTCAAGTCTACAGTACTCAGTCACATTGCTTTATTTGAGACATAACAACTGGCAACGAGTAATAGATAACGAACCATCACGCGAAAATGCTGAGAACTGTTGGTATCCTGGAGAAATTCTCAGAAGGTGATGATTGGGAAGCCTTCTTGGAGTGACTTGTCCAATACTTCGCGGCTTCATGGAAGGGAATGAGAACGCTGCCAAACGAAGGGCGATCCTCCTCACC
Source organism: Pristiophorus japonicus (assembly GCF_044704955.1). Lineage (NCBI taxonomy): Eukaryota > Metazoa > Chordata > Chondrichthyes > Pristiophoridae > Pristiophorus > Pristiophorus japonicus. The sequence goes on from NC_091988.1 coordinate 66,247,872, forward strand.
GTTTGCGGGGCAACAACCTATGGCCTCATGAAGAATCTTCTTGCTCCGGTGAAACCAACAACCAAATCGTATGAAGAACTGTGTACACTGGTCCGGGAGCACCTAAATCCGAAGGAGAGCGCTCTCACGGCAAGGTATCGATTTTATACATGTCAACGGTCTGAAGGCCAGTGGGTGACGAGCTACATTGCCAAACTAAGGAGCCTTGCAGGACATTGCGAATTCGATGGATTCCTGGAGCAAATGCTAAGAGACTTTTTTGTGCTTGGCATTGGCCATGAGGTTATCCTTCGCAAACTATTGACTGTTGAAACACCGAACCTGAGCAAAGCCATAACGATAGCGCAGGCATTTATGTCCACCAGCGATAACACCAAACAAATTTTGCAGCATAAAGATGCATCGGCAAGTACTGTACACAAAGTAACGTCGTTTTCAGGCAGGAATGCATATAGCAGAACGTACATGCCTGCAACTGCACGACCTCAGATGACTCAGAGTCCGCCATCAAGTGTGAACGCGGATTAACACCTTGTTGGCGCTGCGGAGGAGATCATTGAGCCCATCAATGCTGCTTCAAACACTATGGGTGCCAAAGCTGTGGAACAATGGGACACCTCCAGCGAATGTGCAGACGAGCTGCAAACCCTGCAAACCACCACGTTGCAGAGGAAGATCGATCCATGGCAGAACAAACTGAACTCGGGACTCGAACCGAGGAGGCAGAAGTGTACGGGGTACACACCTTCACCATGAAATGTCCGCTGAGCATGTTAAAAGTTGAACTGAACGGAATTCCAGTATCCATGGAATTGGACACGGGTGCAAGTCTGTCTATCATGCGCAAAAAGGCCTTCAGGAGGTTGTGGTGCAACAAGGCACAAAGGCCCAACTGAGCCCTATTCATACCAAGCTGAGAACCTACACTAAAGAGCTAATCCCTGTAATTGGCAGTGCAGCACTAAAAGTCTCCTATGATGGAGCGGTGCATGAACTACCATTATGGATGGCTGGGAAAAATCCGCTGGAACTGGGACGACATCCGAGTGCTTTCATCCGTCGACGACGCCTCATGTGCGCAGGTTTTGAGCAAGTTCCCTTCATTGTTTGAGCCAGGCATCGGAAATTTCTCTGGGGTGAAGGTGAAGATCCACTTGGTTCCCGGTACATGACCCATTCACCACAAGGCACATGCGGTGCCATAAATGATGCGAGAGAAAGTGGAGATCGAGCTGGACAGGCTGCAACGAGAGGGGATCATCACGCCGGTTGAGTTCAACAAGTGGGCCAGTTCTCAAGGGCGATGGCACAGTCAGAATTTGTGGGGACTATAAAGTAACGAATAACCGTTTTTCGCTGCAGGACCAGTACCCGCTACCCAAGGCAGACGACCTATTTGCGACGCTGGCAGGAGGGAAGATGTTCACCAAGTTGGACCTGACCTTGGCCTACATGACGCAGGAGCTGGAGGAACCTTTGAAAGGCCTCACCAGCATCAACACACACAAAGGTCTGTTCATCTACAATAGATGCCCATTTGAGATTCGATCGGCCGCGGCTATTTTTCAAAGGAACGTGGAGAGTTTCCTGCACCGTGGTTTTCCAGGACAACATATTGATCACAGGTTGGGACACCATCGAACACTTGCAGAACCTGGAAGAGGTTCTAAGTCGGCTAGATCGTGTGGGACTCAGGTTGAAATGCTCGAAGTGTGTTTTCCTGGCACCAGAGGTCGAGTTCTTAGGGAGAAGAATCGCAGCAGACGGCATCAGACCCACCGACGCCAAAAAGGAGGCCATCAAGAACGCGCCGAGACCACAGAACGTGATGGAGCTGCGGTCTCCTGGGACTCCTCAATTATTTTGGTAATTTCCTACCCAGGTTAAGCACCTTGCTAGAACCTCTACATGTGTTGCTACGCAAGGGAGATGACTGGGTATGGGGGAAATCACAAGAGACCGCTTTTGAGAAAGCCAGAAATCTGTTATGTTCCAACAAAGCTGCTTGTTCTGTATGACCCATATAAATGTTTAATGCTAGCTTGCGATGTGTCTTGGTATAGGGTCGGGTGTGTGTTACAACAAGCAAACGAATCGGGAACATTGCAAACGGTCGCTTATGCGTCCAGGAGTTTGTCCAAGGCCGAAAGGGCCTACAGCATGATTGAAAAAGAAGCTCTGGCATGCGTTTACGGGGTAAAAAAATGCACCAGTATTTGTTTGGCCTTAAGTTCGAGTTAGAAACTGACCATAAGCCGCTCATATCGCTATTCTCAGAGAGCAAAGGTATTACTACCAATGCCTCTGCTCACATCCAAAGATGGGCGCTCATGCTGTCTGCATATAACTATGTAATCCGCCACTGACCAGGCACAGAGAACTGCGCTGATTCCCTCAGTCGGCTACCATTGCCCACCACCGGGGTGGAAATGGCACAGCCTGCAGACTTGCTCTTGGTGATGGATGCATTTGAAAACGAAAAGTCACCCGTTACGGCCCGCCAGATCAGGATCTGGACCAGCCAGGATCCTTTACTGTCCCTTGTAAAAAAACTGTGTCCTCTATGGGAGCTGGTCCAGCGTCCCAGCAGAGATGTATGAAGAGATCAAGCCGTTCCAGCGGTGCAAAGACGAAATGTCCATACAGGCGGACTGTCTTTTGTGGGGTAATTGTGTGGTTTTGCCTAAGAAAGGCAGGGAAACATTCATACGTGACCTACACAGTACCCACCCAGGCATAGTAATGATGAAAGCTATAACCAGATCCCATGTGTGGTGGCCCGGCATTGACTCAGATTTGGAGTTTTGCATGCGCCAATGCAACACTTGCTCTCAACTGAGCAATGCACCCAGGGAGGCACCGCTAAGTTTGTGGTCATGGCCTTCCAAACCACGTTGACTTCGTTGGCCCGTTTCTAGGCAAAATGTTTTTGGTTGTTGTGGATGCTTATTCAAAATGGATTGAGTGTGTAATAATGTCTGTAAGCACGTCCACTGCCACCATCGAAAGCCTACGAGCCATGTTTACCACATACAGCCTGCCTGATGTCCTTGTCAGCGACAACAGGCCATGCTTCACCAGCGCTGAATTCAAGGAATTCATGGCCCACAATGGGATCAAGCCACATCACATCTGCGCCGTTCAAGTCCCGCATCTAATGGCCAGGCAGAACGGACAGTCCAAACCATCAAGCAAAGCGTGAAACGGGTGTCGGAAGACGCCCTGCAGATCTGCCTGTCCCGAGTCCTGCTCAGCTACCGCACAAGACCCCACTCACTCACCGGGGTTCCTCCTGCTGAACTGCTCATGAAAAGGGCACTCAAAACAAGGCTCTCTCAAGTCCACTCTGATCTCCATGATCATGTCGAGGGCAGGTGGCATCAACAAAGTATGTACCATGATCGCGCAAATTTGTCACATGATATTGAAGTCAATGACCCTGTATTTGTACTCAGCTATGGACATGGTCCCAAATGGCTTGCTGGCACTATCGTAGCCAAAGAAGGTCAAACTTGCAAATGGACTAACTTGCAGAAAGCATTTGAACCAAACCAAACTGCGATTCACAGACAGCCACGAGCAACCTGACGAGGACATCACCAACTTTGACCCTCCGATACACACACAAGTGGCAACTGACATCACGGTCGACCACGAAGCTGAAACCATCATCCCCAGCAGTCAAGCAAGGCCAGTTGCGCAGCAACCCAGCGAAGGCCCAACCAACTCACCTGCACCTGTGTTTGTACCGAGACGATGAACTAGGGAGCGGAAAGTCCCAGATCATCTCACCCTGTAAATAAGTATACTATTGACTTTGGGGGGGAGTGATGTTATGTATGCAACACCTTGTAACCAGCATTCTACTGCCACCAGAGGGCGCATCTGTTGGACTCCCAAGGGATCCCAGCATCCCTTGGGAGCACTGCATATAAGCAGGCCTCCCGTGCTGTGCCAGCACTCTGGAGTTAGAATAAAGAGACTAAGGTCACACTTACTCAAGTCTACAGTACTCAGTCACATTGCTTTATTTGAGACATAACATCCTCCACCAACCTGACTCCGCCACACAGCACTGCCTCCTGGTCATCAAAATCCATGGCAGGGCCTTGGACAACGTGGACCATTTTCTAAACCTCGTGAGCCTACTATCAGGACAAGGTCCAACACCGCCTCCAGTGTACTAGTGCAGCCTTCGGCCGCCTGAGGAAAAGAGTGTTGAGAAGACCAGGACCTCAAATCTGGCACCAAGCTCATGGTCTACAGGGCAGTAATGATACCCGCCCTCCTGTATGGCTCAGAGACGTGGACCGTATACAGTAGACAGCTTAAAGCGTCGGACAAATACCAGCAGTGCTGCCTCCACAAGATCCTGCAGGTCCACTGGGAGGACAGACGCACCAACGTCAGTGTTCTCGATCAGGCCGACATCCCCAGCATTGAAGCACTGACCACACTCGACCAGCTCTGTTGGGCGGGCCACATTGTTCGCATGCCCGACACGAGGCTCCCAAAGCAAGTGCTCTACTTGGAACTCCTACACGGCAAGCGAGCCCCAGGTGGGCAGAGGAAACGTTTCAAGGACACCCTCAAAGCCTCCTTGATAAAGTGCAACATCCCCACTGGGAATCCCTGGCCCAAGACCACCCTAAGTGGAGGAAGATCATCCGGCAGGACACTGAGCACCTTGAGTCTTGTCGCCAACAGCATGCAGAAAACAAGCGCAGATAGCGGAAGGAGCGTGCGGCAAACCAGACTCCCCACCCACCCTTTCCTTCAACCACTGTCTGTCCCACGTGTGACAGAGACTGTTATTATGTCTGTAATGTACTTATGAATGACTCCACGAGGCAATGTGTTGTACTCAAACTGTAGTGACCTTGTTCCTTTATTCCAAACTCCAGAGTGAGGCACAAGCATGGTGGGCAACCTTTTATACTGGGCCCTGCCACCAGGGCAGGAAACCCCCGGTCTCCACTCTCTAGTGGTGCCAGTATGTATATACATAGTGTAAAACTTATTGATAGTACATCAGGTAAAGAAGTCTCCATCTTATGCAACCACACAGTGACTACACAGAGAGTACATCCATAGTCTACATATACAACATCACTCTCCCCCAAGTCTTTTGTGCCAATTACCTTTGCACTATCTGCTCCAGCTTAGCTCTCCCCAAACTTAAGTGCCAATAGCCCTTGCACTTTGGCTGTGCTTTGGCTTGGCTCTCTCTCCCTGTTAACCTCCAAGTCCTTTTGCCACAACATTGGGTTGTGGTTACCAGATTGGATGGTTCGATGATGCAGTGGAGATTCCAGTGGGTTCTGGGTGTGATCCATGTGTGTGTCCATGGCTACATACATCCATTTCCACCCCCCCACACAGCGAGATCATACAGGATCGGACACAGCAAGTACAAAGAAAGGAAGAAAAATTTTTTAAGTTTGTATCGTGACACCGTGGTGCAGTGATTTACATTCGTTACATTTTATGGTCGTGCGCTAGGATTGGGTAGATTGCATTCATGGTTCAGTCATGGTCAGTACTGAGGTAGCAGTACAGGTATGCGAGGACGCTGGTTCCAGAGCAACCGAATGGGGTCCTAGTCATCCGATGGTGGCGCCGCGCCCCCTGCTAGCGAGGTGGGCTAGGTTCGCTCACCTAGCCAGGGCTCAGGGCCTTTGCCGTTGCCTAGTGGTGGCTAGAGCCACAGATGTGTTTGGCCTCCCTGTCCTCCTTTGAGGGCTGCAGAATCTTCTGCCTGCTCTCTAACGGTGTTGGGAACCTGGCTGTTCCAGGTCCCGTTTGGGGAACTCGTTGGTTCTGACCTTTCGCTCCGGGACATGGCCGAGGTAGTGACTGGGTCTGGGGGCTGTGCCGTCTCCACCCGGGTGGTGGGCAACGGTGGCCGACTGCGCGTATTGGCGCCGTTTCCGTTTCCAGGTCCGTGGTGAATAGTGCCATCGGGTGTCTGCAGCGTGGGATAGACCTGGGGCAGGGTATCAGGATCAGTGCCTTCACCCTCCTGAGGCCGCTCGCTTGCTACTTTTGGGGACACTCTATTCCCGACATCTCGCAACAACATTTTGTTCTTTACATTAGGAATAGTACTGACAATTCGCAACAACATTTTGTTCACAATCTTAATCGGTTCATTACATTGATTGCCATGCATACAATGTCTCTTTAAGTTCAGTTGGTTGCAATCTCCTTTAAGAGAACCCTGCTGTTAATCTTTTGTTAGACACCATGTGTTGGTCCCTCAGCGTTGCACCTCGTGATATGGCCGTGGCCATCTTTTTTTTCAGCCACGCTGCCCCTCGCTGCATCAGGGACGCCACCTTGCCTTTGTCCTCGAGGTCAACTGCCTTGACCCTTCTCTCCCTCAATTCTGCCACAAAAGCTGGAAGAGTGCCTGTGAATTCGATCTTCCTCCCCAGCAGTCCTGCCACTGGAGCCGGGAAGGTACTTTTGGTCGTTCCGGTCGGATCATTGCCACGCAGTCATGATGGACGGTCTATGTCTCAGGTGCTGCACTGGTCTGTTCTCTGGTGCCTGGCCCAAGCGAAGGTGAGGTTTTGCTCTGCCTCTGAGCATGGGGGACATCGATTGCTGTAGTGAGGAGGTTTTCCCATTTCCACTGGATCTTCCCCATCCACCTTCTTCCGAATAGCGTTGGACCATCACCTGCACCACGCCCTTATGAAGTACACTTACATCCGCACTACCGAGGACTGGGATCAGCTCCTTGGTGTAGGTGCGCAACTTTTCCTGTACTGGAACCAGTTCGGGTCGTTTTTCGTTCCATAGCCTCTCAAAGGCATCCTGGCTCATCACTGACTGGTTCGCTCCCGTGTTCACTTCCATGAAGACTGGAACGCCGTTTATCTCGACTTCCATCTTCACTGGAGGACAATCGGTGGTGCAGGTATACACTCCATACACTTCTTCTTGGGGCTGAGCTGCCTCTCTGGCCAAATCATCATACACCCCACTGGATTAAAAGTCATCTATTGACTCCTCTGCAAGACGGTGAGTCGTATTTCTTTTACACATATGCTGGAGGTGGCCCTTTGTGTTACAGGCTTTGCATACATACTCAGCAAACCGACACTGGTGAGCCCTATGGTTTCCTCCACAATGCCAGCATGGTGCTACTTGATTAGCACCCCTCAGCGGACTCTGAGTTCTGGATCCCTGAGGTCTGTGCTCGCTGCCCTGGGCAGAGCCACGTTCTACAGTCTTGCCTGTGAAAGGCACCATTGTGTGTACAGTACTTGCCGGGTTTGAGTCCACAGAATGAATAATTTGCTTGGTACTGCAGGTCGAGGTCATGAACGCCTGACTGATGCTGATGGCCTTCTGCAGGTTGACTGTGGTGTCGGCAGATAATAGCTTGTGAAGGAGGCCCTCGTGGCCAATTCCCATAATGAAGATGTCTCACAATGCTTCGTTGAGGTGCGTGCTAAAATCACATGGTGCCACAAGTCTCCTGAGGTCGGCAGCTTATTTTGCAATCTCCTGGCCCTCAGGTCTGTGGTGGGTGTAGAATTTATGCCTGGCCGTGACGATGGTCTCTTTTGGTTTTAGTTGGTCGCGAATTAGTTCAGTCAGCTCATCGCATGTCTTATCCTTGGCCTTCATAGGTGCCAGCAAGTCCCTGACAAGGCGGTAGACCTCGGGCCCACAACTGGTCAGCAGTATAGCCTTGCACTTCTCCGCCGATGCGCCCGTCTCCCCTGCCAGGACGTTTGCTACGAAATATAGCTCGAGCCTTTCCATGAAGGCATCCCAATCAGCACCTTCTGCGAAGTCTTTTAGTGTGCCAAAGGTAGCCATGATCGCGTGAAAGTCCGTATTCTCATCTGTAATGTACTTATGAATGACTCCACGAGGCAATGTTTTGTACTCAAACTGTTGTGACCTTTGACCTTTATTCCAAACTCCAGAGTGAGGCACAAGCATGGTGGGCAGCCTTTTAGACTGGGCCCTGCCACCAGGGCAGGAAATCCCCGGTCTCCACCAGTTGCACCCTCTAGTGGTGCCAGCATGTATACACACAGTGTAAACCTTATTGAAAGTACATCAGGTAAACAAGTCTCCACCTTATGCAACCACACAGTGACCCACACAGAGAGTACATCCATAATCTGCATATACAACAATTGTAAATCCTGTATTGGACTGTACAGTCACCTGAAAACTCACTTTTAGAGTGGAAGCAAGTCTTCCTCGAATTCGAGGGACTGTCTATAATGCTGATGATGTATTGGGAATGTTTTTGGTGGGATTTTTTCAGGTTTCCCCCCCCCCCCCCCCACCCCCAGGCCTCTCTTATTGCACTCCGAGGCCGGCTGTTTAGCTCGGGATTATAAGAACATTTGGCCCCTCGAGCCTGCTCCGCCATTTAATAAGATCATGGCTGATCTGATCATGGACTCTGCTCCACTTCCCTGATTATCAGTTGCTCAGCCGGCCTAGCGCCCTAAGAGAGGTGTGCAATGCCTCCCTTAGCGCTCTGCCCCACACTCAGTGCCCAGTTGATGAATTTTGCTGACTGAGGCGCAAACTGTTTCCGGGGCACAAACTTTAGCGCCCCGTGGCCATTACCGCCCCGAAATCAGCAGAACCGAAAATACAGCCCCTGGGCTTCCTTGACAGGTGACGTCTTAGCATGGCCAGTGAGTCTATAGAAAAAAGTGGCAGAGTTAACCCAAGCACTGCAGGTCAAATCAGTAACGCCGAGATAGTTTGTAAAAACATTCAGATTGTGAATTCAGTGGCAGGTTTTAAGCCCAATGTCTATGGAGAGATTTAGCATGCTGTTTGAGTGTGCCACAGTGACGCAGTGGCACGGTGCTAATACAGAGGTCATTCTGTGTTGTTCAGAGGGTGGCGGGAGGTGCGGGGGAAGGGGGAGAGGGTCAGTGTAGGACTCTGTTTGTGCGAGACTGTTAAACTGCCAGAGAAGATGCCTGCCATGCCTTGATGTTATATTTAAACTCTGCTGGACTAACACCCACCCCCCAGGGCTTCTTGTTTCAAAGGACATCAGCAAAAAAAATATATATATTCCGTTGGCAGCGTGTGAGAAAACATTTGGTTACGTGAGAGAAGTTGAAGAGCATTCCATCCGGCGTCTGTATCAGAACCCATGTGTGATTGTTTCTCAAAGCAATTAATAACCCAGGGTGTGGTGTAAAGCAATGCACTCTGGGCTCTAACTCTCGCCCACTTGTGTCTGTCGTTGCAAATATCCAGGTAAACACAACTGTGAGTCACGCACGCCACCTCGGAGGCAGTTGCTTGAGGCCAGGTTGATTTATTTTTTGCCCTCGAATTTACACCGTGGGGTAACAGCGTACAAATGTTTAACACACACTAGGGTGCATATCGGGTCGCGCCTCACTTGGGGTGGTGTCCCGGGCGGAGCGGTAAATTTTTGCGCCGGCAAATGGTTTGCGTCTGCTGCCGCAAAATTCATCAGCTGGGCCCGGAGTTTGGAGCGGGGTGCTAAGGGAGACATTGTGAGCCTCTTTTAGGGCGCTAGGCATGGCTGAGCAAGGGAAAATCCCGAGCTAAAGAGCCAACTTCGGGGGGGAGGAGGGAGGGGGAAAGGAGGGAGAAAGCACCATAAACATTCCCAAAACATAGCTCATGCCACCACAACATAAATCGCTAATTTTATTTTCAAACAATCACACTTACCTTAGGTCGGCATTACTTACCTAACTGATTCCTGAGATGAAGGGGTTGATTCTTGAGATGAAAGCGTTACCTTATGAAGAAAGGTTGAGCAGGTTGGGCCTATACTCATTGGAGTTTAGAAGAATGAGAGGTGATCTTATTGAAATGTATAAGATTCTGAGAGGGCTGGACAGGGTAGATGCAGGGAAGATGTTTCCCCTCGTGGGGGAATCTAGAACTAGGGAGCATAGTTTCAGAATTAGGGGTTGTACATTTAAAATGGAAATGAAGAGGAATTTCTTCGCTCAGAGGGTCGTGAATCTTTGGAATTCTCTGCCCCAGAGAGCTGTGGAGGCTGGGTCATTGAATATATTTAAGGCGGAGATAGACAGATTTTTGAACGATAAGGGAGTCAAGGGTTATGGGGAGTGGGCAGGGAAGTGGAGTTGAGGCCAGGATCAGATCAGCCATGATCTTATTGAATGGCAGAGCGGGTTCAAGGGCCAAATGGCCTACTCTGCTCCTATTTTTTATGTTCTTATGAATATTCTCTCTGACTGACTGACTTCAAAAACACAATGGAGATCCCCTGTGGCTTCATTGGTAAATGTATTACCGGATCCAAAGGAACAAAGAACTTCACTTCTTTCTCAAGCAGAGGCCCAACCAGTCCCCATCCACCACCGCCCTCCTCCGCCAGGCTGAACTTGTTCTCACATTGAACAACTTCTCCTTTAACTCCACTCACTTTCTCCAAATTAAAGGTGTTGCTATGGGAACCCGCATGGGCCCTAGCTATGCCTGCCTTTCCGTGGGATATGTGGAACATGCTTTGTTCCAGTCCGAGTCTCACCTCTTTTTCTGGTACATTGGTATCAGTGCAGTTTCCTGCTCTCGCCCACCTGAAATGTTAACTCTGTTTTTCTCTCTACAGATGCTGCCCGACCCACAGAGATTTCCAGCATTTTCTATTCTTAATGCATTTATATTGTGCCTTTCATAAGCACAGGGCGTCTCAAAGTCTTTCTCACAAACAGCAAGTGATAATGACCAGAAAATCTGTTTTAGTGATGTTAGAGGGATAAATATTGGCCCAGGACAGTGGGGAGAACTCCCCCTGCTCTTCTTTGAAACAGTGTCATGGGATCTTTGACATCCACCTGAGAAAGCAGATGGGGCCTCGGTTTAACGCTCATCTGAAAGACGGATCTGTACAAACCAGGGTGGTTCATAGTTTGGTTCAGACAGAGAGCAGCTCGAATGCTACAACTGACTTCAATAGATTTAGGCGAAGTCCAAATCGCTGGAGAAACGATGTCTCCGCAAGATCCTGCAAATCTCCTGGGAGGATAGACGCACCAACGTTAGTGTCCTCGATTAGGCCAACATCCCCAGCATCGAAGCACTGACCACGCTCGATCAGCTCCATTGGGCGGGCTACATTGTTCGCATGCCTGACATAAGACTCTCAAAGCAAGCGCTCTACTCGGAATTTCTACATGGCAAGCGAGCCCCAGGTGGGCAGAGGAAACATTTCAAGGATACCCTCAAAGTCTCCTTGATGAAGTGCAACATCCCCACCGACATCTGGGAGTCCCTGGCCAAAGGCCACCCTAAGTGGAGGAACAGCATCCGGGAGGGAGCTGAGCACCTCGAGCCTCGTCGCCGAAAGCATGCAGAAATCAAGCGCAGGCAGAGGAAGGAGCATGCGGCAAATCAATCCCACCCACCCTTTCCTTCAACCACTGTCTGTCCCATCTGTGACAGAGACTGTCATTCCCATATTGGACTGTACAGTCACCTGAGAACTCACTTTTAGAGTGGAAGCAAGTCTTCCTTGATTTCGAGAGACTGCCTATGATGATGCAATCGATTTGGGCGAAGGAGAGGAAAGGAAATCGTCCAATGTTCCCTCTGGTGATCGCGATTCAGTGACCTCCATCGGAAAGGGCGTGAGTGAGAACAGTGGGCTCGTCAGTGCTACTTCCCTTCTCTGTCGAAATGGCTTCACCGTATACCAAGAGGGACAACTTGGGTGAGATACAAGCGGATCGCCAGTATCTCTGGAGTACCTCCCAGCACAAAGCAGTGTTATCAAGAGCGAAGGCAAGAGAAATGGAGGGAGGGGGAAAAAATAATGGGCTCAATTTTCTCCAGTGATTTATTTTGGGGGCACGCCACTTTTTTTGGCTTAAGTTAAAAAATACAAGTTTCCCCAATCAATGTGCGCCAGCGTAACGCAGTTAGATACGATTTTTTTAGGTTAGTTTTGTGTTGAGTCAAAGGGGGCGTAACCTGCCACCCGCGCCAATTCTGGCCAGTTAGGCAAGTTTGGCCAGCTCAGGGTTACTCCCGTTCTTCTTAGACCAGACCAGCGCAGGTGGCCTCTGCAGAAAAACCTTCTGGTGAGTTAAGAAAATCGTCGCGAGTAAATCAGTGCAGCAGATGCCCGGACAGCAGCAGCACGAGAGAGTGGGAGAGAGGGGGGGGAGCCTTTCGGGTATAGTTAGGTGAGGGTACCGGGAGAGGCCGAGGCCATTCGGCCTGGGATACGAGTGGGGACCTTGAAGGGGGAGACCATGCGGTCTGGGATAGAAGCGGGGACCGGGACGGGGGGAGACCCTTCGGCCTGGGATAGGAGCGGGGACCGGGACTGGGAGACCCTTCGGCCTGGGATAGGAGCGGGGACCGGCACCGGGAGACCATTTGGCAAGGGATAGGAGCGGGGACCTTGAGGGGGGAGGCCATTCAGCCAGGGATAGGAGCGGGGACCGGGACGGGGATGCCATTCGGTCTGGGATAGGAGCAGGGACCGGGACTGGGAGACCATTCGGCCTGGGATAGGTGCGGGGACCTGGCGATGGGAGCCAGTCGGCCTGGAATAGGAGCGGGGACCGAGAACGGGAGCGGGGGGCCACTTTAATAATTTAATGGAGGTAAGTTGCTGCAATGTTTAGTGTGCTTGTGCAGGTTGCTGTGAGCTGGCTGTATGTTTCACTTTCCAGCCTCAGCCCGCAATGTGTCCCTGGTTACCGTGGCAACCCGATCTTTTTGGTGCAGATTTTGGGCTCCACTCCCAAAACTAAATGACAGGCTAGGTGGCGCCAAAATGAAGAAATCAAATGGGAAAACTTGGAAGATTTTTTTTGGGCGTACTTGGGCCCCAAAAAAACAGGCGTAACTCTTCAAGTATGCCACAAAACAGCTTTGGGGAAAATTGAGCCCAATAAATGACAGAAGTGGACGGAGTAAAAGAAGTGGCAAGGATTACCGAAGACAACTGGAGACCTGCTCTGCTGCACAGACCTAGTGCGCACACCTATCGCAGTGTGGGCTGGCCCGTGCTGTCCCTGGGTCCCTGGCCCCGAACTCACGTCTCCCCTGGGCCCCGATCACATCCCTCCACAGTCTCTCGCCGCTCCTGCTGCATCTGCCCACCCTCCAATCACCATCCACTGTAACTGAGTATATTTTGAAAAGGATCCTGAAAGTGAGGCTCCATTAATGCGGTGCAAGTTAAATTGTGGCTGCATCACAACAGTGACTACACTGTTTTTGTAGGATCTTGCTGTGTCTAACTGGGCTGCTGCGTTTCCTACATTACAACAGTGACTACACTTCAAAAAGTACTTCACTGGCTGTAAAGTCCTTAGGGACATCCTGAGATCGTGAAAGGCATTATATCAATGCAAGTCTTTCTATTGTAAGTGGTTTCCCTTAGCTGTTTTCGACGCACCCCCACGTTACACTCGTTCTAGACCTGGGAGTGATTACTGTCATCATATCATCATAGGCAGTCCCTCGAAACGAGGATGACTTGCTTCCACGCCAAAAAAAAAAAGGATGAGTTCCCAGGTGTTTCGAATGAAGAACCCGAACTACATGTTGAAGGGTGGAAGATGCCTGTGCGTGGATTTTTTTAAAGTGTGGTGGCCGTTGCACACCAGCCGCCACACGGGCTTGACAGAGCTAGGTCTTGGTCCAGTGGCAAGGATTACCAAAGACAACTGGAGACCTGCTCTGCTGCACAGACCTAGTGCGCACACCTATCGCAGTGTGGGCTGGCCCGTGCTGCCCCTGGGTCCCTGGCCCCGAACTCACGCCTCCCCTGGGCCCCGATCACATCCCTCCACAGTCTCTCGCCGCTCCTGCTGCATCTGCCCACCCTCCAATCACCGACTTGGACTTTGCTGACATCACTTTTCGCTGCCGTCGCCCTCCTGCACCAGCTCACGCTGGACCTTGTAGTGGCATGCCTCCACGCTGCTGCCTGGGCCGCAAGCCGCCCCTTTTATGGCCCCGACCTGCCGCTGATGGTTTCTCGCAGGTCGGGGCCTCCACGCTGCACCCTGGGCCGCACGCCGCTCCTTATGCAGGCACAGCAAGTAATTAGGAAGGCAAATGGAATGCTGGCCTTTATTGCAAGTGGCCTGAAGTATAAAAGTAGGAAGTCCTACTACAACTGTACAGGGCGTTCATGAGACCACACCTGGAGTACTGCGCACAGTTTTGGTCTTCAAACTGAGGGACTGATCTTCAAACACTCTTTTCCTCAGGCTGTACTGTACTGAACAGATTACTGTACTGAACAGATGAATGAGTCACGGACAAATACCTCGGTCTGAACCGTCAACCTTTATTAAAGCTACCTCAACGCAGCAAAACTACAAGTAAATACAGTGACGATGCAGTACAATCCAATACCCTGGCATGTCTAAACCGTCCCTATCGCGAAGTACCCAATGTCTAAACCCTCTGCTTGGATCCACAGTGTACCATCGAATCTGTACTCCTACGGTCCTTGCAGCAAAACCTCCCCAATAAAACCCTTCTAAGGCTTGGTTGGGAGAACACACAACACCTCCTCACACAATGGCTGTGATCTTAAAGATGCGAGGGCAGGGATGATGCTCACCGATTCGTTGGCTTACTCACTGCTTCTCCTGGTGAAAACGTGTCTCTTCTATCGTATCCAAGTCCCAGTCTCACAGTTGAATAGCGAGGCTCTGGTTGCTCATTGGTAGTTTCTTCTCTCTGTCTCAGACAGAGTGCTCCGTCCTTGTAGAGGTGAAGTAAGTGAGAGCAAATAAAAGAGAGCAATGGCCATGCGGCCACCTTTTATATCCAAAGTCTCTTTGCTTCTTCTGGCCAAATGAAGTTTTTCCTTGTTTCGAGGCTTCTGTCTGAGTGGCTCATGTGTATTCTAGCGATGGCTGGTGATGGGTTTTTGCTTCCAACCAGTCTGGGGCTTAATGGCTTTCTTTTGTTCTGGTTTCCTGCCTCTTGGGGTTATCTCATCCAGGTAATGGCTTAATCACTGACCAGTTTACATCCACCAATCTATCTCTGACGAGTTCACATTGCTTAACAATGGATCCTCCATCTTTGCCCATTACCTGTGATGAGTTGCTTTTACTGGCCATTGTAACTTGTCCCAGATCACCCTCGCCCATCAGATGTGGATTTCGTGTACAACATGGAAAAATACCTGGGCCCCTCCCACAACAGGCTGCCAGCTCTTTCTGCAGTGAGAAATATTAAAACCACAATGTCCAGATAATGCCCAACAATCCTTGGGGAGCCGATGCTTATACTATTTATATGAGATTTTTACTCAGATTGATGTGATGTCCCTCACTCTACACGAAGTTATCAATCTCTAGCTGAAGGAGGTGCTGAGGATGTTTGGAACTTGGAGCATGGCTAGGTTCCTTGGCTCCAAATCCTTTCAGACCCTTGTCTAGCAAAAATCTATCGATCTCAACAACAAGTAGCATTTATATAGCGCCTTTAAAGTAGTAAATGTCCCAGGGCGCTTCATAGGAGCGTTATCAAACAAAAGATCTCAGGTTGAAAACTATTAATTGAGCTGGCATCTACTGCTTTTTGGGTGAGAAAATTCCAAACCTCTACCAGCCTTTGGGTGAAGAAATGTTTCCCAACTTCCCTCCTGAATGGCCTGGCTCTGATTTCAAGGTTATGTCCGCTGTCCTAGACTCTCCCACCCGCGGTAAAAGTTTTTCTCTATCTACCCTATCACTCAGCCCATTGTGACCCCACCTCCCTCCTCCCTATCACTTTACACTAAGCTATAAATCCCTAGCTGCCTCGGGGTTGTTTGGAACTCGGAGCAAGGTTGGGCTCTTTGTTGCTGAAATACTGTGAGAGCGGGATGGGCTGACAGGCCCTGACAGAACCCTCCGAGAAAACAAACACAAAACCTCGATTCACTGAAATTAATTTCAAAGGATGTATTAGTCACACAGTAAATGAAAATTGGCTCGAGTTCATATATTTAAAGTACATATTTAAAATTCTTAGCACCCAGTCACAGGTGTACTCAAACATTATAATATCGCTCGGCTTAGCTGGATTTGTCACAGCGGAGAGGATCTTGTAATGACATAAAAATGTATTCAAAGATTAGCAGGTGTAAAGTGGTCAAAGCCAAAACATGTAATAATTCTTTGAGAAATGTGGGTGATTGGGGTACAGACGCAATGGTTTAATTCTCTGATTAACTGCGGGTACTGAGGATACTGAGTAGTGTAGTTGGCTGCTGATGTCCCCACGGCAGCATATCCACCAATAATCACAATTTCAGTTTACAATTTAAGCTCATTCAAAACTCGGCTACCCGTGTCCTAACTCGCACCAAGTCCCGTTCACCCATCACCCCCTGTGCTCGCTGACCTACATTGGCTCCTGGTTAAACAATGCCTCGATTTCAAAATTCTCATCCTTGTGTTCAAATCGCTCCAGTACCTCGCCCCTCCCTTGTAAAGCACTTTGAGACGTCCGGTGGTCATTGTCATGTATTCAACCAGCATTGTAACCCATGTATAATCTGACCTAAATTGTACACTGTGAGAACAATGACCACTAGGTGGAGGTCAGATTATACATGGGTTACAATGCTGATTGAATACATGACAGTCATGAATGGCACTATATAAATGCAAGTCTTTTTTCTTTTTGCACATAAAAACCCAAAACGTAACACGCATTCCAAATCAATTGTTGTGAAATGCCTCGGCATATTTCTGAGGGATGAAATAAGGTGCTATATGAATGCAAGCCTTTTTCTTTAAGATTTAAAGCTCCTCCTTAGGAGCAGAATAATACATTGGGCATCACGTGACTCCTGCTATTGTAAAGCAGCACAGCATCTGATGGACATGGACAATGTCACAACGCAGCCACACTGAGAATAAAAAAACTAAGTAGATAAGCGACCTCTGGCTAAACAATTAATTCATTTATTTGGGGCTTAAATGGCATTCGTAGCTTAGCGAGAGATCAAGGACTAAATGGAAATGACATCTGGTGCAGTGCCTATCTCAGGCTGTAGGTCAAGGCTGAATTGTTAGCATAACACAAGCTCCTGCCATTCCCATTATCCCCTGCCGCAACACACACACACACACACACACACATCAACCACATCCGAGTCAGAAATGTCAGGTATTATCGCTACTTGATAAGCAAAGAAAGAAAGACTTGCATTTATATAGCACCTTTCACGATCACCGGACTTCTCAAAGCGCTTTAAAACACCAACAACAACAACTTGTATTTATATAGCCCCTTTAATGTAGTAAAGCTTCATAGGAGTGTTATAAGACAAAAAAAAATAATTTGATACTGAGCCAGATAAGAAGAAATGACGGCAGTTGACCAAAAGCTTGGTCAAAGAGAGGTAGGTTTTAAGGAGCGTCCTGAAGGAGGAGAGAGAGGTAGGGAGGTGGAGAGGTTTAGGCAGGGAGTTCCAGAGCTTAGGGCCTAGGCAACAGAAGGCACGGCCACCAATAGTTGAGCGATTGTAATCAGGGATGTTCATTGGTCGCCCAACAGGTCCATCTTCATGGTGCCCCGCCTCCCCATGGCTAATTGGAAAGCGAACAGACTCTTTATGATATTTTTTTCTACCTCCTGTGTTTTTATAACTTATAAACAAAAGTGTTCCAAGAAAATGAAAAAAACCACCATTTTTTTAACGCTCCTGTAATTTTTCTCCCAGGTTTCTTGCTGGAGATTAATCTTCAATTCCAGGAGACTGCAGGGCGATCCTGGAGGGTTGACAACCCTAGCCACTGCCCGACATCATCGGCCTTGTTAGAGGCGGGTGGAGGACTCAAACCTTACAAGGCCTCTACACATAAATACTATGGCTACAAGAGCAGGTCAGAGGCTGGGTATTCTGCAGCGAGTGTCTCACCTCCTGACTCCCCAAAGCCTTTCCACCATCTACAAGGCACAAGTCAGGAGTGTGATGGAATACTCTCCACTTGCCTGGATGAGTGCAGCTCCAACAACACTCAAGAAGCTCGACACCATCCAGGACAAAGCAGCCCACTTGATCGGCACCCCATCCACCACCTTAAACATTCACTCCCTCCACCACCGACGCACCGTGGCTACAGTGTGTACCATCTACAAGATGCACTGCAGCAACTCACCACGGCTTGTTCAACAGCACCTCCCAAATCCATGACCTCTACCGACTAAAAGGACAAGGGCAGCAGGCGCATGGGAACACCATCAGCTCCAAGTTCCCCTCCAAGTCACGCACCATCCTGAAATATATCGCCGTTCCTTCATCGTCGCTGGATCAAAATCTTGGAACTCCCTCCCTAACATTCACCACACGGACTGCAGCGGCTCAAGAAGGCGGCTTACCACTATCTTCTCAAGGGCAATTAGGGATGGACAATAAATGCCGGCCTTGCCAGCGACACCCACATCCCGTGAGTGAATAAAACAAATTCCGGCAATCAGTGGTCTTGGGACCTGAGCAACCATATTCCAGCAGGTTCCACCAAAATTACAGCAGGAATCTGGCAAGGCATAAGAAAAGCTATTCTCCAATCTAGTTGCATATAAATAAGTATTCCGAACATTCCCATTACTGTATTTGAGTCTTATTGGTGAGCTGGTAACCAGAGGACACAGATTTAAGGTAATCGGCAAAAGAACCAATGGGAAGTGAAGGAGAATTATGTTTTTACGCAGCGAGTTGTTGTGATCTCAAATGCACTGCCTGAAAGGACGGTGGAAGCTGACTCAATTGTAACTTTCAAAAGGGAATTGCATATATTCTTGAAAGGGAAGAATTTGCAGGGCTATGGGGAAAGATAGGCATAGTGGGGCTAATTAGATCGCTCTTTCAAAGAGCCAGCACAGGCACAATGGGCCGAATGGCCTCTTTCCGTGCTGTACAATTCTATATAAATTGGGAATTAGTTTGTTCAATTCAGGGTTTCAGATCAGTTTATTGGTGTTATATATGTAAACTTGTATATACTCTGTACAGCTACCAGAGGGCTCATCCCCTGGAGTCCCGAGGGATCTCATAATCCCCTGGAAGCACAAGTATTTAAGTCTGACTCTTTCTCCATACATAACAACTGGCGATGGGATATAGATAGCTAACCCAAAGATGCAGAGAACAGTGGGCATCCTGGAGAAATTCTCGGAGGGAGATGATTGGGAAACCTTTGTGGAGCAACTCGACCAATACTTCGTGGCCAACAAGCTAGAAGGGGAAGAGAACGCTGCCAAACGAAGGGCGATCCTCCTCACCGTCTGTGGGGCACCAACGTATGGCCTCATGAAGAATCTGCTTACTCCAGCGAAACCCATGGAGAAATCGTATGACGATTTGTGCACACTAGTCCGAGGGCATTTGAACCCAAAGGAAAGTGTTCTGATGGCGAGGTACCAGTTCTACACCTACAAAAGGTCTGAAGGCCAGGAAGTGGCGAGTTATGTCGCCGAGCTAAGACGCCTTGCAGGACATTGCGAATTTGAAGGACATTTGGAGCACATGCTCAGAGACTTTTTCGTACTTGGCATTGCCCATGAAACCATACTTCGCAAACTTTTGACTGTAGAGACTCCAACCTTGAGTAAGGCCATAGCGATAGCCCAGGCGTTCATTGCCACCAGTGACAACATTAAGCAAATCTCTCAGCACACAAGTGCTGCTACAAGTACTGTGAACAAAGTGATATTGTTTTCAAATCACAACGTACAGGGCAGGTCACACATGCCTGCAGCTGCACATCTGCAGATGTCTCAGAGTCCACCATCAAGGGTGATGAATGCAAGGCCATTAACACCTTGTTGATGCTGCGGGGGTGATCATCGTTTCCATTCATGCCGATTCAAAGGGTACGTTTGCAAGGGCTGTGGAACAATGGGACACCTCCAACGTATGTGCAGGCGAGCTGAAAATCCTGTTAATCCTGCAAACCACCATGTTGCAGAGAAGGACAGATCCACGGAGGATCATGACGAACCAGAGCCTCAGACCGAGGAGGCAGAGGTACATGGGGTGCACACATTCACCACGAATTGTCCCCCGATAATGCTGAATGTTGAACTAAATGGACTCCCGGTGTCAGTGGAGCTGGACACGGGTGCGAGCCAGTCCATCATGGGCAAAAAGACTTTTGAAAGATTGTGACGCAGCAACGCCTCAAGGCCAGTCTTAACTCCAATTCCTACGAAACTAAGAACTTACACAAAAGAACTGATTCCCGTAATCGGCAGTGCTACCGTAAAGGTCTCCTACGTTGGAACAGTGCACAAGCTACTACTCTGTGTGGTACCGAGCGATGGTCCCATGCTGCTCGGCAGGAGCTGGCTGGGAAAGATACGATGGAACTGGGACGACGTCCAAGCGCTATCGCCCGCTGACGACACTTCGTGTGCCCAGGTCTTAAACAAGTTCCCTTCGCTGTTCGAATCAGGCATCGGGAAATTGCAAGGAGCAAAAGTGCAGATCCACCTAATTCTGGGGGCGTGACCCATCCATCACAAGGCGAGAGCTAGACCGGCTGCAACGAGAGGGCATCATTTCACCGATCGAATTCAACGAGTGGGCCAGCCCGATCATTCCAGTCCTCAAGGGAGACGGCACCGTCAGAATCTGTGGCGATTACAAAGTAACTATCAATCGTTTCTCCCTGCAGGACCAATACCCACTACCAAAGGCCGATGACCTCTTTGCAATGCTGGTGGGAGGAAAGACGTTCACAAAGCTGGATTTGACTTCAGCCTACATGATGCAGGAACTGGAGGAATCATCGTAGGGCTTCACCTGCATCAACACGTACAAAGGACTTTTCATTTATAACAGGTGTCCATTTGGAATTCAATCAGCCGCGGCGATATTCCAGAGAAACATGGAAAGCTTACTGAAGCCAGTCCCGCACACCGTGGTCTTCCAGGACGACATCTTGGTCACAGGTCGGGACACAGTCGAGCATCTGCAGAACCTGGAGGAGGTTCTTAGTCGACTCAACCACGTGGGGATCAGGTTAAAACGCTCAAACTGTGGGGAGGTGGATCGCGGCGGACAGCATCAGGCCCACTGATTCGAAGACTGAGGCAATCGAGAATGCACTGAGGCCACAGAACGTGATGGAGCTGCGGTCGTTTCTAGGACTCCTGAACTACTTTGGTAACTTCTTACCAGATCTCAGCACATTGTTAGAACCACTACATGTCTTACTACGTAAAGGCAACGAAGGTGTTTGGGGCAAAAGCCAAGAAAATGCCTTTGCAAAAGTTAGAAAATTGTTATGCTCAAACAAATTGCTTGTGTTGTATGATCCATGTAAGCGTTTGGTACTAGCATGTGATGCATCGTCATATGGCGTCGGGTGTGTATTGCAACAAGGTAATGATTTTGGGAAACTACAATCGGTTGCTGACGCATCCAGGAGTTTGTCTAAGGCTTAGAGAGCCTACAGCATGATTGAGAAAGAAGCGTTAGCGTGTGTTTATGGGGTAAAGAAAATGCATCAATATCTGTTTGGGCTAAAATTCGAATTGGAAACTGACCATAAGCCACTCATGTCCCTGTTTTCCGAGAGTAAAAGGATAAATACCAATGCATCGGCCCTCATCCAGAGATGGGCGCTCACGTTGTCCGCATACAACTACGCCATCCGCCACAGGCCAGGCACAGAAAACTGCGCCGATGCTCCCAGTAGGCTGCCATTGCCCACCACGGGGGTGGAAATGGCGCACCCTGCTGATCTAGCATCCTGCAGATCAAAACCTGGATGAGCCAGGACCCCTTACTGTCCTGAGTCAAAAACTGTATGCTGCATGGGAACTGGTCCAGTGTCCCAGTGGAAATGCAGGAAGAGATAAAGCCATTCCAGCGGCGCAAAGATGAAATGTCTATACAGGCAGACTGCCTTCTGTGGGGAAATCGAGTAGTGGTTCCCAAGAGGGGCAGAGACACCTTCATCAGTGACCTCCACAGTACCCACCCAGGCATCGTAACGATGAAAGCGATAGCCAGATCCCACGTGTGATGGCCCGGTATCGATGCGGACTTAAAGTCCTGCGTTCACAGATGTAATACATGCTCGCAGTTAAGCAATGTACCTAGGGAGGCGCCGCTAAGTTTATGGTCTTGGCCCTCCAAACCGTGGTCTAGGGTACACATCGACTATGCAGGGCCGTTCTTGGGTAAAATGTTCCTTGTGGTTGTAGATGTGTACTCCAAGTGAATTGAGTGTGAGATAATGTCGGTTAGCACGTCCGCTGCCACTACTGAAAGCCTGCGGACCATGTTTGCCACACACGGCCTACCCGATGTCCTGGTGAGCGACAACAGGCCATGTTTTACCAGTGCTGAGTTCAAAGAATTCATGACCTGCAACGGGATCAAACTATCACATCTGCCCCGTTTAAACCAGCGCCCAATGGTCAGACAGAGAGAGCAGTGCAAACCATCAAGCAAAGCTTGAAGAGGGTAACTGAAGGCTCACTGCAGACTCACCTATCCCGAGTCCTGCTTAGCTACCGCACGAGACCCCACTCATTCACTGGGATCCCACCTGCTGAACTGCTCATGAAAAGAGCACTTAAGACAAGGCTCTCGTTGGTTCACCCTGATCTGCATGAACAGGTAGAGAGCAGGCAGCTTCAACAACCATGATAGCGCAAATGTGTCACGCGAGATTGAAATCAATGATCCTTTATTTGTACTGATTTATGGACAAGGTGCCAAGTGGCTTCCTGGCGCTGTCGTAGCCAAAGAGGGGAGCAGGGTGTTTGGGGTCAAACTTTCAAATGGACTCATTCACCGGAAACACTTGGACCAAATCAAACTCAGATTCACGGACTACCCTGAGCAAACTCACTTTGAACCCTACCTTCTATGACCCCCCCAACATACACACCAGTGGCAACCGGCACCACAGTTGACCACGAAGCAGAACTCATCATCTACAGCAGCCCAGCAGGACCCACCGCACCAGGCAGCCCAGCAAGGCTAGCTACACAGCAGCCCAGCGAGGGCCCAACAAGTGATTCAACAACACCAGCTTTCACACCGAGATGATCAACCAGGGCAAGAAGGGCCCCAGATCGACTCACATTGTAAATAGTTACACTATTGACTTTGGGAGGTAGGGGATGGGGGGAGTGTTGTTATATATGTAAACTTGTATGTACTCTGTACAGCCACAGGGGGCTCATCCCCTGGAGTCCAAAGCGATCCCATAATCCCTTGGGAGCACAGTTATTTAAGGAGGCCTCACAGGTTGGAGAGGCACTCTGGAGACCTGCAATCAAAGACTAAGGTCACACTTTACTTTGAGCTCACAGTGTTCAGTCTGACTCTTTCTCCATACATAATAATAGGAACATAGGAATAGGAGTAGGAGTAGGTCATTCAGCCTGTTCCGCCATTCAATGAGATCATGGCTGATCTGAACCATAACTCCATCCATCTGCCTTGGTTCCACATCCTGTTGTACCCTTGTGGAGCAAAAAACTATCGATCTCAACAACAATGACAATTTATATTTATATAGCACCTTTAACATAGTAAAACATCCCAAGGCGCTTCACAGGAGTG
Source organism: Pristiophorus japonicus (assembly GCF_044704955.1). Taxonomy (NCBI): domain Eukaryota; kingdom Metazoa; phylum Chordata; class Chondrichthyes; family Pristiophoridae; genus Pristiophorus; species Pristiophorus japonicus. Next base: position 66,271,441 of record NC_091988.1, read on the forward strand.
CAATGAAGCAAAAGATCTCAGATTGAAAACTGCAAGTGTCAGCCGTGGCTCAGTGGGTAGCACTCTCGCCTCTTAATCAGAAGGTTGTGGGTTCAAGTTCCACTCCAAGACTTGAGCACAAAAATCAAGGCTGACACTCCAGTGCAGTGCTGAGGGAGTGCTGCACTGTCAGAGGTGCCATCTTTCAGATCAAATGTTAAACTGAGGCCCTGTCTGCCCTCTCGGGTGGATGTGAAAGATCCCATGGCACTATTTTGAACAAGAGCAGGGGAGTTATCCTCGGTGTCCTGGACCAATCTTTATCCCGCAATCAACATTACTAAAACAGATGATTTAGTCATTATCACATTGCTGTTTGTGGGAGCTTGTTGTGCACAAATTAGCAGCCGTGTTTCGTACATTACAACAGTGACTGCACTCCAAGAGTACTTCGTTGCTTGCAAAGTGTTTTGAGACGTCCGGAGGTCATGAAAAGTGCTATACGTGTTTTTTTTAAAAATTCATTGAAATAACACCCACTGCTTTTTGCGGGAGAGAATTCCACACTTCTTTACATGAAGAAGTGTTCCTGACTTCCCTCCTGAATGGCCTGGCTCTGATTTCAAGGTTATGTCCCCTTGTCCTAGACTTCCCCACCAGTGGAAAAAGTTTCTCTCTATCTACCCTATCACTCAGCCCGTGTGATCCCACCTCCCTCTTCCCTATCACTTTACACTAAGCTATAAATCTCTAGCTGCCTCGATGTTGTTTGGGACTTGGAGCAAGGCTGGGCTCCTTATAGCTGAAATACTGTGAGAGCGGGATGGGCTGACAGGCCCTGTCAGAACCCTCCAAGAAAACAAACACAAAACCTCGATTCACTGAAATTAATTTCGTAGAGTGTGTTATAGTCACACGGTAAATGGAAATTGACTCGTTATTTCTGTAACAGTGACAGATGTACTAGAATGTATTCAAAGGCTATCAGATGTAAGTTCTTAGAAAGCCAGAGCATGAAATGACTCTCCAAGAAGCGTGGGTTATTAGGGTACAAACACAATAGTTTAATTATCTGACGATCTGCTGAATGGAATTAAGGGCCCCAATATTGGTGGCCTTACTGCCCAATGCCACCCACTGCCGCCGACTGCTGCCGAGTTTTGCCTCTGGTCTCCCCTCTGTGCCAGTTTCCACGGGCTGGAGCGGGCAGGAGTGGAGTACCGCCAGGAGCTGCCCGCTGATGGCTTCTGGCGGCCAAGTAGCATAAGTGACCTGCTGCCTGCCGAGCTGCCAGGTTGGGGCGGGCGCGAGTCAGAGGGAGTGGGCGCCAGCGGGGGGAAAAGACCGCTGCATGGAGGCAGGTCTCACCCCAATGGTAAGTACGAAGACCAGCAATAAAAGGTTCATGAACATCTTTTAAAAAAACATTTTTACAGCGACTTACCTGGATGGGATCCCCTGAAGGTGTTCTGTTGTTTTTTTTTTATGATGCTTTTTATTTTCAGTTCTTCCACCCTCCCTGGGCCCGACTCCATCTTCGGCGGCACTTGGGCAACATGAGCCTTTGCCGCCGAGATTGAGAGCTTCTGCTCGCTGCTGCCCAGATTGACGGCGTAAGCCGTTATTTTGCGCCGGGCGGTACTGCCACTACTTTTAGTGGAATCTTCCTGGCAAAGTAAGGCCTGGTCTCTCAGTGGCCATCGGCGGTCCTTTGAGCGGCACTTGGGCGGGCCTTCGGTTTCACCGATTTCGGGCGCAAGGTCTTTCAAATTGGACACATTTTACAAAATTAATAAACAGAAAAAAGATGAATATTGAAGATGACTGGAAACCTGAAATAAATGTCATAAAAATGCTGGAAAACACTCCAGCCAATGAGGCACGTTGGAAGTGTAGTCACTGTCGTAATGTAGGAAACGTGGCAGTCAATTTGTGGGGTAGTGAGGAGGCTGCGTGGCTGTGGCGGGGGTGTGACAGGGGAGTGGGGGGAGTGGGGGGGATTGATGAGGGAGTGACGGGGGAGTGGGGGGGATTGACGGGGGAGTGACGGGGGAGTGGGGGGGATTGACGGGGGGTGTGGGGAATTGATGGGGAATGGCGGGGGGGAGTGTTTAGTGGCGCGATGGTGGGTAGTGAGGGAGTGGGAAGTGTCGGGGTGGTGGGAGGCGGGGGGGGGGGGTGGTCGCAGGGGAGTGGGGCAGTGGGAGGTGGCCGAGGTGGGTGGTGGTGGGGGACAATCTGACAATGACAGTCAGACCTTTCTTGAGGGACTCCTAGTGGCCAGTTCTAGAGTGGGAATGGCAGAGGCCTGCAGTCGAAGAATGACACAGGTGGATTTCTAGAAAACAATGGACTATTTCTCCCTTTGACTCTGTGTCAGTTGTGCTGAGTGGGCAGCAATCTTGCTTCTGAGTCAGAGGTTTTAAGTTCAAGTCTCACTCCAGAGCTTTGAGCACAAAAATCTAGGCTGACACTCCATTGGAGTGCTGCACTGTCGGAGGTGCGTCTTTTGGATGCGATGTTAAACCGAGGCCCCGTCTGCTCTCTCAGGTGGATGTAAAAGGTCCCATGGGCACTATTTCGAAGAAGAGCTGGGAAGTTATCCCCGGTGTCCTGGCCAATATTTATCCCCCAATCAATATCACTAAAACAGATTATCTGGTCATTATCACATTGCTGTTTGTGGGAGCTTGCTGTGCGCAAATTGGCTGCCCTCCTTTCCGAAATTATAACAGTGACTACATTCAGTGGCTGAAAAGTGTTTTAGAATGTCCTGAGGTCATGAAAGGCGCTATAGAAATGCAAGTCTTTCTTTCTTTATATAACTTTCCATCAGCCCATAGACTCAACAAGAATGACATAGAACTTACAGCACAGAAACAGGCCATTCGGCCCCACTGCTCCGTGCCGGTGTTTATGCTCCACACCAGCCTCCTCCCACTCCTCTTCATCTCACCCCATCACCATATCCTTCTATTCCTTTCTCCCTCATGTGTTTATCCAGTTTCCCCTTAAATGCATCTATACTATTCTCCTCAACCCTTCCCTGTGGTAGCGAATTCTACATTCTCATCACTCTCTGAAAAAAGAAGTTTCTCTTGGATTTATTAGTGACTATTTTATACTTATGGCCTCGAGTTTTGGTCTCCCCCACAAATGGAAGCATCTTCTCTTTGTCTACCCTTATCAAACCCCTTTATAATTTTAAAGACCTCTTTTAGGTCACCCCTCAGCCTTCTCTTTTCTCTGGGGAAAAGCACCCCACCCTGATCGGCCTTTCCTGATGAGTATAACCTTAGTTCTGAAAATAAAATGGCTTCTCATCTGTTGCCAGGCAAACACAGCTGTACAGCTGCAAAAACAGATAGAGGGGAGAGCTGAGTGGTGGCTGAAAGAGCTTATGGAAACTGCAGGATATAAAAAGAAAGTTAGAGGACATTTAGAGAAGTGTGGCAGGAACTGGAACCCACATTTGGGTGAGAAAGTCTGTTGCTGTTCAGGGGACATGATTTTTAAGCATTACATCAACAGATGTGATGATACTTGACACAAAGTGAATGACATTGCAAATGAAATCATTCACTGCATGTTTTTAGGTGGAAAATTGTCCATTTCATTTTTTGTGTGAGTTTCCCAACCTCCCCTCCCCCTCTCCTGTAAGTTCTCATCATCATCATCATCATCATCATAGGCAGTCCCTCGAAATCGAGGAAGACCTGCTTCCACTCTAAAAGTGAGTTCTTAGGTGACTGAACAGTCCAATATTGGAATTACAGTCTCTGTCACAGGTGGGGCAGACAGTGGTTGAAGGAAAAGGTGGGTGGGGTGTCTGGTTTGCTGCACGTTCCTTCCGCTGCATGCGCTTGCTTTCTGCATGCTCTTGGCGACGAGACTCGAGATGCTCAGTGCCCTCCCAGATGCTCTTCCTCCACTTAAGGCGGTCTTTGGCCAGCGACTCCCAGGTGTTGGTGGGGATGTTGCATTTTATCAAGTTCTCAATGATGCGGTTGCCCCACAGACTCCAGTAGCCTTCCGGTACCTCGGCCAAATGGCTAGATCGAATCTCAGCTGTGTATTGGGCCATGGGTGGGGTTATCAAAGCAAAGCCCAATCCTGTCCTTACTCAACGTCCAGAGGGCACCATCAGGAGCTGGCTGACTGACTTATTTTAACCTCCGTAGCCCAGGGCTGCTGATGCCAGATGTTGCATTCCTGTGGGGGATGTTGCACTTGGTCAAGGGGGCTTTGAGGGTGACCTTGAAGAGTTTTCTCTGCCCATCTGGGGCATGCTTGCCATGTAGGAGTTCTGAGTACAGCGCTTGTTTTGGGAATCTTGTGCAGGCATGTGGACGATGAGGCTTGCTCAACAGAGCTGATTGAGTGTGGTCAATGCTTCGATGCTGGGGATGTTGGCCTGAGCGAGAACACTGACGGTGGTGGTTTATCCTGCCAGTGGATTTGCAGGATCTTGTGGAGGCAGTGCTGGTGGTACTTCTCCAGCACTTTGAGGTGTCTGCTGTATATGGTCCACGTCTCTGAGCTATATAGGAGTTCCCAACTCAACAGCTCTACAAACCTGTATGCATACTCACAAGTGCATACATTACAGTATCCTAACTCGCACCAAGTCCCGCTCACCCATCACCCCCTGTGCTCTCTGACCTACCTTGGTTCTCGGTCCGGCAACGCTTCTAATTAAAAATTCTCATCCTCGCATTCAAACCCTTTTCATGGTCTCGGCCCTCCCTATCTCTGTAACCACCTCCAGCCCTACAACCCTCTGACATCTCTGCGCTCCTCCAATTCTGGCCTCTTGTGCATCTCCGATTTTCATCACTCCTCCATTGGCAGCCGTGCCTTCAGCTGTCTGGGCTCTAACCTCTGGAACTCCTCCTTAAACCTCTCCGCCTCTCTCCCTCTCTTTCCTCCTTTAAGATTCCCCTTAAATCCTCCTTCTTTGAGCAAGCTTTTGGTCATATTTCCTAATATCTCCTTATGTTACTCGGTGTCAAATTTTGGTTGATTAAGCTCCTGTGAAGCGCCTTGGGGCGTTTTATGACATTGAGTGCGCTATAGAAATATGAGTTCTTGCTCTTTAAAAAGAACTTTGTCGCACTAACCCTCTAAAAAGCCACAGTTTCAAATTTGCACGCAACTTGGAGCTTCTAGACATAAACAGGACGTGCACAGGAAGAAGCGTCTAGATGTTACGCACAGCGGTGGGTTCAGTAGATGGCACGAGACCTATTGCTGCAATCTCGTTGCTGTATGATCGGCTGAGACACAGCAGGAAGTGGCCAAAACAAAACCACACAGAGATTGCAGTGGTATTCATCTGCTCACCTTTGCAAAAACGATTCGCGTATTATTGCTTTGCGCAGACACACGAAGAGAACGCGTTCAGATTGCTTCTCACCAGAGGGGGAGTTACACTTGTTCTTGTCCTCCAATTTTCTCCTATCCTCCCCTAGATAGGATAAATCATCTAAAAGGTAATCAAGCAGTGTTCTGTTGCCACTTTCCTAATGGCAATTGATTGCTCTGGGAAATGGCATTCTGGGCTCCACTTAGGGCAACACTTCTGCACACAAAGTGTGGCAGAAGTTTGGAACTCTCTTCCGCAAATGGCAATTGATGCTAGATCAATTGTTAGTTTTAAATCGGAGATTGATAACATTATGTTAACCAAAGGTATTACTGGATGTGGGCCAAAGGCAGGTACGAACATACAAACAATGACAGACAGGTAAAGACCATCTCGTCCATTGAGCCTGTCCCACACAATCCCGATACCTTGTGTATCACAACATATACACTCCACCCCAAACCATGTGATCCCCTGGGAGAGGCAAAGAAACAGATAAAAAATCCAGGCCAATTCGTGAAAGAAAATCTGGGAAATTCCTCTCCGACCCATCTAGGCGATCAAAACTCTTCCAGGAGATCACTCTGGCCATTAAATTCCCTGCAGTACCCATCTTCTGTAAGAGTTAATCTCCGCCACTGCCAGAAACAAATCCAGCTTTCGCTTGAAGGAATTCAGTGAGTCTGCATCCATCACATGAAACAGCAGCTTGTTCCAGAGGTTGACTATTCTCTGTGAAAAGATCCACCTCCTGACATCTAACCTAGATCTAGCCCTATACAACTTAAATTTGTGCCCCCTGGTCCTGCCTAACCTATTTAATTGAAATAAACTGTCATCTGGATCACCGTCTATTCCCTTCATTATCTTATAAACCTCAATCATATCCCCTCTAAGTCTAAGCTGATCTAAGGTATAGAGTCCCAACACTTTTAGCCTATCTTGATAACTAAGATGCTTTAGACTTGGAATGAGTCTAGTGGCCCTCTTCTGCCCCCTTTCCAGAGCCTCAATACATGGAGTTAGGTCGCAGATCAGCCATGATAGTGAATGATGGAGCAGGCTCGAGGGGCTGAATGGCCTACTCCTGTTCCTGTTTCCTGTTTCCTGTGTTTCCTATGTGGGTAGCACTCTTGCCTCTGAGTCAGAAGGTTGCTGAATCAAGACCCATTCCAGAGACTTGAGCACATAATCTCAGGTGACGTTCCAGTGTCCAGTACTGAGGGAGTGCTGCACTGTGAGAGATGCCACCTTTTCGATGAGACGTTAAACCGAGGCCATTGCCTTCCTCTGCATCAGGAAAATTTTCATTGGCTGTGGGAAATGCAAAACTGGCGGGATTTCTGCCGAGGAGGTAGGGGTGTATCCTTCGGTGAATCTGACAGAGACATGTCAGCCGTAGCAATCTCACTTCTCAGTTAGAAGATCATGGATTCAAGTCCCACTGCAGAGTTTTGAGCATAAAATCCAGGCTGACACTCCAGTACTGAGGGAGTGCTGCACTGTCGGAGGTGCCGTCTTTCAGATGAGACGTTAAACTGAGGCCTCGTCTGTTCTCTCAGGTGGAGGTAAAAGATCCCACGGCACTAGAAGAAGAGCAGGGGAGTTACCCCCAGTGTCCTGACAAATATTTATCCCTCCTCCAATATCACTAAAAAACAGACGATTTGGTCATTATCAAATTGCTGTTTGTGAGAGCTTGCTGTGAGCTCATTGGCTGCCATGTTTCCTACATTACCAAGTTACTTCAAAGTTCCTTGATTGGCTGTAAAGCACTTTGGGATGTCCTGAGGTCGCGAAAGGCGCTATATAAATGCAAGTCTTTCTTTAAAGGCATTGGTTCAGTTGCACAGATTCTGCCACCCTCCATGCCCTTGCCCAATTCAACACTCTACTTGCATGAGCCCAGACAGTAAATGTTGGCAAGTTATTCCATCATGGGAGCTTCACAGCTGAACAAGATTCTGCTTTCATCCAACATCCACACAGCAAAACATTGTCTGGCAGGGGTTACCAGGTTATGGCAGTGCAGGAAACCCGGCAGTTTGAGAATTTAAATTCGATTTTTTTTAAATATCTGGAAATAAAATGTATCAGTAAAAGTGACCATGAAGCTTTTGGATTGTCTTAAAAACCCCATCTGACTCACTAATGTCCTTTAGGGAAGGAAATATGCTGTCCTTCCCTGGTCTGGCCTACATGTGACTCCAGTCCTACCCCATCATGATTGACCCTTAACTGGCATCTGAAGTGGCCTAGCAAGCCACTTGGTTAGGGATGGGCAGTAATTGTCGGCCTTGCCAGCATCGCCCACATCCCAGGAATGAATACTATCCCACCTGGAAATCCATTCTCAATGTTGATCAGTCTTTGGGTTAATAATTATGTGGATTGAAAAATTACAGAAAGAAAAGAGTGAGGGAGTTAAATCTCCCACAGTTCTGAGACTCCAGCAAAAAAAGAGAATTCGGGATGCTGTAAACATTTCAAACTGTTTAAGTTACTGCGATGTCAAACAAGATCTAAAACTGGCGTCAGGCACAGAGAAAGTCAGTAAATGATCTGCGACGGAGGGTGAATGTGGCTAGTAATCTGTAATTCCAGCCTGTGAGGATCTGAGGGAGAATGTTTCAATCTGACAGACTTACTGTCAGCTGGTTAACCAAGTGGCAGGAACAGAATGTGGTAATAGCAGTGATTTACTGTAATATAGTGATTATATTTAGAGTACTGTGTTCAGTTCTTGGCACTGCACCTCAGGAAGGATATACTGGCCTTGGAGCAGGAACACTGCAGATACACCAGAATTATTACCGGGCTAGAAGGGTTAAATTATAAGGCCAGGTGGCAAAGACGTGGAAATTTGGTCGTGCCTCCGTTGCAGCATTAACCCAGGCGGGGCGGTACATTTTGCTCCGGGAAATGGTTTGCCTCTCTAGTCGCAAAATCACCAGCTGGGCCCTGAGTGTGTGGCGGAGCGCTAAGGGAGGCGTTCCCACCTTTTTTAGGGCGCTAGGCTGGCTGAGCAACTGAAAATCCCGAGACAAACAGTGGCTTCGGTCTTCCCAATATTTAATTGAAGAAAATCTCTATTCATGTTAGTCTGCAAACATATCCCACAACTGAGGTTAGCCTGACTGGCCTGTAATTACTCGGTCTATCCCTTTCTCCTTTCTTAGACAAAGGTACCACGTTAGCAGTCCTCCAGTCCTCTGGCACCACACCTGAAGCCAGAGAGAAAGTTGAGGCATAGAATATAAGAGCAGGTGGGTTTATGCTTGAACTGTATAAAACACTAGTTAGGCCACAGCTGGAGTACTGCATGCAGTTCTGGTCACCGCATTACAGGAAGGACGTGATTGCACTGGAGAGGGTACAGAGGAGATCTATGAGGGTGTTGCCGGGAGTGGAAAATTGTAGCTATGAAGACAGATTGGACAGGCTTGGTTTGTTTTCCTTGGAACAGAGGAGGCTGAGGCAAGACCTCATTGAGGTGTATAAAATTATGAGGTGCCTGGATATAGTGAATAGGAAGGACCTATTTCCTTTAGCAGAGGGGTCAACAACCAGGGGGCATCGATTTAAAGAAATTGGTAGAAGGTTTAGACGGGATTTGAGGGGAAATTTCTTCACCCAGAGGGTTGTGGGGGTTTGGAACTCACTACTGAAAGGGTGGCAGATGCAGAAACCCTCACCACATTTAAGAAGTGCTTGGATGTGCACTTGAACTACCGTCACCTGCAGGGTTACGGACCGAGAGCTGGAAAGTGGGATTAGGCTGGATAGCCTCTTGTTGGCTGGTGCGGACACGACAAATGGGGTTGCCAATGCTCCAGGATTGCCCTCGAGTCTCCAGGAATTAAAGAATCATCTCCAAGATGCTGCTGCGAGCCAAAACCCAGGAGAAAAATCATTGAGGCATTAAAAAAATTGTGGATTTTGTTTCAAAAAATTACTTGAACATTTTTGTTTAGTAGTTATAAAAATATCAGACATGGGAAAAATGGCTGTTCGACGGAGATTCGAGCATCGGCCAATCGAATAGTGAGTCTCCTCGCTTTCCGATTGGCCCTGGGAAGGCGGGGTCCAATGGCGTTGGACATGTTGGCCAACCAATGACAGGAGTGTGGGGGCAAGGCGGTTGGAGGCAGGAAGTCATGTGATGGAACCTCCAGGAATATGGCCAACCAGAGCTGGCAACCCTCGTGACCGAGCACCCAATTTCTCCACCCTGGTGGCTGAAAAAAGAAAAGGAAGAAAGATTTGCATTGATATAGCACCGTTCACAACGTCCAAAGGCGCTTTACAGGCAATGAAGTACTTTTGAAGTGTAGTCACTGTTGTAATGTACAAAACGCGGCAGGCAAATTGCGCAAAGCCAGCTCCCACAAGCAGCAATGTGATAATGACCAGATCATCTGTTTTTTTGTTGTGTTGATTGAAGGATAAATATTGGCCAAAAAACCAGAGATAACTCCCCTGCTCTTCTTCAAAATAGGGCCATGGAACTTTTTTACAACCACCTGAGAGCGCAGATGGAGCCTTGGTTGACATCTCATCCGAAAGACGGCACCTCTGACAGAGCAGCGCTCCCTCAGCTTTGTACTTGTTCCTGGAGTGGGACTCAAACCCACAACCTTCTGACTCAGAGGCTTGGGGTGCTGCCCACTGACCTACAGCTGATATTAACGTGGTGCTGTATGAGATGCATGCGAGGTGGGTTGTCCTGTATGCTGCCCATCCCGTAGGCTGGCACTGCTGCAAGATCTCAGCCTTCTGCATCGGTTTCAACAGGGCCTTTCAACAGCTGCCCTAAGTGAGGTCACCCACATCAGGGGGGAAGCAGGGTCAAGGTGGGAGGGGACTCCCAGCTCGGCTGTTTCCTCGTCTCCAGTCTGCCGATTCGCCAGGTACCGGTACACCTCATGGAAATAAAAAGCTGGTATCAGTAATAGTGACCATGAAGTTGTCAGATTGTCGTAAAAACCCAACTGGTTCACTGATGTTCTTTAGAGAAGGAAACCAGTCGAGCTTACCTGTTCTGGGCCTGTACGTGGGTGAGGTGCCATGGCTCCTCTTGGTCTGGAAATAGGGGAACCTCCTCCATGACCCCAGGAACTCTGCCAGGTTTGGTGGCGGACTTTGCCAGCTGACACTGTAATGTATTTGCTTCATGGGTTCTTTGCTTAAGAATTCATAGCAACACATTGCTATTAAGAACTTAGTTGGTTTATTCACAAAGGTTTAACAATCACACTACACATTACCAGTTCATTCACCAGGCTCACAACTGCATACCTCATCATGGATGATCTAGATCCAGCTGACTGGGGTTTTATTGAGTCTTGTGAACATCATGTGACTGGCTGAGCCACTCACAATGCAGCAGCTCTACAAACCTGTGAGCATTATTACAGGTGCATACATTACAGACACTGTAAAGTCCTTACTCGATGGCACAAAAACCACACAAGGCACATTCTATGGACAAGATCACTCTGTAACCTGAACCTTTATTCCTGTGACTAAGGAGTGATGACCCTGCGTGGGACCTCCCTTTATATACCTGGATGACCAGGTAAGGAGTGTCTCCCACAAGTTCACCCCCTGTGGTCAAGGTGTGCATTGCTTAAGTATATACAGTATTGCAGTGGTGTTACATAGAGGTTACATACATGACATCACCTCCCCCCCCCCAAAGTCTTATTGGGATCATAGGTTAAGTCTTTCAGGTGGTCTACGCTCCCTCGTGAAGCGCCGCAGTTGGAGCTTTGGTTGTTGAGCCTTGGCGTAAGTGTCTGTCACTTGTGATGATTCCGGCCTGTCCGGGCTGACCGCCGGGACTGTGCATGCTGCTGAATGTTCTTGTTGCTCGTTCACTGGCGGTGGTGTGAGCACCATCTCATGATCTTCCTCGGGTTCCTCAGTGTCTATGCTGAACCTTTTTATTTACTTGGTCCAGATGCTTACGGCTTTTCTGCCCATTGTTAAGTTTAACCACGATGACCCTGTTCCCCTCTTTGTCTATTACAGTACCCTCAAGCCATTTGGGCCTCACGGTGTGATTGAGGACCAATACGGGGTGACTTATTTCTATACATCTCCCCCTTGAGTTTCGGTCATGGTACTCGTTTTGGGACTGGTGCTTGCCCTCAACTATGTCGGTCAGGACTGGATGAATGAGGGACAACCAAGTTTTAAGTGTTCGTTTCATAAGTAGCTCAGCGGGCGGGACCCCTGTGAGCGAATGCGGTCGGGACCTATAGGCCAGCAGGAGGCACGATAGGCGGCATTGAAGGGAGGGTCCTTGAATCCTGAGCACACCTTGTTTAATGATTTGGACCGCACGTTCCGCCTGGCCATTGGAGGCTGGCTTGAACGGTGCTGACCTGACATGGTTGATGCCATTGCCCGACATGAACTCCCGGAATTCGTAGCTCGTGAAACATGGGCCATTATCGCTAACAAGGATGTCCGGCAAGCCGTGGGTTGCAAAGACCACATGTAGACTCTCCACAGTGGTGGATGTCGTGCACGAATTCAAAATGATGCACTCGATCCATTTCGAGTACGCATCTACCACAATGAGAAACATTTTTCCCATGAACGGGCCCGCGTAGTCTACATAAATACGTGACCATAGCCTGGTAGGACAGGGCCACGGGCTGAGTGGGGCCTTCCTGGGGGCATTGCCCAGCTGAGCACACGTCGTGCACCTGCGAACACAGTGTTCCAGGTCTGAATCAATTCCCGGCCACCAAACATGTGACCGGGCAATGGCCTTCATCAGAACGATGCCAGAATGCTCACTGTGGAGTTCCCTGATGAATGCCTCCCTGCCCCTCTGGGGCATGACTACCCGGCTGCCCCATAGTAGGCAGTCAGCTTGGATGGAGAGCTCATCCATCCGCCTGTGAAATGGTCTGACCTCCTCAGAGCATGCTCCATGTGTGGGCGCCCAATCCCCAGTCAGGACACATTTCTTAATCAGAGATAGGAGGGGATCTCTGTTTGTCCAGATTTTGATTTGGCGGGCTGTGATGGGGGAGCCTGGGCTGTCAAAGGCATCAACGGCCATGACCATCTCAGCACTTTGCTCCGCTGCCCCCTCGGTGGTGGCCAGTGGAAGCCTGCTGAGCGCGTCAGCGCAATTTTCGGTGCCCGGCCGGTGCCGGATGGAGTAGTCGTAAGCAGCCAGCGTGAGAGCCCATAGAAACATAGAAACATAGAAACATAGAAAATAGATGCAGGAGGAGGCCATTCAGCCCTTCTAGCCTGCACCCTGCGTGGGATCTCCCTTTATATACCTGGATGACCAGGTAAGGAGTGTCTCCCACAAGTTCACCCCCTGTGGTCAAGGTGTGCATTGCTTAAGTATATACAGTATTGCAGTGGTGTTACATAGAGGTTACATACATGACAGACACTTATGCCAGGATTCCGCCCCTCAGAGTTTCCTGACTTTTCAATCCCACGTTTCCAATAAAAGGAATTCTGGACATCCCAGACAAATAAATCCAACCAAACAATCTGATCCAAAGCATGATAAATTGCAACTTCGATGGCACATTTTCTCTGTATTTCGTGATTAATATTTTGGGGGAAAGAAAATGTAAAGTCATCATATGTTCTCTCTAGAAAGTTATGTCACAGTCTTTGGAGCCGATTCTTTCCTCAGAGAAACAGTCAGGTTGAGCCACTTTGAAACAAAATCTCAGACAGAACAAAAAATCCATTGACCATCCCAAGTCAGGCCTGTAAATCAAATCCAAATTGGGCCTAACATTGAAACACTTGGAAATGTCTGACTATATTGTCCAGTTCTGACCATTTTGGATTCTGAATGGTGTGTTCCGTCACAAAATATAATGGGCCTGCCTTTTACAAGTTTTCATGGCCATTTTTGGTTTTACTATGCTGGACCGTCCAGGACAAAGCAGCCCGCTTGATTGACACCCCAACCACCACCTTCAACATTCATTCCCTCCACCACCGGCATGCCGTGGCTGCAGTGTGTACCATCTACAAGATGCACTGAAGCAACTCATCAAGGTTTCTTCGGCAGCACCTCCCAAACCCAAGACCTCTACCACCTAGAAGCACAAGGGCAGCAGGTGCATGGGAATACTATCACGTGAAAGTTCCCCTCCAAGCCACACATACGTTCCTTCATCGTCGCTGGGTCAAAATCCTGGAACTTGCTCCCTAACAGCACCGCTGGAGTACTTTCACTACACGGACTGCAGCAGTTCAAGAAGGTGACTCGCCACCACCTTCTCAAGGGCAAATAGACATGGGCAATAAATGTCGGCCTTGTCAGTGATGCCCACATCCCAGGAATGAATTTAAAAAAATGCCGGGCGGGCATCCGTTTCACTCATGGTAGCGGTTTGCCCGCTGATGGAATTTGGTCCCTTAGCTTTGGAGCACTGGTCAAGTACCTGGCCGCCACAACCCATCAGTCCAGTTTAACGTGACAATGAAGAATGCATCTTGTTGAAAAAGAACATGTTTTCTTTTGGTTCAACCCCTCACTCAGATTTACGGCTTTTATTGAAGAATCTTGGTGAAGGGCCAAGACCTGGGAGTGCAGAGCAACATCAATGGAGCACATGCACAGTTTTGGTCTCCTTATCTAAGGAAGGATATACCTGCCTTGGAGGCGGTGCAATGGAGGTTCACTAGTTTGATTCCTGGGATGAGAGGGCTGTCTTATGATGAGACTGTGTAGAATGGGCCTATACTCTCTGGCGTTTCGAAGACTGAGAGGTGATCTCATTGAAACGTACAAGATTTCTGAAGGGGATTGACAGGGTAGAAGCTGAGAGCTTGTTTCCCCTGGCTAGAGAGTCCAGAGATAGGGGAACAGTCTCAGGATAAGGAGTTGGCCATTCAAGGCAGAGATGAGGAGGAATTTCTTCACTCAGAGGGTTGTGAATCTTTGGAAGTCTCTGCTGCCAGGGGCTGTGGATGCTGAGTCTCTGAATATATTCAAGGCTGAGATAGATAGATTTTTGGACTCGAGGAGAATCAAGTTTTATGGGGATCGGGCGGGAAAGTGGAGTTGAGGTCGATGATCAGCCATGATCTTATTGAATGGCGGAGCAGGCTCGAGGGGCCGTATGGCCTACTCCTGCTCCTAGTTCTTATGTTTTTATGTTCTTAATGTTCGAAAGAGTAGGAGAGAAGGCACATAGTTGTGGCTGGATGATGTTAGGCTTGGGTTTTAAAAGGCCTGCTGATTGCAAGACTGCGGGGGGGTCAAAGAGTCCAAGATTGAGTACTTGCATCTCTCCTACCAGTCTCTGAAGTTGTATCCCATATCTCCACACAGCTGCTGAAATGTTAATCCAACTCGACTGGGAACTTGCTGCAAGCTTTTTGGATCAGTTCTGAAACAGTCTATTTCTGTGGGAGCCCACTGATTCCAAGAATGATGATGTTATGTCTGCTGTGTCACTGGATCTCTGCGCCTTGGTCCATAACAAGTGCCTTGTGTACATCTAGATTCAGAAACATCAGCACTTTCCTGAAACTTCAGCGTCTGCTTTCCTTCATTTTATATCCGAGTCATTTCTCTTTCTTCAACAGCCAGCCAGGCTGGCAAACTGCCCAACCCTGACAAAGGAGTTTCTGAGCCAGTTGCTGAAACGTTCCCAAGAGTCCTGTGGGACAGACCCCCGCCCCCCCCCCCCCCCCCCGCCCTTCATAAGAACATAAGAACTAGGAGCAGGAGTAGGCCATTCGGCCCCTCGACCTGCTCTGCCATTCAATGGGATCGTGGCTGATCTTCGACCTCAACTCCATTTCCCCGCCCGATCTCCGTATCCCTTGATTCCTCTAGAGTCCAAAAATCTATCGATCTCAGCCTTGAACATACTCAATGACTGAGCATCCACAGCCCTTTGGGGTCAAGAATTCCAAAGATTTACAACCCTCAGGTTGAAGAAGTTGTCCTAGATGGCCAACCCCTTATCCTGAGACTATGACCCCTAGGTAGCCAATGTTGACTGTGGCTCAGTTGGTAGCACTCTCACTCTTGAGTCAGAAGGTTGTGGGTTTAAATCCCCCTCCAGAGTCTTGAGCACAAAAATCTAGGCTGACACTCTAGTGCAGTAGCAAGGGAGTGCTACATTGTCAGAGGTGCCGTCTTTCGGATGAGACGTTAATCCGAGGCCCCTTCTGCTCTCTCAGGTGGATGTAAAAGATCCCATGGCACTATTTTGAAGAAGAGCAGGAGAGTTTGCCCCAGTGTTCTGGCAATATTTATTCCTCAATCAACATCTAAAACAGATTAGCTGATCATTATCACATTGCTGTTTGCGGTAGCTTGCTGTGCGCAAATTGGCTACCACGTTTCCTACATTACAACAGTGACTACAATTCAAAAAGTACTTCATTGGCTGTAAAGTGCTTTGGGACATCCGGCGGATGTGAAAGGCGCTATATAAATGCAAGTCCTTCTTTTCTTTTGATCGAGACTCTCCACTTTTGCATCCGCTTGAGGAAAGGGTTGTGCCTTGATTCTACATCTCTAGCCTAAATAGCATTATAGCTGAGGATAGGGACTGGGCGTGTGCAGAAATGTTCGACCCTTGCCCACATCCTGCCCCTGTGTGCATCAACATGGCTTGACCACCATAACCACCATAACATCGGCAAGCTGCTCAGTTATGTGGCTAATGTTTGTAGGTGAAGAAGTTTGGGGAAAAGTACTGGGAATGGGATTATATAGATGGTGCCAGTTGGTGTGCTGGCGTAGGTGTGCACTAGGTCCGTGCAGCAGAGCAGGTCTCCATTTGTCCTGGTTCAACCCTTGCCACTGGGTAAAGGCCTAGCTCTGTCGAGCCCGTGTGGTGGCTGATGTGCAACGGTCACCACACGTTAAAAAAATCCACGCACAGGCATCTTCAACCCTCTCAATTGGAGTTCAGGACTGAAACATTGGGCCCTTCATTGAAACATCTATGAACTCTTGTGGAAGCAAGTCATCGTCGTTCAAGGGACCGCCTATGATGATGATGAGGTGTGATGGGTCAAACGGACTCCTTCTGCACTGTACTTTCTCGGCTTTGATGATCTTTTGACTTGGTTAGATTCATAGAGCCATAGAATGGTTACAGCACGGAAGAAGGCCATTCGGCCCGTCGATTCCATGCCGACTCTCAGCTAGTCCCACTCCCCCTCCCTTTCCCCGTAGCCCTGCAATTCTTTTTCTTTCAGATGCTTATCCAACTCCCTTTTGAAAGATAAAATTGAGTCTGCCTCCTCCACCATTTCCGGCAGTGCATTCTAGATCCTAACCACTCGCTGCGCAAGCAAGTTTCTTCTTACATTGCTTTTGGTTCTTTTGCCAATCACTTTAATCTGTGTCCTCTGGTTCTTGACCCTTCTGCCAATGGGAACAGTTTCTCCCTATCTACTCTGCCCAGACCCCTCATGATTTTGAACATCTCTATCAGATCTCCTCTTAACCTTCTCTGCTCCAAGAAGAACAGTCCCAGCTTCTGCAGTCTATCCACGTAACAAGTCTCTTATCCCTGGAATCATTCTAGTAAATCTTTTCTGCACCCTCTCTCAGGCCTTCACATCCTTCCTAAAGTGTGGTGCCCAGAATTGGACAGAATACTCTAGTTGGGGCCGAACCAGTATTTTATACAGATTGATCATAACTCCACCACTTTTGTACTCGAAACCTCTATTTATGAAGCCCAGGATCCCGAAAGCTTTTTTAATCGCTTTCTCAACCTGCCCTGCCACCTTCACTGATTTGTGCACATATACCCCCAGGCCTTTCTGTTCGTGCACCCCCTTTAGGATTGTACCCTTTAGTTTATATTTAGGTTATCGTGGAACTGCTTCCATTGCATCATGCCTCAGCTCTGGGTGCTCTGAAATTGCCTTGCCTGCATTGTGGGGCAGAATTCATGAAATAACTGCCATATCCTAGAATAAAAGCATGCAGTTGTGCAAAAGCCACAATTACATATGAGGTTTCTGGGTGTGGTCACTCCTCAGTGTCTGAGACCGCCAGTACAAACACCACATTTCCCGCCTGTTCAGGCAGGCTAAGGGATCAGCCTTGGTATAAAGTGGCAGCCCACAGAGTCCAGCAGTGGCAGCATGGGGTGATCCATTCTTTATGTTACTGACTGTTGCCCACTGCCTCCGTTGTGGTATAAGTGCAGCGTGGCATGTGACAGCTGGCCAGTGTCACTCTTGTAGGTTGATTTCCTCAAGGTGCTTTTACATATGGGGGGACAGAATTTTCGGATCCTCTCCGCTCCGTTTTTCGCCCTGGAGTGGCGGCAATGGCGGCGGTGAGGTGTTCTGGCCGGGCGGTCAGCCTCCACGCCCCGCAGCGATCCTTGCGTCCGGTTTTGCAGAGCAGCACTGCCCGGAAGAGCTGCGCCGGTGTGCAACGCCCCTGGTTGTGACATCGGCGCGAGTTTTGACTTCAGCCTGACCCGTACGCCACAAAGCGCGCCCTGCAGTGAACACCTGGGAAATTAGGTGATGCAATGATACCGACAGCAGAGAGGTGAGAAATGGACTCCTAAGGTAAGTGTGATTGTTTTTTCTTTGTGTTGTGGTGGTGTGGGCAATGTTTAGGGAATGGTTTTGTGGCTTTTTTTTAGGGTTCCCCCCACCATTCCCCCCCCCCCCCCTCCCAGGCCTCTCTCAGAGCGCTCCCGGCCTGGCTCCTTGGCTCGGGATTTTCCCATGCTATCAGCTAAAAGAGGTGTACAACGCCTCCCTTAGCGCTGCACCCACTGACTCAGGCCCCAGCGGCCCAATGTTACTTACTGAGGCACAAATTGTTCCTGGGCACAAACTTTACCACTCCGCCGCCATTACTGCCCCAAAAACATCAAAGCTGACAATCCAGCCTGGTGTCAGCCATAGCTCAGTTGGTAGCACGCTCACTTCTGAGTCAGAAGGTTGTGAGTTCAAGTTTCATGCCAGAGACTTGAGTGCAAAAATCTAAGCTGACACCCCAGTGCAGTGCTGAGGGAGTGCTGTACTGTTGGAGGTGTCGTGCTACATGTGAGACATGAAACCGAGGCCCCTGTCTGCTCTTTCAGGTGGAAGTCAAAGATCCCATGGTGCTATTGTGAGACATGAAACCGAGGCCCCTGTCTGCTCTTTCAGGTGGATGTAAAAGATCCCATGGTGCTATTGTGAAGAATAGCAGGGGAGCTTCATTGGCTGTAAAGCGCTTTGGGACATCCTGAGGTTGTTAAAGGCGCTCTATAAATGCAAGTTTTTTCTTCATGTGGGTGGCGTTGGCTGCTGAACTGTGGTGCCCCAGTAATCGATCATACTCCTCTGAGAGAAAGTACAGCCAACACCAATAGAGCCCCACACTATCGGGGGTTGCCTGTTCTCCTGCGCGAAAGTTGACCCAAATGGCCTGTTTCTGCGGTGTGAAGGCTGTCTAATTCCATGCAAACCCGTGCAGTTGGCCTGAACTTGGCGTGATTAACCGTTGGCCTGCTCTCTCACACCATTGTGCTAGAATGAGTTCCAGCCAAGGTCTATATAAATCTCAATCTAGACAAGTACACGATGGAGAAAGGAATAGAAGGATAAGGTTAGATGAAGTAGGGTGGGAGGAGGCTCATATTGAGCATAAGCACCGCCGCAGTCCTGTTGGGCCGAATGGCCTGTTTCTGTACATTCAATGTATGTATTCTATGTGTATATGAGAACAGTGACCTCTTCCTTTGGCCTGATGCACACATTAAGCTGGTTCAGTACACCAACGATTGCATTTCCGCACAATGTACCATCATGATGCGAGCATTGAGACAGGTTCAGCCTCCATTTCTAGGCCATCTGGGAGGAGCTCGGGGGGAGTTTTACAATTCAAAGGTGATAAAATATATCTCGCAACAATTTGTAGTGCCTTTAACGTAATAAAACGACCCAAGATGCTTCACAGGAGTATTATAAAACAAAATTTGACACTGAGCCGTACAAGGAGATATTAGGACAGGTGTCCAAAAGCTTGGTCAAAGAGGTAGGTTTAAAGGAGGAGAGAAAGGTAGAGAGGTAGAGAGATTTAGGGAGGGAATTTCAGAGCTTGGGGTCCCTGGCAGCTGAAGGCACGGCCACCAATGGTGAAGCAATGAAAATCAGAGGCCAGAATTGAAGGAGAGCAGAGATCTTGGAGGGTCGGATATCTTTTGCTACCACTCTCTTGTTAGCCCATTTGAGGAAGCTGATTCAAGAAATGGAGAACCAGCACCTGTGTCCGTGTTGAATTTCTATTTTATGAATCGAGCTCCAAGAGGTCGGGAGAAGTGGAGGCAAAGGGCGATAGGAGAGCGGCTTAACGGCATCAGTTTGACTCTGCTCACCTGCAAGCTGAATTTAACTTGAAAGTGCATTCTGTCACCATGACTACTGGGTTCCTGTTATCTGTGCTGGGCTGGTGGTACAATTTATAGGCTCTTTTATGCTTGCTCTTCAATCAGCTCACAGCTGAGAATCATCCGAGCCTTACATTGATAAAATCAACTCTTTTATCCCAGGATCGTTGACCCAGATTTAGTCGAACAATGATTCCGCTGTCGTGACAAGGGAGCTGAGGGCCAAAATTGACCACCGCCAGAAACGTGGTGCACTTACCCTCTTTCAGCTGTTTTTACCGGCGCGGTGGATGTAGTGGCCTCTTGAGCAAAATTCCGCTCTTTGGCTTTTTTTCCCAGTGGCTCGGAAGTCGGTCCTAATGGGGGCGGAAGTGAATCGGTGAGCGCAAGTTCACAGTCTAGAGAGGCGGAAGTTGGGGGCGGGCGGAATGTCCGCCACTGTCACTCATCAGTGTAGCACCGGGCCAGCGGCTTGGCACACAAGAGGGAGTGCCAGGCTGCCTGATGGCGGCCCGGCCGAACACGGGGGCATAATGTTGGCCCGACATGGCAGTCAAAAAAAAATTGAGATGGCGGCCGTGGCAGTAGGTCCTCCCCTTTAATGGCAGCCGCACCGCCATTTTGCAAGCACTCCAAGCATCGTGCACTGACAGAAAAATCTGTCAAAGAGCAAGATTTCCTCGGTGGAATTTCACGATCGGGGGTGGATGCTGTGATGATGCACTTAGGACGGATCGGCAGCAGCGGAGCGGTAGTGGGAGTGGAGCGGGTCACTACCAGGATACCGCAGGAGCATAACTTTCAAAATAGCGGCCATTCCACGAAAAATCGACGGACATTGCAATCAGCTACATGGCTGCCGATTTCTGGCGGTAACATGCCTTAAGGGAAGGGGCAATTTTGGCCCCATGGTGTCCGTGATGTAATGGTGCTGAGTGATGCACGGACATTTCTCTCCTGTGATCCAGACTGCAGAAGCACCTTCTAAACATCATGAAGGGCCTTCACAAACTCCCTGGACAAGCAATGGAAACTGGGATATAACGATCTCATCCCCAGCATGCCTCTTTACAGCTTATTGTCAATAGAATATAGGTCCACATATAATTAATATTTATTAACTAAATTAAATTGCATTACAGAGCTATCAATGACTTGCTTGCACCTGATTCTTCACAAGGATATTTTAATTATTGTTAAAATATCAAAATTTGCATATTGATTAAACTTTGAGCGTCACTTTGGAAAAACCGAAACAGTTGTGTGTAGGAATAGACTCATTGGACAATAGAGGCTTTGAGTCCTCGCTGTGCAATCATTCAAAGCTCATCTATAGCAAAACAAAAGCCAGTGGGTGTAGAATAATACACATCACGAGACGATAGCACTTTGTACTAGTTAGCTCATGAATCCCATATGGACGTGTCAAGCACGCTACTGCTCTGACTGAAACTCAGGCCCGCTCCCACTCTGACCTCTCTGTCTTTCGCCACCTACACTGTTCCAATGATGCCTGACGCCAGCTCAGGGAACAACACCTCGAGCTAGATTTTCAGCTTTGATGTTTTGGGGGCAATAATGGCGACGGGGCGGGAAAGTTAGCGCCAGGGAATATTTTGCGCCTCAGTAATTGGCCCTGAAATTCCGATGTTCCCGGGTCCGCATGAAGTCTGTATAGACCCGGGAAGGCATCAGAAAAGCCGGTTTTCGCATGCGCTGAAAACCAGCTTTTCCGATCTGTCAAGTTTCTGGCTTGACAGATCATCCACAGATTGGGAGCGAGGACTTTTGTAAGTGCAAATTTCCAATATTTATGCATACAACTGTCCTCAAAAATCTTGCGTCTGAAAAATCAGGCACATAGCCTACTTTTACAGGCGCAAGTGTTTTAAAAAACACAAAAACATAAAAATAAAGTTATGAGAACATATTTTATCATTAAAAACCCTCTCCACAATGGTAAGTTTATTTTAAAAACTTTTTTAAAAATCGGGAAAATATGTATTTTTTTAAGACATTAATAACTTCAATTTAAATGAATGTAGTGTATATTTTCTATTTTTTATCAGTGTTTTCGGTGTTTGGGGCTATGTTTTGGGTGTTTGGGGCTGTTTCTCAATCAATGTAATAGGAGTTTAGGACCTTACAGAACTCCTATTACTATGATACTTTACCTGATTGGCTGCCCAGAGCCATGTGACTCCAGCTCGAGGCCTGCGCATGTCCCGATGTGCACGCGCTGCGAATCGCAGTCAGGAGAGGCCTCAGCATCGGAAAGTCGAACGTGGGCAGCAGCTAAAGGTAGGTGCGTATTTTTTCTCTAAAATGCCCGCGGGAAAGACAAAACGGAATTTCAGGGCCATTAAGTTTGGGAAGTTGGGCCCTGCGTCAGGGGGCTCAGCACTAAGGGAGGCATTGTGCACCTCTCATGGGAGCTAGGATGGGAAACTCCTGAGCTGAAGAGCCGGGCCAGGAGACGCCTGGGGGAAAAAAAAAACTTTTAAAAACCCGACAAAAACATTCCCAATACATTGCCCACGCCACCACAGCACAAATCGCAAAATAAATGAAAAGAAACAAACAATCACACTTACCTTAGGAGTCCATTATTACCTCTTCGCTGACGGGATGGTTGGACCGCTCTGATTTCCCAGGCGGTCAGTTCGAGGCGCGCTTTCCAGCGGATGTGTCGGGCAAGAATCAAAACTCGCGCCAGGGCAACTCTTCCGGGAAATGCTGCTCTGCGCCACCGCAAAACCAGACCCGAGGATCGCTGCGGGGTGCTGGAGGCTGAACCCCCGGCCAAAACACCTCACCGCCATCATTGCCGCCGCTCTAGGGCGAAAAACGGAGTGCAGAAGACCCAAAAATCCACCCATTCATCTTTCAATTGGGCTCATTACAACCTTCTGGCCTTAACATTGAGTTTAACAACTTTAGACCATAATCACTGCTCCCATTTTCTCTAACTACTTACACCTTATCTGGACCCATCTTTTCATTCCATGCTTGTCCCATTTTGCCGTGCACTATCATCACATTTGGCATTTAGACCACCACTCTATCACAGACCTTCACCTTTTCTCAGTGTCAGCTGTGGCTCAGTGGGTAGCACCCTCACCTTTGAGCCAGAGATTGTGGGTTCTAAATCCCATTCCTGAGACTAGAACGCAAAGATCTAGGCTGACATTCCAATGCAGTGCTGAGGGAGTGCTGCACTGTCAGAGGTGCAATCTTTTGGATGAGATGTTAAACTGAGGCCCCGTCTGCTCTCTTAGGTGAATGTAAAAGATTCCATGGCATTATTTTAAAGAAAAGCAGGAGAGTTATCCTTGGAGTCCTGGAGCAATATTTATTCCTCAATCAACACTACTAAAATAGATTATTATCACATTGCTGTTAGTAGGATCGTGCTGTGCGCAAATTGGCGGCTGCATTTCCCACATTACAACAGCACCTATACTTCAAATGTACTTCACTGGCTGTAAAGCGCTTTGGGACGTCCAGTGGTTGTGAAAGAAGCATGGGCCTTACACTAAACATCCGTAAGACAAAGGTCCTCCACCAACCTAACCCCACCACACAGCACTGCCCCCCCCAGTCATCAAGAACCACGGCACGACCCTGGACAATGTGGACCACTTTCCATACCTCGGGCGCCTATTATCAGCAAGGGCAGACATCGCCGACGAGGTTCAACACTGCCTCCAGTGTGCCAACGAAGCCTTCGGCCGCTTGAGGAAAAGAGTTTTCGAAGATCAGGCCCTCAAATCTGGCACCAAGCTCATGGTCTATAGGGCTGCAGTGATACCCGCCCTCCTGTATCGCTCAGAGATATGGACCGTGTACACCTCAAATCGCTGGAGAAATACCAGCAACAATGTCTCCGCAAGATCCTGCAAATCCCCTGGAAGGACAGACGCACCAAAGTTAGTGTCCTCTATCAGGCCAACATCTCCAGCATCGAAGCACTGACCACACTCGACCAGCTCCGTTGGGCGGGCCACATTGTTCACATGTCTGACACAAGACTCCCAAAGCAAGCGCTTTACTCAGAACTCCGACACGGCAAGCGAGCCCCAGGTAAGCAGATGAAATGTTCAAGGACACCCTCAAAGCCTCCTTGATAAAATGCAACATCCCCACCGACCCTGGGAGTCCCTGGCCAAAGACTGCCCTAAGTGGAGGAAGAGCTGGGAGGGCGCTGAGCACCTCACGACTCGTTGCCGAGAGCATGCAGAAAGCAAGCGCAGGCAGCAGAAGGCAAACCAAGCCCCCCCACCACACCCTCCCCCCCCCCCCACCCCCCGCGCCCCCCATCCTTTCCTTCAACGACTGCCTGTCCCACCTGCGACAGAGACTAATTCCCGTATTTGCCTGTACAGTCACCTAAGAACTCACTTTTAGAGTGGAAGCAAGTCTTCCTCGATTTCGAGGGACTGCCTATGATGATGATGATATAAATGCAAGTCTTTCTTTCTAATATAAACGCATTGAGTGGTCCTGCATGGAACATCCTGAGGTCCCAAAGTGCTTCACAGCAAACGAGTTGCTTTTGAAGTGCAGTCACTGTTGATTTGTAAGAAAGGCAGACAGACTTGGGTTTATATAGTGCCTTTCACAACCACTGGACGTCTCAATGTGCTTTACAGCCAATCAATGTAGGAAACCCAGCAACCAATATTGCACACAGCAAGCTCCCACAAACAGCAATGTGATAATGACCACTTTTTAAAAAGGGAGGGAGAGAGAAAGCAAGTAATTATAGACCGGTTAGCCTGACATCAGGGAAAAATGTTGGGATCAATTATTAAGGATGAAATAGCAGCGCATTTGGAAAGCAGCGACAGGATCGGTCCAAGTCAGCATAGATTTATGAAGGGGAAATCATGCTTGACAAATCTTCTGGAATTTTTTGAGGAAGTAACTCGTAGAGTGGACAAGGGAGAATCAGTGCATGTGGTGTATTTGGAATTTCAAAAGGCTTTTGACAAGGTTCTACACAAGAGATTGGTGTGCAAAATTAAAGCACATGGTATTGGGGGTAATGTACTGACATGGATAGAGAACTGGTTGGCAGACAGGAAGCAGAGAGTCGGGATAAACGGGACCTTTTCAGAATGACAGGCAGTGACTAGTGGAGTGCCGCAGGGCTCAGTGCTGGGACCCCAGCACTTTACAATATACATCAATGATTTAGATGAAGGAATTGAGTGTAATATCTCCAAGTTTGCAGATGACACTAAACTGGGTGGCGGTGTGAGCTGTGAGGGGGACGCTAAGAGGCTGCAGGATGACTTGGACAGGTTAGGTGATTGGGCAAATGCACGGCAGATGCAGTATAATGTAGATAAATGTGAGGTTATCCACTTTGGGGGAAAAAAGATGAAGACAGAATATTATCTGAATGGCAGCAGATTAGGAAAAGGGGAGGTGCAACGAGACCTGGGTGTCATGGTTCATCAGTCATTGAAAGTTGGCATACAGGTACAGCAGGTAGTGAAGAAGGCAAAAGGTATGTTGGCCTTCATAGCTAGGGGATTTGAGTATAGGAGCAGGGAGGCATTATTGCAGTTGTACAGGGCCTTGGTGAGGCCTTACCTGGAATATTGTGTTCAGTTTTGGGCTCCTAATCTGAGGAAGGACATTCTTGCTATTGAGGGAGTGCAGCGAAGGTTCACCAGACTGATTCCTGGGATGGCTGGATTGACATATGAGGAGAGACTGGATCAACTGGGCCTTTATGCATTGGAGTTTAGAAGGATGAGAGGGGATCTCATAGAAACATATAAGATTATGACGGGACTGGACAGGCTAGATGCGGGTAGAATCTTCCCGATGTTGAGGAAGTCCAGAACCAGGGGAAACAGTCTTAGGATAAGGGGTAGGCCATTTACAAATGAGATGAGGAGAAACTTCTTCACTCAGAGAGTTGTTAACCTGTGGAATTCCCTACTGCAGAGAGTTGTTGATACCAGTTCATTGAATATATTCAAGAGGGAGTTAGATATGGCCCTTACGGCTAAAGGGATCAAGGGGTATGGAGAGAAAGCAGGAAAGGGCTACTGAGGGAATGATCAGCCATGATCTTATTGAATGGTGGTGCAGGCTCGAAGGGCCGAATGGCCTACTCCTGCACCTATTATCTATGTTTCTAAGTTTCTATGACCAGATAATCTGTTTTTTTATTATGTTGATTAAGGGATAAATATTGGCCAGGACACCAGGGACAACTCCCCTGCTCTTCTTCAAAATAGTTCCATGGGATCTTTTACATCCACCCGAAAGAGCAGACGGGGCCTTGGTTTAACATCTCATCCAAAAGACAGCACCTCTGACAGTGCAGTGGAGTATCAGTCTGGAGCGGGACTTGAACCCACAACCTTCTGACTCAAAAGCAGGCATGCTACCCACTGAGCCACAGATAGACAGTTTTGTGGGGCAATGATGCTTAAAGATGTTGCATCATATGAAGCCCAGGCGTCTACATTACTAAAAACCCGCTCCGTCATCCTGACATCGGAATCTTCAAAGGCTAAGAGATAGGGTATAGAAATTACAACTCAGCATCTCCTACTCCCCCATCTTTAATCCATCCATTTGCGGCATGTCAGCAGGGGATCAGCATTCAGTTCTTGAACCTGCAAGCTGCTGAGTGGCATATGGGGTGACGCAAGCCAAAGTGGGTCACAATCTGGCTGCCTTTAATCACCAGATAAACAGGACGGCTGATTACATTGACTGAATGTCAAATTCCATCTTTACGACACGGGGTTGCAGGATACTGGCAGAGTATTCAGGGGGTCCAGTTCTGCCCATTGTTCTGCGACGCACCCCTCAATCAACTGCCTTGCTCATAGCCCTTCTTTCTCAGTTTGGTCAAATCTCTGTGTTTCATTACTTCTGGTTTCATCCAAAGGTCAAGATTCTATCCTCGGAAAGCCCATCGGTATTATATCAGTCGTTCTTCCACATCTGATAGATACTGTACAGGGACACCGTATTAGACCAGCATGGATAGGGTTAATCAGGACAGCAGCCGAGATCCTGTGGCTTAACTTGATTGACAAGGGAACCATCAACAACAACAGAGAGAAATACTGGCATTTGAATAGTGCCTTTCACGATTGCCGGATGTCCCAAAGTGCTATACAGCCAATGAAGTGCTATTTTTTTGGAGTGTAGTCATTGTTGTAATGTAGGAAACATGGCAGCCAATTTCCGCACAGCCAGCTCCCACAAACAGCAATGTGACAATGACCAGATAAACTGTTTTAGTGATGTTGATTGAGGGATAAATATTGGCCAGGACACCGGGGAGCACTCCCCTGCTCCTCTTCAAAATAGTGCCGTGAGATCTTTTACGTCCACCTGAGAGAGCAGACTGGGGTCTGGGTTTAACATTTCATCCGAACAGCAAAAAATTGCATTTATATAATGCCTTTAACATAGTAACACATCCCAAGAGGCTTCACGGGAGCATAATCAGACAAAAGAGGTAGAGAGGGGTGAGGCTATGGAGGGATTTGAATACAAGGATGAGAATTTTAAAATCAAGACTTTGCCAGACTGGGAACCAACAGGGAACCTGTCATGCTTTGTTTTATATAAGTTTAAGCTTTTATTTTTATTTGTTTAACATGATATGATCCATAAGCCACAATGTCATAAATTAACCACTCTGTGCCAAGTTTTGCCATCTGTGTAATGGGATGTTTACACAGAGGCTCTTTGGGTGCGGAACTGAAATGTGTGGATAGAGGATGCTCAGCATGTTGAGGTTGGCAGAACAAATAGGGTATGTCTCTGTAATTAAATATTGAGAGTATGTTAACTTGAAAGGTAATGGGTTCCTCGACCCTCCCCATCTCTGTAACCTCCTCCAGCCCTACAAAAATCCAAGATCTCTGCACTCCTCCAATGCTGCCCTCTTGAGCATCCCCGAATTTCATCGCTCAATTATTACCGGCCGTGCATTCAGCCGCCTGCAACAACGACAACAACGTGTATTTATATAGCGCCTTTAATGTCGTGAAATGTCTCAAGGCGCTTCACAGGAGCATTATGCAATTAAAATTTGACACTGTGCCACATGTAGAAATTAGCGCAGGTGACCAAAAGCTTGGTCAAAGAGTATGTTTTAAGGAATGTCTTGAAGAAGGAAAGAGAGGTAGAGAGGCACAGAGGTTATGGGAGAGAGTTCCAGAGCTTGGGGTCTAGGCAACAGAAGGCATGGCCACTAATTCTCTCTCTCTCCCTTAGGCGGTCCCTCAGAGTCGAGGAAGACTTGCTTCCACACTAATATGAGTTCTGTCATGTATTCAACTGTTATTGTAACCCATGTATAAACTGACCTAAGTTGTATACCGTGAAAACATTGACCACTAGGTGGTGAACTTGTGGGAGATACTCCTAACCTGGACTTTCAGGTATAAAAGGGGAAGCTCCACCCACCTTCATCACTTCAGTGCTGGCAAATAAAGGTTACTGGTCACAGAGTGACCTTTTCTCAAGTATGGGCCTCGTGTGCATTTATACTGTATAGTAAGGACATATCATTGGCGACAAGAAACTGGGATTTAAACCATGCAAGCATGACCACTAGCAGCACAGACAAGAGGTACTGTGTTGGTGATGATTGGGACGATTTTATTGAGAGACTACAGCAAAGTTTTGTCACTAAGGAATGGTTGGGACAGGATTCGGCTGACAAATGTAGGGCTCATCTCCTGACGATTTGTGGATCCAGGACGTACTCCCTGATGAAGGACCTTCTAGCGCCAGAGAAGCCGGCGGACAAGACTTTTGAAGAGCTCAGTAAGTTGATCAGGGAACACTTTAAGCCGGCGAGTAGCATGCATATGATGAGACACCGGTTTTACACGCACCGGCAGTGAGAAGGGCAAAGCATTCCAGACTTCGTGGCAGACCTCCGGCGACTGGCGAGCCTATGTAAGTTCCCAGATGCATGCAGAGCGGAGATGCTGCGAGATCTTTTATTGAGGGCATCAGGCACGCTGGGGTTTTCAGGAAATTGATTGAGACCAAAGACTTGACCCTGGAAACGGCGTCTTTGATGGCCCAGATATTTATCTCAGGAGAGGAAGAGGCCAGAATGATGTTTGGCAAAAATCTTGGTTTAAATGCAGCAAATGAACAGGGAGTCAACATTGTTAATGCGGCACACAGTTCTCCAGGCAGACAGGGGCAATCGGACATGCCCGAGCATGTAGTCAAACCCAAAGGGGGAATTCAACAGAGACAATGGCTAGCTGAACGGCGATTCATGCCATCGCAAGGGACAATGCGGCCAGTAATGGAGCCATCAACACCTGTCAATGGTGCGCTTAAGGACAGTTACAGAGACAGTCAGAGACGATCGACTGGTAATGGACTTTTTGTTTCCAACAACGGCTCATGTTGGAGGTGTGGAGGCAAACACACAGCCAGAGCTTGCAGGTATCAGCAATATACCTGCAGAAACTGCAATGTCAGCGGTCACTTGGCGCGTATGTGCAGGAAGCCTGCAGCCAGGTTGATGTACGAGGAGGACGGGTTGATGTAAGTCCTACGAGGCCAAATGGACACTGGGGGAAATCGCTGGAAGCTGAAGTTCAGCGAGTTCATACACCAGGATGCCACCGATAATGATGGAAGTGCTCCTCAATGGCATCCCAGTATCAATGGAGCTAGACACAGGGGCCAGCCAGTCCCTGATGACAATCAAACAGTTCGACAAGTTGTGGGCGTCCAAGGCCAGGAGGCCAAGATTATTGCCAATTGACACACAGCTATGGACATATACAAAGGAGATCATTCCGGTGCTAGGCAGCACCACGGTAGTCATGACCCACAAAGATTCGGAGAACAGGTTGCCACTCTGGATTGTCCCGGGGGATGGTCCCGCACTGCTGGGGAGGAGTTGGCTTGCTGTCATGAACTGGAAATGGGGCGATGTCAATGCAATTTCTTCTGTGGAGCGAGTATCATGCTCACAGGTCCTGGACAAATTTGACTCACTATTTCAACCCGGCATTGGCACTTTCATGGGGACCAAGGTAGTGATTCACATAAACCCAGACGCCAGGCCAGTACACCACAAGGCCAGAGCGGTGCCGTACGTGATGCGGGAAAAGATAGAAGGCGAATTGGACTGCCTGCTGAGGGAAGGCATCATCTCGCCAGTCGAGTTCAGTGACTGGGCGAGCCCGATTGTGCCAGTGCTCAAGGTGGATGGGTCGGATATGTGGTGATTACAAGGCCACCATCAATCGGGTGTCACTCCAAGACCAGTACCTGCTATCAAGAGCGGAGGACCTCTTTGCGACGCTATCCGGTAGCAAACCTTTTTCAAAATTGGACCTGACCTCAGCTTACATGACCCAGGAGCTGGCAAGTGAGTCAAAGAAACTGACCACCATCACGACACAGGCATTGTTTGAGTACAACAGATGTCCGTTCGGGATTCGTTCGGCCTCCGCGATCGTTCAACGAAATATGGAAAGCCTCCTCAAGTCAATTCCAAGGACAGTGGTTTTTCAAGACGACATACTCATCACGGGTTGTGATACTGAAGAACACCTATGCAACCTGGAGGAGATGTTACGCAGACTGGACCGGGTAGGTCTGTGACTGAAAAAGGCGAAGTGCGTCTTCCTAGCTCCAGAGGTAGAATTCCTGGGGATGAGGGTAGCAGCAGACGGGATCAGACCTACTGCGTCCAAAACAGAAACGATCCAGAGAGAACCGAGACCCCGTAGCACGACGGAGCTGCGTTTGTTCCTGGGGCTCCTGAACTATTTTGGTAACTTTCTTCCCAAATTGAGCACGCTGCTAGAGCCGCTACACGTGCTCCTACGCAAAAGTCGCGAATGGGTCTGGGGGCACAGCCAGGAAAGGGCTTTTGATAGAGCACGAAATATGTTATGCTCCAACAATCTGTTAACGCTATATGACCCATGTAAGAAACTTGTTTTAACATGCGATGCATCGTCCTATGGGGTCGGGTGTGTGTTGCAGCATGTTAATGCCAATGGTCAGTTATAGCCGGTAGCTTATGCCTCGAGAAGTCTGTCCCAGGCAGAACGGGGCTACGGTATGATAGAAAAGGAAGCGCTTTCATGTGTATATGCTGTAAAAAAAAATGCATGAGTACCTGTTTGGCAGGAAATTTGAGCTGGAGACAGATCACAAACCCCTAACATCCCTTTTGGCCGACAACAAGGCCATAAATGCAAATGCATCGGCCCACATACACAGGTGGGCACTCATGCCTATGACTATTACAGTTTGGCACAGGCCGGGCCCTGAAAACTGCGCTGATGCACTCAGCAGGCTCCCACTAGCCACCACCGAGGGGGCAACCGAGCATGCTGCTGAGATGGTCATGGCTGTTGAAGCTTTCGAAAGCGAAGGCTCACCCATGACGGCCCGCCAGATTAAAGTCTGGACAAATAGAGACCCGCTACTGTCTTTAGTCAAGAAATGTGTCCTGAATGGGAACTGGGCAGCCATGTACAGGGCATGCCCTGAGGAATTCAAACCATTTCACAGGCGCAAGGATGAACTCTCGATTCAGGCCGATTGTCTACTATGAGGAAACCGAGTAGTCATGCCCCAGATGGGCAGAGAGATGTTCATCAGGGAACTCCACAATGAGCACCCGGGCATTGTCATGATGAAGGCAATTGCCAGGTCACACGTTTGGTGGCCAGGTATAGATGGAGACCTGGAACTTTGTGTTCACAGGTGCAACACGTGTGCTCAGCTGGGCAACGCACCCAGGGAAGCCCCCCTTAGCCCCTGGTCCTGGCCCGCCAAGCCATGGTCACGCATCCATGTGGACTACGCAGGTCCTTTCATGGGAAAAATGTTTTTGGTTGTAGTAGACGCCTACTCCAAATGGATTGAGTGTGACATTCTCAATTCAAGCACATCCTCTGCCACGGTAGAAAGTCTACGGGCATGTTCGCCGCCCATGGTCTACCGGACGTCTTGGTCAGCGACAATGGCCCGTGCATTACAAGCATTGAATTCCAGGACTTCATGGCAGGAAATGGTATCAACCATGTCAGAACAGCACCATTCAAGCCAGCCTCAAACGGCCAGGCGGAACGAGCAGTGCAGATAATCAAACAGGGGATGCTCAGAATCCAAGGAGGTTCCCAACAAAGCCGCTTATCACGTCTCCTGTTGGCCAATAGATCCCGACCACACTCGCTCACAGGGTGCACCCGCAGAGCTGATAATGAAAAGGAAGCTCAAAACCAGGTTATCCCTTATACACCCCACCACGAGAGAAATTGTTGAGAGCAGACGCCAGTCAAAATGTGACTACCATGAAGGGAATGCGAGGGCGCGATGTATTGATGTCAATGACCCTGTCTTTGTCCTCAACTACGCTGCAGGGCCTAAATGTCTCGCAGGCACCGTGATTGCCAAAGAGAGGAATAGGATTCTGGTAGTTAAACTTACCAAAGACAAATCTGCCGCAAACACGTGGATCAAACAAAAAGGAGATTCAGCAACCCCACAGAAGAAGCAGAGGAAGAACACGATGTAGAGTTCACTCCACCACAGGTGACCGAACACCGGAACCAAGTGGAGGAGAGCCCAGTCACTGTGGGCAGTCCTGACAGGCCTGAGGCACCGCAAACAGCAGACACTCAGCCAGCTCCCAACAACCGGAGCCCCAACTCAGGCGCTCTACAAGGGAGCGTAAACCATCTGAGAGACTTAACCTGTGATCCCAATAAGATTTTGGGGAGGAGGTGATGTCATGTATTCAACTGTCATTGTAACTCATGTGTAAACTGACCTGAGTTGTACACCGTGAGAACATTGACCACTAGATGATGAACTTGTGGGAGACATTCCTAACCTGGACTTTCAGGTATAAAAGGGGAAGCTCCACCCACCTTCATCACTTCAGTGCTGGCAAATAAAGGTTACTGGTCACAGAGTGACCTTCTCTCAAGTATGGGCCTCGTGTGCATTTATACTGTATAGTAAGGACATATCAGGTTCTCAGGTGACTGATGAGACCAATGCGGGACCTGCAGTCTCTGTCACAGGTGGGGCAGACAGTGGTTGAAGGGACGGGTGGGTGGGGTGTTTGGGTTGTTGTACGCTCCTTCCGCTGTTTTCGCTTGGCTTCCATGTGCTCCCGTCCAGGGATTCCCAGGTGTCGGTGGGGATGTTGCACTTTTTCAAGGAGGCTTTGAAGGCATCCTTGAAGCATTTCCTCTGCCCACCTGGGGCTCGCTTGCTGTGTTGGAGCTCTGAGTCGAGCCTTGTTTTGGGAGTCTAGTATCGGTCTTGCAGACGATGTGGCCTGCCCATTGGGACTGATCGAGTGTGGTCAATGCTTCGATGCTGGGGAAGTTAGCCTGAGCGAGAACACAGACATTGGTGTGCCTATCCTGCCAATGGATCTGCAAGATCTTGCGGAGGCAACATTGGTGGTACTTTTCCAGTATTTTGAGCTGCCTGCTGTACATAGTCCATGTCTCTGAAGCATATAGGAGGGCAGGTATCACTACTGCTCTGTAGACCATGAGCTTGATGCCGGGTTTGAGGTCCTGGTCTTCAAACACTATGGTTGAGCAATTATAATCAGGGATGCTCAAGAGGGCAGAATCAGAGGAGCGCAGACATCTTGGGGGGGTTTGTGGGGCTGGAGGAGATTTATCATTGGCGGTCCCTCGTATCGGGATGACTTGCTTCCACGCCAAATAGCTATGAGTTTAATGAGTTCACAGGTGTTTCAATGAAGGACATAATATTCCAGGTTGCGAACTACATATTGAAGGATGGAAGATGCCTGTGCGTGGATTTTTTTAACATGTGGTGGCCGTTGCACACCAGCCACCACACGGGCTTGACAAAGCTAGGTCTTGGTCCAGTAGCAAGGGTTAACCAGGACGACTGCACAGACCTAGTCCGTACACATATTGCAATGTGGGCTGGCCCCTGCTGCCCTGGACCCTCGCCTTTTCTGGGCCTCAAACTCATGCCTCTCCTGGGCACCGATCACATCGCTCTGCAATCTCTCACTGTTCCTTCTGTACCTGCCCACGCTCCAATCACCGACCTGGATTCTGGTGACGTCCAATCCAGTCGTCCTCTTCACAGCCATCGCTCTCCAGCACACACTGTACCTTGCACTGATCCTTGCAGGCTGGGGCCACCGCACTGAATGCCCCTTAATACTTCCTCTCTCACTATGTTTATATCATCTACTATTACAGAGATAGGGAGGGGCAAGGCCATGGAAGGATTTGAAAATAAGGATGGGAACTTTGAAATTGAGGCGTTGCTTAACCGGAAGCCAATGTAGGTCAGCGAGCACAGGGGTAATGGGTGAGCGGGACTTGGCCTAGGCCCTTAGCTCTGGAATTCTCTCCCTGAACCTCCCGCCTCTATCTCTCCCTCCTCCTTTAAGACGCTATGATAATTGGTGCACTCTGTAATACAGTGAATTTGATTGTACTACAGTGTGTGGCGCGGTGTTCCCCGAAGGTGTGCGGGCACACAACCAGACATCGATCGGGAGGACCTGCGCAGGCCGCTCACAAGCTGTTGCCACTGGAAAATACCGTGCATGCGCGGAAAACTTAAAGGGACCCCGCACAAGAAAAAATGAGCGGGAACATTAATGTGATGCAGTGTGTATATGGGTATGATCTGATAGCCATTACAGAGACGTGGTTGCAAGGTGGCTAGGACTGGGGATTAAATATTCTGGGGTATTTGACAATCCGGAAAGACAGACAGAAAGGAAAAGGAGGTGGGGTAGCTCTATTGATAAAGGATGGAATCACTGCAATAGTGAGAAACGATATTGGCTCAAAGGATCAGGATGTTGAAACAGTTTGGGTGGAGATAACGAATAATAAGAGGAAAAAGTCACTGGTGGGCGTAGTATATAGGCCCCCGAACAATAGCAACTCTGTTGGTAGGAGCATAAACCAGGATATAGTGGGGGCTTGTAAAAAGGGAACAGCAATAATCAGGGTGATTTTAACCTCCATATTGATTGGACAAATCAAATTGGTCAGGGTAGCCTTGAGGAAGAGTTCATAGAGTGCATAAGGGACGGATTCCTTGAGCAGTATGTAACGTAACCAACCACGTGGCAGGCTATCTTAGATCTGGTCCTGTGTAATGAGACAGGGTTAATAAACAATCTCCTAGTAAAGGATCCCCTTGGAATGAGTAATCATAGCATGATTGAGTTTCAAGTTCAGATGGAGGGTGAGAAAGTTGAATCTCTAACCAGTGTACTAAGCTTAAATAAAGGAGACTATGAAGGTATGAGGACAGAGTTGGCTAAAGTGGACTGGGAAAACAGATTGAAGTGTAGGACGGTTAATGAACAGTGGCGTACATTTAAAGAGCTATTTCAGAACTCTCAAGAAAAATATATTCCAGTGAGGAGGAAAGGGTGTGAAAGAAAAGAATGCCATCCATGGCTAACTAAAGAAATAAAGGATGGGATCCAATTAAAAACAAGGACATACAAAGTGGCCAAAACTAGTGGGAGGACAGGAGATTGGGAAGCTTTTAAAAGTCAGCAAAGAATGACTAAAAAAATGATTAAGAAAGGGAAGATAGACTATGAAAGTAAACTAGCACAAAATATAAAAACAGATAGCAAGAGTATCTATAGGTATATAAAAAGAAAAAGAGTGGCTAAAATAAATGTTGGTCCTTTCGAGGACGAGACCGGGGAATTAGTAATGGGGAACATGGAGATGACAGAAACTCTAAACAAGTATTTGTATCAGTTTTTACAGTGGAGGACGCTAACAATATTCCAACAGTGGATAGTCAAGGGGCTATAGGGGGGTGGAACTTAACACAATCACAATCACTAAGGAGATGGTACTCAGTAAGATAATGGGACTAAAAGCAGATAAATCCCCTGGACCTGGTGGCTTGCATCCTAGGGTCTTATGAGAAGTAGCGGCAGGGATTGTGGGTGCATTGGTTGTAATTTACCAAAATTCCCTGGATTCTGGGGAGGTCCCAGCAGATTGGAAAACTGCAAATGTAACCCCTATTCAAAAAAGGAGGCAGACAAAAAGCAGGAAACTATAGACCAGTTAGCCTAACATTTGGGAAAATGTTGGAGTCCATTATTAAAGAAGCAGTAGCAGGACATTTGGAGAAGCAACATTTGGTCAGGCAGAGTCAGCATGGATTTATGAAGGGGAAGCCATGTTTCACAAATTTGCTGGAATTCTTTGAGGATGTAACGAACAGGGTGGATAAAGGGGAACCAGTAGATGTGGTGTATTTGGACTTCCAGAAGGCATTTGACAAGGTGACACACAAAAGGTTACTGCACAAGATAAAAGTTCACGGGGTGGGAGGTATTAGCATGGATAGAAGATTAGCTAACAAACAGAGAACAGAGAGTCGGGATAAATGGTTCATTCTCGGGTTGGCAATCAGTAACTAGTGGGGTGCCGCAGGGATCAGTGCTGGGACCCCAACTATTTACAATCTATATTAACGACTTGGAAGAAGGGACTGAGTGTAATGTAGCCAAGTTTGCTGACGATACAAAAATGGGAGGAAAAGCAATGTGTGAGGAGGACATAAAAAAGCTGCAAAAGGACATAGACAGGTTAAGTGAGTGGGCAAAAATTTGGCAGATGGAGTATAATGTTGGAAAGTGTGAGGTCATGCACTTTGGCAGAAAAAAAATCAAAGAGCTAGTTACTATTTAAATTGAGAAAGATTGCAAAGTGCTGCAGTACAGCAGGACCTGGGGGTACTTGTGCATGAAACACAGAAGGATAGTATGCAAGTACAGCAAGTGATCAGGAAGGCCAATGGAATCTTGGCCTTTATTGCAAAGGGGATGGAGTATAAAAGCAGGGAAGTTACAGCTGTACAGGGTATTGGTGAGGCCACACCTGGAATACTGCGTGCAGTTTTGGTTTCCATATTTACGAAAGGATATACTTGCTTTGGAGGCAGTTCAGAGAAGGTTCACTAGGTTGATTCCAGGGATGAGGGGGTTGACTTATGAGGAAAGGTTGAGTAGGTTGGGCCTCTACTCATTGGAATTCAGAAAAATGAGAGCTGATCTTATCGAAACGTATAAGATTATGAGGGGGCTTTTCAAGGTGGATGCAGAGAGGATGTTTCCACTGATGGGGGAGACTAGAACTAGAGGGCATGATCTTAGAATAAGGGGCCGCCCATTTTGAACTCAGATGAGGAGAAATTTCTTCTCTCAGAGGGTTGTGAATCTATGGAATTCGCTGCCTCAGAGAGCTGTGGGGCCTACTCCTGCTCCTATTTCTTATGTTCTTATGTTCTTATCTCAATTCCTTGCATCACTCCATTGGAAAGGATATTCTCTCAGTATATTTTTATCATTGAGAAACCTAGGTAAGGGGCCAAAGCCCATAGTGGAAATAAATAGGAAAGAAGATATGGTAAATCAAGAAATGGAGAGAGACTACAGAATGCTGCGGTATAGAGGGATCTGTGTGTCCTCGCAAATGAAACACAAAAAGTTAGTTTACAAGTACAGCAAATAATTAGGAAGGCAATTTGGATGTTGGCCTTTATTGCAAGAGGGATGGAATATAAAAGCATGGAAGTCCTGCTACAACTGTACAGGGTGTTGGTAAGACCACACCTGGAGTACTGTGTACAGTTTTGGTCTCCTTATTTAAGGAGGGATATACTTGCATTGGAGGCAGTTCAGAGAAGCGGGCAGGCAAGTGGAGTGAGGCCAAGATCAGATCAGCCATGATCTTATTGAATGGCGGAGCAAA
Organism: Pristiophorus japonicus; assembly: GCF_044704955.1. NCBI lineage: Eukaryota > Metazoa > Chordata > Chondrichthyes > Pristiophoridae > Pristiophorus > Pristiophorus japonicus. Next base: position 66,308,958 of record NC_091988.1, read on the forward strand.
CTCGAGGGGTCGGATGGCCGACTCCTGCTCCTATTTCTTATGTAATTACTGATTAGAGGACACCAAGCTTGGGTTTCTATAGATCTGGCGACATTAATGGGAGTAAGATTTATGATCATAAAGTGTGAAACTGACTGCAATGGCTGGGCGATATATCAAAATATTCTTTAACCAAAATGAGGGATTCTCACTCCAAAAGATTGAGACTTGACAGGTCAGCTTAAAAACCTGTTAATTATAGGAGGAAAGACGGATTGAGGGAGGGGGAGACATCAGGAGCTCCTCTGTTTTGCAGCCCTGGGGTAGATTTTTGGACATTTAGGGAATCAAGGGATCTGAGGATAGTGCAAGAAAGTGGAGTTGAGGTTGAAGATCAGCCATGATCTTATTGAATGGTGGAAAGGCTCAAGGGGCCGAATGGCCTACTCCTGCTCCTAATTCTTATGTTCTTATGTTCTAGAATGAGTTGAGTAGGAGTTAGTGTAATGAGTCTCAATTTCCACCGAGTTGTTTGAACGATGCAGCCACAGAGGCTCTGAGGTTGAATGGAGCCGTATTCTTATCTCGTGCAACACCCAGTGCTCCAGTAATAAATCTAACCTCTTTTGATGCAAAGAAATGCGGGCCTTGCCAGCAACGCCCACATCCCGGAACTAATATAAAAAAGGACCCCTTGAACAATAAGATAAAGACCTACAAAGGGGAGATACTGCAGCTTATATAAAAGAGCAGAGGCAAATGAAGAAGACAGATGTGTGGACAGAGAAGCAGCTGCCACGGTTTGGCTGAGGTGACGCCTAGAGAGTTGGATGTGGCAGAGATATACCTGACAGACAGGATTTGTTAGCGCCCTGCGACATTGTACCAGTTCTTCAACTGGCGTTCCTGGTGGTGGGATGGAACACAGGAACAGGAGGAGGCCATTCAGCCTCTCGAGCCTGTTCTGCCATTCATCAACAACAACAATTTATATTTATATAGCGCCTTTAACATAGTAAAACATCCCAAGGCAGGGGAGTTATCCCCGGTGTCCTGGCCAATATTTATTCCTCAACCAGCATAACAAAAATAATTTATCTGGTCACTATCACATTGCTGTTTGTGGGAGCTTGCTGTGTGCAAGTTGGCTGCCGTGTTTCTCACATTGCAACAGTGACTAGACTTAAAAAAATACTTAATTGGCTGTAAAGTGCTTTGAGATGTTTGGTGGTTGCAAAGGCACTATATAAATGTAAATGTTTCTTTCTTTCAAGGTGCTTCACAGCAGTGTATAAGACAAATAATTTAACACCGTGCCACATAAGAAGAAATTAGGTGACCATAAGCTTGGTCAAAGAGGGAGGTTTTAAAGAGCATCTTAAAGGAGAAAAGAGAGGTAGAGAGGTGGAGAGGTTTAGGCAGGGAGTTCCAGAGCTTGGGGTCTAGGCAACAGAAGGCATGGCCACCGATGGTTGAGCGATTACAATCAGGGATGTTCAAGAAGGAAGAATTAGAGGAGTGCAGACATCTCGGGGGTTGTGGGGCTAGAGGAGATTACAGAGATAGGGAGGGGCGATCAATGAGATCATAGCTGATCTGTGGGGAATATAGACCACTGCTTCACAGTGAGTGGATAAGTGAAATGTCATATTTATTGCATGGTATTCTGAAGGCAGGATTGAGGAGACAAAGGGAGTAACTTTAATCCCCCAGGGCGAGCAGGAGAGCAGCAGGGGGTGGGTTATGTCAAAAATCAGAAACCCACATCCAGTTTCCAGTTTTAACAGAGGCAGGTTGGGGATGGGCGACTAATCTGCTCTCCAGAGGCAGGTCTGTATTTAAATATGATAACGAGATTGCGTAACTCAAATTTTAGCACACGTTTAAATTTAACTGGCAGGCCGGGTTTCCCAGAGCTCAGGAAACCCGACAGTTGGGAGGGAGCGGGAAGGGCCGGATCCAACTGGCCTACAAGACTTTCCCGCACTGCTTGTGGGCCAGGAGGAGTAGGAGTGCTTTCCCTCGGCCTACCCTCCCCACGATCGGACCCCCCCCCCCGCCCCCCTGTGATCAACCGACTGCCCCGCCCCGCCAGGCCCATGATCTCCCCCTGACCTCCGGCCTGGCTAGCAAGGCCACATTTAGTTGCCCTGATAAGGTATTACAAAGCCTTACATAGTATTGCTGTTTGTGGGAGCTTTCTTGTGCGCAAATTGGCTGCTGCCTTTCCTACATTACAATGACTACACTACAAAAGTACTTCATATTGGCTGTAAAGCGGTTTGAGGCGTCCGGTGGTCGTGAAAGGCGTTATATAAATACAAGTCTTTCTTTCTTTTATTTATAGCACAGAAATAGGCCATTCAGCCCAACAGGTCCATGCTGTTGTTTTGTGCTGCACACGGGCCTCTTCCCACCTCTCTTCATCTAACTTCATCAACATATCCTTCTATTCCTTTCTCCCTCATATATTTATCTAGCTGCCCTTGAATGCTCGTCCTCATTCTCACCACTCTCTGGGTAAAGAAGTTCTCCTGAATTTCCTTTTGCATTTATTGGTAACTATCTTATATTTATGGCCCCTAGTTCTGGTCTCATCTACAAGTCGAAACATCTCCTCTATGTCAACCCATCAAACCCTTTCATAATCTTAAAGACCAAAACCAGGTCACCCCATAGTCTTCTCTCTGCTAGAGAAAAGTGCCCCAGCCTCTTCAAGCTTTCCTGATAGGTATAACCTTTCAGTTCTGGCATCATTCTCGTAAATCTTTTTTGCACCTTCTCCAGTGCCCCCAGATGGTGACGGGATTTCCCCTTGAACAGCTGTGCTAGGTGGGGAATTCCCGAATATTGATTCAGTGACCACGAAAGGACCTGCAAAAGCCAGGATGGCATGTGGCTTGAAGGGGAACTTGGGGGTGATGGGTGTTCCCACAACATTGCTGCTCTAATTGTTCCCAGTGGTAGAAGTCTTCAAGAAGGTTATGGGTCTGGGTCATGTTATGTATGCATGCTTGTATTGTTGTATGATGTCTGTAACAGTGAATGTATCTTTACACTGTACACACCTTACCTGTACACCAGAGGGTGCTGCTGCTGGAGACCTAAGGGTTACCTGCACACTGCAGGTAACCCAGTATAAAAGGAAGCTCACAGCTTGGTGTCCTCACTCGAGGAGCTACAAATAAAGTCTACACAGTTTAAGTACCATACCCTGCCTCGTGGAGTCATTACCAAAGGTGCCTACATACACAATAACTGGTGACGAGGTCACGAACTGCACGCTCAGCATGTCGAATCTCAGCAACTGTCAGCAATTCACCGATGGGGAAGATTGGGATGCTTTTGTAGAAAGATTGAAACATTTCTTCTTAGCCAATGACCTAGATGGGGACACACTGGTTACACGACCGAAAAAATGCAGGGCGATCCTGCTCAGCAGTCGTGGGCCCACTATACCTTGTCTCGTCAGGAACTTGCTAGCCCTGGAGAGTCAACCACCAAGAGCTATGAGGAACTTGTAACACTTATACAGGAGCAACTAAAGCCAAAAGAAAGCATCCTCACAGCCAGGCACCGGTTCTACACTTACCGGCGACCCGAAGGCCAAGAAATTGCTAAGTATGCTGCACATTTAAAGAGACTGGCGACTACCTAAATGAAGCACTAAGGGACATATTTGTCATCGGAATCGACCACGAAGGCCTCCTACACATATTGCTTTCTGCAGACATCACAGTTACCCTGCAGAAAGCAATTCAAGTGAGCCAGGCCTACATAGTTTCAGCCGGCGACCCCAGGCAAATACTGACCCAGGACACTAAACCGGCAAACGCAGTGCACCGCATGGCTACTTCTAAATGCAGAAATGCTGCCCCTAGTCCCACAACCCTGAGTCCGCCATATGGGGCAAACCGGATGGCCTTGTGCTGGCGCTGTGGAGGAAACCACAGGGCCCACCAGTGCCGCTACAAAGACTATACATGCAAAGGCTGCAAAGAGAAAGGGCACCTTCAAAGAATGTGCAGAAAAAGCTTTGCTCACCATGCCACCGATGAATTGGCTGATCACTGCGGCTCCGACACAGATGAAGATGAAGCTGCTCAAACCCTGGAAGAAGAGTATGGAATTTATACCGAAAGTGGACGATGGAAGTAGACATCGACAGGGTCCCAGTTTCTCTGGAGATCGACACAGGGGCGAGCCAGTCTCTGATGAGCCAAACGACCTTTGAAAAAATTTGGATAAATCCCGCCAATCGACTAAAACTGCATCCTGTCCAAGCGAAGCTGCTCACCTACACCAAAGATAAAATCCCGGTCGTTGGCAGCGTGGACGTCCAGGTCTCCCAGGGCGGCGTGTTGAACAAACTCGTCCTGTGGATCGTAGCTGGCGATGGTCCCATGATGCTGGAAAGGAATTGGATGAACCCGGTCTAAGTCAGTCGAAGTGGCAACGGCCTCCAGGCTCCAGCAATTGACATCAAACATGGATCCATCGCTGCATCTAGAGATCCCACCGTGCAGCTCGACTGCGTGGTGACGACTCCACAACATCGCGGCGAAATCTCCAGGACCGAAAACCCAAATTCCACTTTCCGGGCCGGGGCAGGACTCCAAGAGGTGAACATCGTCAAAAGAAGTGGATTCCCGATGTCCATGGCTGAACCTGAGGAAGTAAAGACCACCACAGCCTACCTGGAGGAGAGCGAGAAGATGGCGTCCGCACCTGCAATCAAAATGGCCACGGCCAAACCACGAGGGGCAGCGTTGGAGGAGCGACACGTGGCACCGAGCGGCCAATCAGATTGGAAGGCTCCCTTAAAGGAAACCGGTAACCAAAAAAATTTAAAGGGACAGTTTCAACTTAATGATGACAGGGACTTAAAACTAAAAATGCAGTAAAAGGGTGCAAGTATGATAATGTAACCATGAGTTGTGATGCTGGTGTAACTAATGTGAAAAATGAAATGAATGCTTGTTTAAGTAAGGTTAAGAACAAGCTTGTTATGTTTGAGGATTATGATAGAGAGTTTGAAATGTAGTCATGTCTGGTGAGACCATGACACCAAAAAGTGATGCAAATGCTGTTATTAATAATGTAACGGCGTCAATAATGTAGGCTCGACTATGTGTGATCAGAGCCAAGGTGTCGTGTATACAGGTAGGACACTGCTAAAGGACACTGGGTTCTACAGGAACCATGCAAATGCTAGAGGAACCCCTCCCCCACCCCCCGCCGTGGGAGACCCCCAGGTCCAGCTGGCTACCAGACCATGTAGCCTGGACCTTTGGAACAAATGTGATGCCCCAGGAAGGCCCCACACACACCTAGTGGGAGCAGACCCACTACAGGGAAAGTGGTCAATGGGCAGCACAGCCACCACCGCTGGCAACCTGCCCCAGACCAGCCCTACACCCCCTGGCCAACACCAGGAGCGAGAGGCCAATATCCTCCAGCCTTCCTGGCAAACCCTGGGATTACCAGACTCTCATCCCAATTGGAGGACAAGCAGCCCACCCAGTCCTGTGGTCCTGCCCAGCACCACACAATTACCCACATCACAGAGTATGCATCCTACCCACTGCTGCAATGGCTACCCCACTGAGGGATCCCACAACAGTGACACCCACATGGTCTGTGTGTGAGGGGAGGGAAATGTATGAGGCCAACCTCAAGTACAGGGATCACACCTGGCACCCACACAACCCTCACCACAACCTCCCATAGCCCACCACTGATCACCGCCCCAGGTCATTATAATAAGGACTTGAAAAATGCTTAGGGGGGAGTGTTGTTATGTATGCATGCTTGTATTGTTGTATGATGTCTGTAACACTGAATGTACCTTTACACTGTACACACCTTACCTGTACACCAGAGGGTGCTGCTGCTGGAGACCTAAGGGAAACTCACAGCTTGGTGTCCTCACTCGAGGAGCTACAAATAAAGTCTACACAGTTTAAGTACCATACCCTGCCTCGTGGAGTCATTACCAAAGGTGCCTACATAAACAATAACTGGTGACGAGGTCACGAACTGCACGCTCAGCATGTCGAATCTCAGCAACTGTCAGCAATTCACCGATGGGGAAGATTGGGATGCTTTTGTAGAAAGATTGAAACATTTCTTCTTAGCCAATGACCTAGATGGGGACACACTGGTTACACGACCGAAAAAATGCAGGGCGATCCTGCTCAGCAGTCGTGGGCCCACTATACCTTGTCTCGTCAGGAACTTGCTAGCCCTGGAGAGTCAACCACCAAGAGCTATGAGGAACTTGTAACACTTATACAGGAGCAACTAAAGCCAAAAGAAAGCATCCTCACAGCCAGGCACCGGTTCTACACTTACCGGCGACCCGAAGGCCAAGAAATTGCTAAGTATGCTGCACATTTAAAGAGACTGGCGACTACCTAAATGAAGCACTAAGGGACATATTTGTCATCGGAATCGACCACGAAGGCCTCCTACACATATTGCTTTCTGCAGACATCACAGTTACCCTGCAGAAAGCAATTCAAGTGAGCCAGGCCTACATAGTTTCAGCTGGCGACCCCAGGCAAATACTGACCCAGGACACTAAACCGGCGAACGCAGTGCACCGCATGGCTACTTCTAAATGCAGAAATGCTGCCCCTAGTCCCACAACCCTGAGTCCGCCATATGGGGCAAACCGGATGGCCTTGTGCTGGCGCTGTGGAGGAAACCACAGGGCCCACCAGTGCCGCTACAAAGACTATACATGCAAAGGCTGCAAAGAGAAAGGGCACCTTCAAAGAATGTGCAGAAAAAGCTTTGCTCACCATGCCACCGATGAATTGGCTGATCACCGGGGCTCCGACACAGATGAAGATGAAGCTGCTCAAACCCTGGAAGAAGAGTATGGAATTTATACCGAAAGTGGACGATGGAAGTAGACATCGACAGGGTCCCAGCTTCTCTGGAGATCGACACAGGGGCAAGCCAGTCTCTGATGAGCCAAACGACCTTTGAAAAAATTTGGATAAATCCTGCCAATCGACTAAAACTGCATCCTGTCCAAGTGAAGCTGCTCACCTACACCAAAGATAAAATCCCGGTCGTTGGCAGCGTGGACGTCCAGGTCTCCCAGGGCGGCGTGTTGAACAAACTCGTCCTGTGGATCGTAGCTGGCGATGGTCCCACGATGCTGAAAAGGAATTGGATGAACCCGGTCTAAGTCAATCGAAGTGGCAACGGCCTCCAGGCTCCAGCAATTGACATCAAACATGGATCCATCGCTGCATCTAGAGATCCCACCGTGCAGCTCGACTGCGTGGTGACGACTCCACAACATCGCGGCGAAATCTCCAGGACCGAAAACCCAAATTCCACTTTCCGGGCCGGGGCAGGACTCCAAGAGGTGAACATCGTCAAAAGAAGTGGATTCCCGATGTCCATGGCTGAACCTGAGGAAGTAAAGACCACCACAGGCTATCTGGAGGAGAGCGAGAAGATGGCGTCTGCACCTGCAATCAAAATGGCCGCGGCCAAACCATGAGGGGCAGCATTGGAGGAGCGACACGTGGCACCGAGCGGCCAATCGGATTGGAAGGCTCCCTTAAAGGAAACAGGTAACCAAAAAAATTTAAAGGGACAGTTTCAACTTAATGATGACAGGGACTTAAAACTAAAAATGCAGTAAAAGGGTGTAAGTATGATAATGTAACCATGAGTTGTGATGCTGGTGTAACTAATGTGAAAAATGAAATGAATGCTTGTTTAAGTAAGGTTAAGAACAAGCTTGTTATGTTTGAGGATTATGATAGAGAGTTTGAAATGTAGTCATGTCTGGTGAGACCATGACACCAAAAAGTGATGCAAATGCTGTTATTAATAATGTAACGGCGTCAATAATGTAGGCTCGACTATGTGTGATCAGAGCCAAGGTGTCGTGTATACAGGTAGGACACTGCTAAAGGACACTGGGTTCTACAGGAACCATGCAAATGCTAGAGGAACCCCTCCCCCACCCCCCGCCGTGGGAGACCCCCAGGTCCAGCTGGCTACCAGACCATGTAGCCTGGACCTTTGGAACAAATGTGATGCCCCAGGAAGGCCCCACACACACCTAGTGGGAGCAGACCCACTACAGGGAAAGTGGTCAATGGGCAGCACAGCCACCACCACTGGCAACCTGCCCCAGACCAGCCCTACACCCCCTGGCCAACACCAGGAGCGAGAGGCCAATATCCTCCAGCCTTCCTGGCAAACCCTGGGATGACCAGACTCTCATCCCAATTGGAGGACAAGCAGCCCACCCAGTCCTGTGGTCCTGCCCAGCACCACACAATTACCCACATCACAGAGTATGCATCCTACCCACTGCTGCAATGGCTACCCCACTGAGGGATCCCACAAAAGTGACACCCACATGGTCTGTGTGTGAGGGGAGGGAAATGTATGAGGCCAGCCTCAAGTACAGGGATCACACCTGGCACCCACACAACCCTCACCACAACCTCCCATAGCCCACTACTGATCACCTCCCCAGGTCATTATAATAAGGACTTGAAAAATGCTTAGGGGGGAGTGTTGTTATGTATGCATGCTTGTATTGTTGTATGATGTCTGTAACACTGAATGTACCTTTACACTGTACATACCTTACCTGTACACCAGAGGGTGCTGCTGCTGGAGACCTAAGGGTTACCTGCACACTGCAGGTAACCCAATATAAAAGGAAACTCACAGCTCGGTGTCCTCATTCGAGGAGCTGCAAATAAAGGACTACAGTCTAGACAGTTTAAGTGCCATACCCTGCCTCGTGGAGTCATTACCAAAGGTGCCTACATACACAATAGGTCCCACTCCAGGAACTTGAGCACATAAATCTAGGCTGACGCTGCAGTGCAGTGCTGAGGGAACGCTGCACTGTCGGAGGTGCAGTCTTTTGGATGAGACGTTAAACCGAGGCCCTATCTGCTCTTTCAGGTGAACGTAAAATATCCCATGGCACTATTTTGAAGATGAGCAGGGGAGTTATCCCCGGTGGCCTGGCCAATATTAATCCCTCAATCAATATCACTAAAAACAGATTATCTGGTAATTATCACATTGCTGTTTGTGGGAGCTAACTTGTGCACAAATTGGCTGCTGCGTTTCCTGCATTACAACAGTGACTATACTCCAAAAGTACTTCATTGGCTGTAATGCGCTTTGAGATGTCTGGTGCTGGTGAAAGGCGCTATATAAATGCAAGTCTTTCTTTCTTATCTCAGCAAACAACAATCAGAGATAAAAGACAAGAATGTGTGAATGTCAGAAAAAAAGGCAAAGGACTTGCATTTTATACAGCTAATAACTGCAGGCCACTCAGCATCGGAAAGAGAAAGTCTTTCTTTCTTCACCGCATCTTCTGGTGTTGTGATCACGTCCCTGTCGCAGTACCGCTGGACTTTGGTCCTTTGCCCTGACGGGCTCACTCTTATCTCCGGGATCGCATTGTGCATATTTACTGAGCTTCGACCCAGGGAAATGGGTTGGGTTGGGTTGGGTGAGGGTTGGGTAGGAGATCGCACCTCCTTCTCCCCCACTGGAATTCTGTTTCCAAAAGGAGAAACCCCCACCTCCCTCCCTAGTCCTGTCCAGACCCTCACATGGAAAGTGGAGAGTAGCATGAGTCAATGGTTTCATAACATGAGTCAACGGTTCCAGGAAAGATGGGGGAGAAAATTAGAAACACAAGTTATTTTGGTGAGTAATCTTATGAATTATTTGATGTGTGCATTGAGATTGCAAAAGTAGTTTGCTGAGTTTCATTTGGTCCTTATTATTGATTGATGTGTGGTGGAATTTGTGTCTTTTTTGGAAGCGTTCCATCCATTTAATGTTTATTGCACCCCTTGATAGAGATTGCATAAGGAGGAGCCATGCAAGATAATAAAAGAAAAAAGACATTCATTTATATAGCACCTTTCACTACCTCAGGACATTCCAAAGCGCTTGACAGCCAATGAAGTAATTTTTTTGAAATGCAGTCACTGTTGTATCCCCTCCCTATCACTGTAATCTCCTTCAACCTCTTAACCCCCCGAGATATCTGCGCTCCTCAGATTCTGCCCTCTTGAGCATCCCTGATTCTAATCGCTCAACCATTGGTGGCGGTGCCTTCAGCTGCCTGGGCCCCAAGCTCTGGAACTTCCTGCCTAAACCTCTCCACCTCTCTTTCCTTCTTTAAGACGCTCCCTTCAACCCACCTCTTTAACCAAGCTTTTGTCATCTGCCATGATGTTACGGAGGTGGAAACAGGCGGTCTTAGTTATGCTGTGGATATGTGGTCAAAAGCTCATTTCAGGGTCAACTGTGACACCAAGGTTGCGAACTGTGTGGTTCAGCCTCAGACCGAAGTTGGGAGAGGGATGGAGTCATAAGAACATAAGAAATAGGAGCAGGAGTAGGCCATACGGCCCCTCGAGCCTGCTCCGCCATTTAATACGATCATGATCTGATCATGGACGCAGGTCCACTTCCCTGCCCGCTCCCCATAACCCCTTATTCCCGTATCAGTTAAGAAACTGTCTATCTCTGTCTTAAATATATTCAATGTCACAGCTTCCACAGCTCACTGAGGAAGCGAATTCCACAGATTTACAACCCTCTGAGAGAAAAAATTCCTCCTCATCTCAGTTTTAACTGGGCTAAGATTATGCCCCCTAGTTCTAGTTTCTCCTATCAGTGGAAACATCCTCTCTGTATCCACCATGTCAAGCCCCGTCATAATCTTATACCTTTCGGTAAGATCACCTCTCATTCTTCTGAATTCCAATGAGTGGAGGCCCAACCTACTCAACCTTTCCTCATAAGTCAACCCCTCCATCTCCGGAATCAACCTAGTGAACCTTCTCTGAACTGCCTCCAAAGCAGGTATATCCTTTCTTAAATATGGAAACCAAAACTGTACGCAGTATTCCAGGTGTGGTTAGGGAACGGAGTTTGAGGCGGGGACCGAAAACAATGGCTTAGATCTTCCCACCAAATGATACACCCCCCCCAACCTAACCAGAAATCCCACCAGTTCTACTTTACCTGATGAAAAGTTTCCTGATCCAGGCATGGTAGCTATGGGATGGCATAGGTGGAGCCCAGGATGCCATTTCCCAGAGTGATCCATTGCCATTAGGAAAGTATCAACAGAACTGTTATGTATGTAAACTTGTATATACCCTGTACAGCCACCAGAGGGCTCATCCCCTGGAGTCTCAAGGGATCCCATAATCCCTTGGGAGCACGGTACTTAAGGAGGCCTCACAGGTTGGAGAGGCACTCTGGAGCCCTGCAATAAAAGACTAAGGTCACACTTTACTTTGAGCTCACAGTATCCAGTCAGACTCCTTCTTCATACATAACAACTAGCGATGAGATACAGATAACAGACCCAACGATGCAGAGAACAGTGGGCATCCTGGAGAAATTCTCGGAGGGAGATGATTGGGAAACCTTTGTGGAGCAACTCGACCAATACTTCATGGCCAATGAGCTGGAAGAAGAAGTGAATGCTGCCAAACGAAGGGCGATTCTCCTCACTGTCTGGGGGCACCAACGTATGGCCTATTGAAAAATCTGCTTGCCCCAGCGAAACCCACAGAGAGATCATACGATGATTTGTGCACACTGGTCCAGGAGCATTTGACCCGAAGGAAAGTGTTCTGATGGCGAGGTACCGGTTCTACACCAACAAAAGGGCTGAAGGCCAGGAAGTGGCAAGCTTTGTCACGGAGCTAAGACACCTTGAAGGACATTGCCAATTTGAAGGACATTTGGAGCACATGCTCAAAGACTTTTTATACTTGGCATTGGCCATGAATTGATACTTCGCAAACTTTTGACTGTAGAGACCCCAACTTTGAGTAAGGCATAGCGATAGCCCAGGCATTCATTGCCACCAGTGACAATACTAAGCAAATCTCTCAGCACACAAGTGCTGCTACAAGTACTGAGAACAAAGTGATGTTGTTTTCAAATCGCAACGTACAGGGCAGGCCCCACATTTCTACAGCTGCACGTCTGCAGATGTCTCAGAGTCCACCATCAAGGGTGATGAATGCAAAGCCATGAACATCTTGTTGGCGCTGCGGGGGTGATCATCATTTCGATTCATGCCACTTCAAAGGGTACGTTTGCAAGGACTGTGGAACAATGGAACACCTCCAACGTATGTGCAGGCAAGTTGCAAATCCTGTTAATCCTGCAAACCACCATGTTGCAGAGGAGGACAGATCCACGGCGGATCACGACGAAGCAGACCCTCAGACCGAGGAGGCAGAGGTATATGGGGTGCACACATTTACCACAAAGTGTCCCCCGATAATGCTGAAGGTTGAACTCAATGGACTCCCGGTGTCAATGGAGCTGAACACAGGCGTGAGCCAGTCCATCATGAGCAAAAAGACTTTCAAAAAATTGTGGTGCAGCAAGGCCTCAAGGCCAGTCTTGACTCCAATTCGCACAAAACTAAGAACTTACACAAAAGGAACTGATTCCCGTAATCAGCAGTGCCGCTGTAAAGGTCTCCTATGATGGAGCGGTGCACAAGCTACCACTCTGGGTGGTACCGGGCGATGGTCCCACGCTGCTCGGCAGGAGCTGGCTGGGAAAGATACGCTGGAACTGGGGCGACGTCCGAGCGCTATCGCCCGCTGACGACACTTCGTGTGCCCAGGTCTTAAACAAGTTCCCTTCGCTGTTCGAACCAGGCATCGGGAAATTGCAAGGAGCAAAAGTGCAGATCCACCTAATTACGGGGGCGCGACCCATTCATCACAAGGCGAGAGCAGTACCGTACATGATGAGAGAAAGGGTAGAGATCGATCTAGACCGGCTGCAAAGAGAGGACATCATTTCACCGATCGAATTCAACGAGTGGGCCAGCCCGATCATTCCAGTCCTCAAGGGAGACAACACCGTCAGAATCTGTGGTGATTACAAAGTAACTATCAATCATTTCTCCCTGCAGGACCAATACCCACTACCAAAGGCTGAAGACCTTTTTGCAATGCTGGCGGGAGGAAAGACATACACGAAACTGGACTTGACCTCAGCCTCCATGATGCAGGAGCTGGATAAATCATCGAAGGGCCTTGCCTGCATCAACACGCACAAAGGTCTCTTCATTTATGACAGGTGCCCGTTTGGATTTCGATCAGCGGCGGCGATATTCCAGAGAAACATGGAAAGTTTACTGAAGTCGGTCCCACGCACGGTGGTCTTCCAGGACGACATCTTGGTTACAGGTCGGGACACAGTCAAGCATCTGCAGAACCTGGAGGAGGTTCTTAGTCGTCTCAACCGCGTGGGGCTCAGGTTAAAACGCTCGAAGTGCGTTTTCCTGGCACCTGAAGTGAAGTTTCTGGGGAAGAGGATTGCGGCGGACAGCATCAGGCCCACTGATGCGAAGACGGAGGCAATCGAGAATGCACCGAGGCCACAGAACGTAATGGAGCTGCGGTCGTTTCTAGGACTCCTGAACTACTTTGGTAACTTCTTACCGGGAATCAGCAAACTGTTAGAACCACTGCACGCCTTACTGCATAAAGAGGATGAATGGGTATGGGGCAAAAGCCAAGAAAGTGCCTTTGCAAAAGCTAGAAAATTGTTATGCTCAAACAAATTTCTTGTGTTGTATGATCCATGTAAGTGTTTGGTACTAGCATGTGATGCGTCGTCGTATGGCATCGGGTGTGTATTGCAACAAGCTAATGATTTTGAGAAATTGCAACCAGTTGCTTATGCATCCAGAAGTTTGTCCAAGGCTGAGAGAGCCTACAGCATGATTGAAAAAGAAGCGTTAGCATGTGTCTATGGGGTAAAGAAAATGCATCAATATCTGTTTGGGCTAAAATTAGAATTAGAACTGACCATAAGCCACTAATATCCCTGTTTCCCGAGAGTAAGGGGATAAATACCAATGCATTGGCCCGCATCCAGAGATGGGCGCTCACGTTGTCCGCATACAACTACGCTATCCGCCACAGGCCAGGCACAGAAAACTGTGCCGATGCTCTCAGTAGGCTACCATTGCCCAGCACGGGTGTGGAAATGGCATAGCCCGCAGATTTAGTCATGGTTATGGAAGCATTTGGAGTGAGCAATCACCCGTCACTGCCCGACAGATTAAAACCTGGATGAGCCAGGACCCCTTACTGTCCCTAGTTAAAAACTGTGTGCTTCACGGGAGTTGGTCCAGTGGAAATGCAGGAAGAGATAAAACCGTTCCAGCGGTGCATAGATGAAATGTCTGTACAGGCAGACTGCCTTCTGTGGGGCAATCGGGTAGTGGTCCCCAAGAAGGGCAGAGATACCTTCATCAGTGACCTCCACAGTATCCACCCAGGCATCGTAATGATGAAAGCGATAGCCAGATCCCATGTGTGGTGGTCCGGTATCGATGAGGACTTAGAGTCCTGCGTGCACTGATGTAACACTTGCTCGCAGTTATGCAATGCACCCAGGGAGGCGCCACTAAGTTTATGGTCTTGGCCCTCCAAACCATGGTCTAGGGTCCATGGCGACTATGCAGGCCAGTTCTTGAATAAAATGTTCCTTGTGGTTGTAGATGTGTACTCCAAATGGATTGAATGTGAGATAATGTCAGCAAGCATGTCCGCTGCCACCACTGAAAGCCTGTTGGCCATGTTTGCCACGCACAGCCTGTCCACTGTCCTTGTGAGCGGCAATGGGCCATGTTTTACCAGTGCCGAGTTCAAAGAATTCATGACCCGCAACGGGATTAAATATGTCACATCTGCCCCGTTCAAACCAGCATCCAACGGTCAGGCAGAAAGAGAAGTGCAAACTATCAAGCAGGGCTTGAAGAGGGTAACTGAAGGCTCACTGCAGACTCACCTATCTGAATCGTTGGTTGGGCCCTCGCTGGGCTGCTGTGCAGCCGGCCTTGCTGGGCTGCCTGGTGTGGTGAGTCCTGCTGAGCTGCTGTGGATGATGGGTTCTGCTTCATGGCCAATCGCGGTGTCAGTTGCCACTGGTGTGTATGTTGGGGGGGTCAAAGAAGGTAGGGTCCAAAGTGGGGTGATCAGGATAGTCCATAAATCTGAGTTTGATTTGGCCCAAGTGTTTCCGGTGAATGAGTCCATTTGAAAGTTTGACCCGAAACACCCTCTCCCTTCTTTGGCCACAACAGTGCCGGGAAGCCACTTGGGACCTTGTCCATAATTGAATGCAAATACAGGATCATTAATTTCAATTTTGCGTGACAGCATTTGCACTGAGACGATCAACCAGGGCAAGAAGGGTCCCAGATCGACTCACCTTGTAAATAGTTACACTGTTGACTTTCGGGGGGCAGTGTTGTTATATATATAAACTTGTACAGCCACCAGAGGGCTTATCCCCTGGAGTCCCAAGGGATCCCATGATTCCTTGGGAGCACAGGTACTTAAGGACGCCCCACAAGTTGGAGAGGCACTCTGGAGACCTGTAATAAAAGACTAAGGTCACACTTTACTTTGAGCTCACAGTATCCAGTCAAACTCCTTCTTCATACATACCAAGAACACTGCTTGATTTTTTGCTGATGGTTTCTTCCATTTTCAGCCCCTCCCCACCATTGGAGGGACAAGTCACTCTCGTTGGGCAGTCGGCCAGCAAGTACTGAAAATAGGCCTGTGCCGCCTTTATGCAAATGCCCCCACACCCCTCGTGTTTGGACGGGTTCAATGCCAGCCCGGATTTGTGGGCGGAAGTCCCGCCCTCTGAAATTCCAGTGGCGCAGCTGCCCGCCAGGAATTTCAGAGTTCGAGTGTAGGCGAGCTATTCGTGCATGTGAGGCTTCACAGCTGGAGCTGATCTCATCCCCATCCGATGCGAGAACATGCACGCTTTTCAGCAGGAGATACTGGGTGGTGATCGAGAGTGGGGAACACTGCCTTATATTTCCTTGCCCCAACCCCCCGCCTTCTCTCTTGCTGAATTGTAGAATTTCTCTCTCTGTCCCCTTGCCCCCCACCCCACCCCAAAAACGTAACACAGCAGAGGCTGGGGTCTTCCTGACTCTTCCTGGGAATCTGCCTGGCTCAATACTAAATACTCAGGAAGATTAAATAGGCTGGGGCTCTATTCTCTCGAAAAGTGAAGGCCGAGGGGTGGCCTGATAGAGGTCTTTAAGATTCAAAAGGGGTTTGCTAGGGTAGACGTAGGGAAGATGTTTCCACTTATGGGGGAAACCAGAACTAGGAAAATAAATATAAGAGAGTATCCAATAAATCCAATCGGGATTTCAGGAGAAACTTCTTTACCCAGAGAATGGTGAAAATGTGGAACTCGCTGCCACAGGGAGTGGTTGAGGCAACTAGTATTTAAGGGGAAGCTAGATAAGGACATGAAGGAGAAAGGAGCAGAGGAGATGTTGATGGGGTGAGATGAACTAGGGTGGAAGGAGGCTCGAGTGGAGCATAAACACCGGCATGGACCTGTTGAGCTGAATGGTCTGTTTCAGGCTGTAAATACTATGTAAGAACACAAGAATTAGGAGCAGGAGTAGGCCATTCGGCCCCTTGAGCCTGCTCCGCCATTCAATGAGATCATGGCTGATCTTCTATCTCGACACTTTCCTGCACGATCCCCATATCCCTTGATTCCCTTAAATCCAAAAATCTATCAATCTCCATCTTAAATGTACTCAAAGACTGAGCCTCCACAGCACTCTGGGATAGAGAATTCCAACGATTCACCACCCACTGAGTGAAGAAGTTTCTCCTCATCTCAGTCCTAAATGGCCAACCCCTTATTCTGAGACTGTGACCCCTGGTTCTAGACTCCTCAGTCAGGGGAACCATCCTCCCTGCAACTACCCTGTGTCAATGAGACCCTTATTAGTCAGGAAATTGTGTTAGAGAAATTGATGGGATTGAAGGCCGATAAATCCCCAGGGCCTGATAGTCTGCATCCCAGTGTACTTAAGGAAGTGGCGCTAGAAATAGTGGATGCATTGGTGATCATTTTCCAACAGTCTATCGACTCTGGATCAGTTTCTATGGACTGGAGGGTAGCTAATGTAACACCACTTTTTTAAAAAGGAGGGAGAGAGAAAACGGGGAATTATAGGCCGGTTAGCCTGAGATCAGTAGTGGGGAAAATGTTGGAATCAATTATTAAAGATGAAATAGCAGTGCATTTGGAAAGCAGCATGGATTTATGAAAGGGAAATCATGCTTGACAAATCTTCTAGACTTTTTTGAGGATGTAACTAATAGAGTGGACAAGGGAGAACCAGTGGATGTGGTGCATTTGGACTTTCAAAAGGCTTTTGACAAGGTCCCACACAAGAGATTGGTGTGCAAAATTAAAGCACATCGTATTGGGGGTAATGTATTGACGTGGATAAAGAACTGGTTGGCAGACAGGAAGTAGACAGTAAGGATAAAAAGGTCCTTCTTAGAATGGCAGGCAGTGACTAGTGGGGTACCGCAGGGCTCAGTGCTGGGACCCCAGCTATTTACAATGTACATCAATGATTTAGATGAAGGAATTGAGTATAATATCTCCACGTTTGCAGATGACACTAAGCTGGGTGGCAGTGTGAGCTGTGAGGAGGATGCTAAGAGGCTGCAGGGTGACTTGGACAGGTTAGGTGAGTGAGCAAATGCATGGCAGATGCAGTATAATGTGGATAAATGTGAGGTTATTCACTTTGGTGGCAAAAACATGAAGGCAGAATATTATCTGAATGGCGACAGATTAGGAGAAGGGGAGGTGCAACGAGACCTGGGTGTCATGGTACATCAGTCATTGAAAGTCAGCATGTAGGTACAGCAGGCGGTGAAGATGGCAAATGGCATGTTGGCCTTCATAGCTGGGGATTTGAGTATAGGAGCAGGAAGGTCTTAATACAGTTGTACAGGGCCTTGGTGAGGCCTCACCTGGAATATTGTGTTCAGTTTTGGTCTCCTAATCTGAAGAAGGACGTTCTTGCTATTGAGGGAGTGCAGCAAAGGTTCACCAGACTGATTCCCAGGATGGCAGGACTGACATATAAGGAGAGACTGGATCGACTGGGCCTGTATTCACTGGAGTTTAGAAGAATGAGAGGTGATCTCATAGAAAATTCTGACGGGACTGGACAGGTTAGATGCAGGAAGAATGTTCCCGATGTTGGGGAAGTCCAGAAACAGGGGTCACAGTCTAAGGATAAGGGGTAAGCCATTTAGGACTGAGATGAGGAGAAACGTCTTCACCCAGAGAGTTGTTAACCTGTGGAATTCACTGCCACAGAGATTTGTTGATGCCAGTTCGTTAGATATATTCAAGAGGGAGTTAGATGTGGCCCTGACAGCTAAAGGGATCAAGGGGTATGGAGAGAAAGCAGGAAAGGGGTACTGAGGTGAATGATCAGTAATGATCTTATTAAGTGGTGGTGCATGCTCGAAGGGCCGAATGGCCTACTCCTGCACCTATTTTCTATGTTTCTATGTAACTCTCATTCTTCTAAACTCTAGAGAATATAGGCCTCGTCTACTCAATCTCTCCTCATAGGACAATTCCCCCATCCCAGGAATCAGTCTGGTGAACCTTCGTTGCACTCCCCCTATGGCAAGTATATCCTTCCTTAGGTAAGAAGAACAAAATTGTACACAATACTCCAAGTGTGGTCTCAACAGGGCCCTATATAATTGCAGTAAGACTATGTAAGTACTTTGCCAGGCAATGCAGTTACCCACAGTAGGGTGCTCTCATTGTGTATTCTGTTCAACAAGTACATTACATTATAGTTAGAAGTTGTCAATTTTAGATGTAGATGGAAATTAAATTGACACAGAGACATCAACGTAACAAAGTAATGTTTTTCACAATGTTGCCTGCGCTCAGTAGCGAAACCATTGCAGTTAAATATTTCTTAGATACTCGATGATGACATGATGGAGCATTCCTTTGGTGATCTTCCAGCTTGAGTAGACAATGTTACTTTTCCCAGATGTGAATGAGACACTGTCGGCTGAGCGAATTTAAGAATATCCCTTTCATCCGCCCAATCTGTCAGCGAGCTACCAATCCAAGGGGAATTTCCGTTTGGCTGTCTCACTTGCATGTCATCATCATCATCATCATCATAGGCAGTCCCTCGAAGCGAGGATGACTTGCTTCCACGCCAAAAAGGGATGAGTTCACAGGTGTTTCAATGAAGGACCTAATATTCCAGATCCCGAACTACATCTTGAAGAGTGGAAGATGCCTGTGCGTGGATTTTTTTAACGTGTGGTGGCCGTTGCCCACCAGCCACCACACGGGCTTGACAGGGCTAGGTCTTGGTCCAGTGGCAAGGATTACCCAAGCCGACTGGAGTCCTGCTCTGCTGCACGGACCGAGCGTGCACACATTTCGCAGTGAGGGCTGGCCCGTGCTGCTCCTGGGCCCTCGCCTCTTCTGAGCCCCAAACTCGCACCTCTCTTGGGCCCCGGTCACTTCCCTCTACAAATTCTTGCCGCTCCTTCGCCCCTCCTGCTGTGCCTGCCCGCACTGCAATCAGCGACCTGGCTGCGCAGCCGTCGTCCTCCTGCAGCAGCACTGCGCTGCTCCCTGCAGTGGTCTGCTGCCACATGCTGCTCCCTCCAATGGCCTTGGCCTGCTGATGGTCTTGCAGGCCAGGACCGTGCCATTGGAGGGAGCAGCGTGCGGCAGCCCAGCCCGGAAATAGGACTTGCATGTATCGACCAGTTGTTTGGGAAAACCTTTTCACACGATGATTACATTTATCGCCAAATGTCGCAGGCATCTTAAGTTCTCAAGTTGTCTGCAGCAAGTTTGTTCGAGAATCGAAGGATCGGCAGTGACTAAGTGAATGAGGAAAAATAAGTACATGTGACTGATGTTGTCAGTATGCAGCTTCAGTGAGTTGCTTTACTCTCTCTGTGATTTATTGGTCAAATTGCCCTGCTGAAATGTCATGTTTTATTTAGTTCGTCAACAACTGATTCAACACCAGATGACTGACATCTTTGAACAACCGAGGACAGTGATACAATTTAGCATATGTTTGACAGTAAGCATGTTGCTTAATATAAAAGGAAGCCACTCGCGGATATTTTAAATGTCTAATGCCTTGCAGATTACAACAACAACATCTTATATTTATATAGCACCTTTAACCTAGTGAAACATCCCAAGGCGTCTCACAGGAGTATTATGAGGCAAAACAAATTGACCCCGAGCCGCATTAGAAGATATTAGGGCAGGCGACCAAAAGCTTGGGCGAAGAGGTAGGTTTTAAGGAGCATCTTAAAAGATTCGATGCAATTTTCTTTTTATGGATTTCCAGCGACCCTGCTGACAGTTTGTATCCTAATGTGGCTATTAGGTTAAGATTTGTATTTACATATCACCTTGTCACACTTCTCAGAAATATCTCAAAGTGCTTCAAAACAATGACAAACTTTGAAATGCAGTGACTTTTTGAAGCAAGTAATTGTAGAAGCCATTTTGTGCACTGCATCCTATAAACAGCAGTGAAAGAAAGAAAGACAAGCATTTATATAGCGCCTTTCACAACCTCAGGATGTCCCAAAGTGCTTTACAGCCAATGAAGTACTTTTGAAATGTAGTCACTGTTGTAATGTGGGAATCGCGGCAGCCACTCTGCGCACAGCAAGCTCCCACAAACAGTGATGAAATAAATGATCCGAGCATCTGATTTAGGTGTTGATTGAGGGATAAATATTGGTCAGGTCACTGGGGGTAACTCCCCTGCTCGTCTTTGAATAGTGCCATGCGATCTTTTACGTCCACCGGAGAGAGCAGATGGCGCCTCCGACAGTGCAGCGCTCCCTCAGCACTGCACTGTCGTGCCAGCCTAGAATATGTGCTCAAGTCCCCAAAGTGGGACTTGAACCCACAAACTTGTGACTTAGGGGTAAAAGTGAGATGAACGATTAATTGACAATCTGTTCATTTTTGGTGATGTTGGCCGAGGTAGGAATGTTGGCTAAAATAGTGGAAGAACTTCCAACTCTTCCTTGAATAGTGCCGTGGAATCCTTAATGTCCATCTGAACAGGAAGATTAAGGACTCCTGTTTAATATCTCCACCAAAGGACAGCACCTCCACTGAAGCACTGCCTCAACACTGTACTAAAGTATCGGTATAGTTTATGTAGCCAAGTCCCAGAATGGCACTTGAACTCGCAATCTTCTGATTGAAAGGCTAAAGTCCTACCAGCTGGGCTACATTGACAGCTTAGCCAGCCATCCCCACCCATCCATTGTGCTGGTGTACGGTTACACTTATGAGCCTGGACAGACTATTAGCGGGCTATTTGTACTTGGGAGACATTGCAGTCAAGCCCACAAACCCCTTTTCACTTGACATTCAAGCACACAATTCCAGTAAGTCTCACTAGATAGCGATCAGGGATAGGAAGGAACCCTTCCAGCCGGGGAAACTTATAGTGCTCCCACCCCAGCAGAGATCAGCCATGACACCAGCAAACCTTCACCATCTGCACACACACCACACGTTGGACAGCATATCACGATAACTCCATGGGGGGGAAATTCGGTCGCGCCTCTGTTGCGGTGTTAACCCAGGTGGGGCGGTAACTTTTGCACCGGGGAATGGTTTGCGTCTCCAGTCGCAAAATTCACCAGCTGGGCCCTGTGTGGGACAGAGCACTAAGGGAGGTCCACACCTCTTTTAGGGCGCTAGGCCGAATGAGCAAATGAAAATCCTGAGGTAAACAGCCGGCATCGGAGTGCACAAGAGAGTCTTCCGTGGGAAAAATAATCTGATTAAAAAAACACCAAAAATATTCCCAATACATCCACATGAATCGCAAAAATAAAAAAATAAAAAACAATCACACTTACCTCAGGTAGACGTTCCTTCCCTCACTGCGGCAGGTACGGCTCGGACCGCCCGCTTTCACAGGCGGTCTCACTAGGGAGCGCTGTGGGGCGCTACGGAACGGGCAAGTTTCAAATTTCAAGCCAGTGTCGCAACCAGGGGCGTTGCATACCGGCTCGCCTCTCCCGGGCGGTAGTGCTCCGTGCACCCCCCCCCCCCCCACAAACCCGGCACCGAATGTCCCGGCGGGGTGCTGGGAGCTGCCCGCCTGCCCGGAAATGCTTTCCGCCGACATTACCGCCCCTCCGGGGTGCAAACAGAGGTGGCAACAATCCAAAAATCCAGCTCAATGTTCGTTACTTCGGCTAGTGTTAATATTATATGTAGGCTTGATTCGATAATCCTACAATCAGTCACCATGTGCTGATTGTAGTGTTTAACATCATAGAATCATAGAAATTTACAGCATGGAAGGAGGCCTCTGACAAAGAGCTATCCAGCCTAATCCCACTTTCCAGCTCTTGATCCGTAGACCTGTAGGTTACGGCACTTCAAGAGCACATCCAAGTACTTTTTAAATGTGGTGAAGGTTTCTGCATTTACCACCATTTCGGGCAGTGAGTTCCAGACCCCCACCACCCTCTGGGTGAAGACATTCCCGCTCAAATCCCCTCTAAACCTCCCCCAATTATTTTAAATTTATGCCCCCTGGTTGTTGACCCCTCTGCTAAGGAAAATAGGTCCATTCTATCCATTCTATCTAGGCCCCTCATAGTTTTATACACCTCAATAAGGTCTCCCTCAGCCTCCTCTGTTCCAAAGAAAACAATCCCAGCCTATCCAATCTTTCCTCATAGCTAAAATTCTCCAGTCCAGGCAACATCCTCGTGAATCTCCTCTGTACCCTCTCGTGGTTAACCTATGGCTTTTAGAATTTGTGGTAAAGTCATGACAGTAGCAGTGTGAAGTCACGTCATAGAATCATAGAAGCTCTGTTGAGCAGGTTGGGCCTATACTCATTGGAGTTCAGAAGAATGAGAGATGATCTTATCGAAACATATGATAATAAGGGGGCTCGACAAGGTGGATGCACAGAGGATATTTCCATTCATAGGGGAAACTAAAACTAGGGGACGTTTTTTGGGGTCCAAGTACGCCAAAAAAAAAATGTTCTAAGTTTTCCCGTTGAATTTCTTCATTTTGGCGTGGCCTAACCTGTCCTTTAGTTTTGGGGGTGGAGCCTTGATCTGCGCCAAAAAGATCGGGTTGCCATGGTAATCAGGGCCACAATACGAGCTGAGGCTGCAAAGTGAAACATACAGCCAGCTTGCAACACATTAAAACACATTGCATCAAGTTAAAAACACATTAAAATATATTGCAGCAACTTAACCTCCAATTATTAAAGCCGGCCCCTCTACCCTCGCCCCTAGCCCTGGCCGAAGGGCTTGCCGGTCTGCTTCCCTAGCCCGCCCCGAGCCCCGAGTGCCTTACCAGTCTGCTCCCCCGCCCCTGGCCCTGGCCGAGTGGCCTCCCGGTCCGCTCCCCTGCCCTATCCCAGGCCGAATGGCCTCCTCCCTCACAGTCCCCGCACCTAACTACACCCGAAAGGCTTCCCCCCACCTCCTCTCCCTCCCCCCACCTTTCTCTCCCCTCCCCTCCACCCGACCTCTCTCTCCCCCTCTCTCTTACCTTTCCTGCTGCTGCTGTCCGGACATCTGCTGCACTTACATGCGCCGATTTCCTTACCTGCGCCGATTTTTTAACTCTCCAGAAGATTTTCTGCAGAGGCCACATACGCTGGCCTAAACAGAACTGGAGTAACTCGCAGCTGGTCAAACTTGCCTAATTGGCCAGAATTGGCGCGGTTGGCAGGTTGTGCCCCCTTTGGCTGAAAAAAAACTTAGCTAAAAAAAGTCATAACTAACTGAGTTACGCTGGTGCAAATTGATTGGGGAACTGTGGTTTTTTTAACAGGCCAAAAAAAGCAGTCTGCTCCAAAAAAACGGTGCAAATCACTGGGGAAAATTGAGCCCAATAGTCTCAAAATAAGGGGCTGCCCATTTAAAACTGAGGTGAGGAGGAATTTCTTCTCTCAGAGGGTTGTAAATCTGTGGAATTTTCTGCCCCAGAGAGCTGTGGAGGCTGGGTCATTGAATATATTTAAGGCGGAGATAGACAGATTTTGGAGCGATAAGGGAATAAAGGGTTATGGGGAACGGGCAGGGCGTGGAGCTGAGCCCATGAACAGATCAGCTGTGATCTTATTGAATGGTGGAGCAGGCTCGAGTGGCCAAGTGGCCTACTCCTGCTCCTATTTTTTATGTTCTTATGAATGGTTAAAGCACGGAAGAAGCCCATTGGTCCCGTCGAGGCTGTGCCGACTTCAGCTAGTCCCACTCACCTGCCCTTTCCCCATAGCCCAGCAAAATTCTTTTCCTTCAGATACTTACCCAATTCCCTTTTGAAAGATAAGATTGAGTCCGCCCCATGCCGCTGGGACTTTCCTCAGGGGTTTCTTCCGATTGGCTGCCGTAACTTGGGCGGATGATCGCCAGAAACCCTGTTTACACTTCCATCAGGAATTTACGCCGATCTTCCGATGAAGTTAAGGCAGCCAATGGGGAAAACCCTCGAGGAAACTGCCTAGAATTTATACATCAGTTGCCGAATCGCATTCCAATTTCTCTGCTCTATCTCCACTGAGAGCATTCATGCAAGTGGCCTAATGCCAGAATACTTCTGTGTTGGCTAGTGTAACAGCTGAAGCCGAAACACTGTCAGAATTCTATATGAATTATGATAGCCATTGAAACCACCCTATCAGCTTACCAGCACAACACCAATGCCCTTTGGACTATCAGGTATCTCAGCAGAAAGTAGACTCCCAGCTCCTCCGCTAGTTTAAATGATAAGACAGTCATCAAGAAATCCAAAAGGGAATTCAGAAGAAACTTCTTTACCCAGAGTGGTGAGAATGTGGAACTCACTACCACAGAGAGTGGTTGAAGCGAATAGTATCGATGCATTTAAGGGGAGACAAGACAAGCATATGAGGGAGAAGGCAATAGAGGGTTATGTTGATAGATTTAGATGAGGAAAGATGGGAGGAGGCTCGAGTGGAGCATAAACATCGGCATGGACTGGTTGGGCTTAATGGCACAATTGTAATGAGTGTGCAGGGACAGAGGGACCTGGGGGTTCATGTGCATAGATCTTTGAAGGTGGCAGGACATCATCATCATCATAGGCAGTCCCTCGGAATCGAGGAAGACTTGCTTCCACTCTAAAAGTGAGTTCTCAAGTGACAGTACAGTCCAATATGGGAATTACAGACTCTGTCAAAGGTGGGGCAGACAATGGTTGAAGGAAAGGGTGGGTGGGTACGCTCCTTCCGTTGTCTGCGCTTGATTTCTGCATGCTCTCGGCGATGAGACTCGATGTGCTCAGCGCCCTCCCGGATGCTCTTCTTCCATTTTGGGCGGTCTTGGGCCAGGGACTCCAGGTGCCGGTGGGGATGTTGCATTTTATCAAGGAGGCTTTGAGGGTGTCCTTGAAACGTTTCCTCTGCCCACCTGGGGCTCATTTGCCGTGTAGGAGTTCCGAGTAGAGCACTTGTTTAGGGAGTCTCGTGTCGGGCATGCGGACAATGTGGCTTGCAACAGTAAGTACCACCTCAGCGTCAATTCTGACTACTGTGCAGCTTATGAATTGTGCCAGTAGCTAATTATTACTTTGACTGGCTGAGTTAGGAGATAATGTCAGCTGAGCAGGACCAGGAATTTTAGAATGTTCGAGTGAGTCATGTCTGACAGCGTGTAAGGGACTTGCTCGGCACGATTTGTTTCGTGCTCCAGTCCTCTGCCCCTCTTCCCTCAAAGGTGCTGACTCCTTGCTGGGGTACGGTTCCAATGGGCTGCAACCAGTGTCTGGTATTTCGCCAATTCGTCATTCTTCAGTGACTCCTTTGATCTTAAATCAGCTTAATTACTAACCCGACCTGCCTGCTACGAGGAATGTGCCGTTGGCTCGTACCATGGAAATTTAGAAAGTCACGGTAGTGTGAAAGCTGCCGGTCTTTGCGCTGTTTGACAGTGAATCAGACGAGTGCAGCAGCCAACCCCCTTCCCCTCGCATTAAGGATTTTTCTTCCCTCTCCTCCCTCCCTACCCCTCCAATTTTCTCAGTGTCAGCGGCGGCTTAATGGTTAGCACTCTCTCACCTCTGAGTCAGAAAGTTGTGGCTGCTCAGCTGCCCGTGTCCTAACTCGCACCAAGTCCCGCTCACCCATCACCCCTGTGCTCCCGGTTAAGCAACACCTTGATTTCAAAATCCTGGTCCTTGTTTACAAATCACTCCATGGCCTCGCCCCTCCCTATCTCTGTAATCTCTTCCAACCCCACAACCCCCCGAGATGTTTGCGCTCATCTAATTCTGCCCTCCTGAGCATCCCTGATTATAATCACTCAACCATCTGTGGTCGTGCCTTCTGTTGCCTAGGCCCCAAGCTCTGGACCTCCCTGTCTGAACCTCCCCATCTCTCTACCTCTTTTTCCTCCTTCAAGACGCTCCTTAAAACCTACCTCTTTGACCAAGCCCTGCGCTAATTTCGACTTATGGGCCTTGGTGTCAAATTTTTATTTCATAATACTCCTGTGAAGCACCTTGGGATGTTTCACTCAGTTAAAGGTGCTATATAAATACAATTTGTTGTTCAAGTCCCACTCCAGGAACTTGAACACAAAAAAATCTAGGCTCACACTCAGTGCAGTGCTGAGGGAGCGCTGCGCTGTCAGAGGTGCCATCTTTCGGATGAGACATTGAAGAAAGAGAGGTAGAGGGTGGAAGAGGGCTTAGCGACTAGATGGCTGAAGATATGGCCTCCAGTGGTGGGATAAAGGGAGTGGGTGGTGCGTAAGAGGCAAGACTTGGAGAAACGCAGCGTTCTCGGAGGTTTGTTGGGCTGGAGGAGGTTATAGAGATAGGAAGGGCGAGGACATGGAGGGATTTGACACAAGAATGAGAACTTTAAATTTGCTGTACCGGGAGTCAATGTAGATTAGCAAGCAGGGTGAGTGGGACTTGTTGCGGATTAGGAGCCAGGCAGTGGAGTTTGGGTGAGCCCGAGTTTATGTAGAATGGAAGGAGTGAGGTTTGGCCAGGAAAGCATTGGAATACAGTTGTACCTTTCCAGTCTGGCACCCTTGGGATCTGACTGGGGCCGGATCAGAGAATTTTCCAGACCACGGAAGGTCATGCTGACCCTAGTGTTGTCAGCAGTACCCTAGACTTACCGGGTACTGCTGACAACACTGCTGACAACGACCCGGCCGTGTTCTGCAGATGCGCTGCACAGAAGCTTACTGCGCAGCATTTCTCAGGCCCAGCTTTGGTGCCTCAGTCAGCCGCCACGCTCCTTGCTCCCTCTCCCTCAGTTTCTTAACCGATAAGGGATTAAGGGTTTATGGGGAGCGGGTAGGGAAGTGGACCTGAGTCCATGATCGGGTCAGCCATGATCGTATTAAATGGCGGAGCAGGCTCATGGGGCCGTATGGCCTACTCCCACTCCTATTTCTTATGTTCTAATGTCCACGCTGACCCGATCAAGGAGGGAACACCGGAGGCAGCGAGGAGAAGAGGAGCAGCCAGCCCCAGGACACAGTGCAGGTCGCGACTCCCCTGCTGGGAATGATGCCGGACCAGGGATCTTGCCGGACCAAAGAGTCCCGGACTGGAGAGGTACAACCTATAGTTGAGTCTGATGGTAACTAAAGCACGGTTGAGATTTTAAGCAGTGACAGAGGGGCAGGGGCGGAGGCAGGTGATGTTATAGTGGTGGAAGTAGGCGGTCAGGGTAAATAGGATGCCAAGTTTCAGGACAGTCTGAGTCAGACCGAGACAGGGGCCAGGGAAAGGGATGGAATCGGTGGTGGGGGCCGAAGACCATGGCTTCGGTCTGGTGTCAGTCGTGGCTCAGTTGCTCGCTCTCTTGCCTCTGAGTCGGAAGGCTATGGGTTCAAGTCCCACTCCAGGGACGTGAGCACATAAATCTAGGCTGACCCTCCAGTGCAGTGCTGAGGGAGTGCTGCATGGTCAGAGCTGCCGTCTTTCGGATGAGACGTTAAACCGAGGATCTGTCTGCCACCTCAGGTGGACATTAAAAAATCCCATGGCACTATTGTGAAGAAGAGCAGGGGAGTTATCCCTGGCGTCCTGACCAATACTTATCCCTCAACCAACATCACTAAAATAGATTATCTGGTCATTATGACATTACTGTTTGTGGGAGCTTGCTGTGCGCAAATTGGCTGCCCTGTTTTCTACATTACAACAGTGACTACCCTTCAAAAAGAACTTAATTGGCTGTAAAGTGCTTTGGGACGTCTGGTGGTCATGAAAGGCGTTATAGTTTAACGTCTCATCCGAAAGACAGCACCTCCGATAGTGCAGCACTCCCTTAGTACTGTACTGGAGTGTCAGCCTAGATTTATGTGCTTAAGAGCATCAGTATGGACTGAAGAGTGGAGGTGAAGAAGCGTTGGATGGGGAAGTGGGAAAAGATTACTTCTGTGTCAACCAAATATGCAATTTTTTAAAAATTCAGTAATCAAGTTTAGCAACAAAGACTACCAATGCACAAAGGGTCATCGACCTGAAATGTTAACTCTGTTTCGCTCTCCACAGATGCTGCCTGACCTAACGAGTATTTCCAGCATTTTTTGTTTTTACTACTAATACATATCCTGAATGGCTCACATTTTCACCACAAGAAATGAGGGGGAAAAAAACAAGTATTTGCCAGAATTTTCTGTGGTTCAAATGATGGAATGTTGGCTAGAACAGTTGTGACAATCTGCACTGCGCTTTCAGTCTAACTGTGTCATCAGCCTATATTCAGGATGTTTTTGCAATTGAAACAGCAGAAGCTAATAAATCAGCTACAAAAGGCAAAAAAATGTGGGTGCTGGAAATCTGAAATATAAACAGAAAATGCTGGAGGTACTCAGCAGGTCAGGCAGCGCCTGTGGGGAGAGAGAGAGAGAGACAGGGCTAACGTGTCAGGTCGGTGACCCTTTGTCAGAACTGGAAGAAGTTAGAGATGTGACAGATTTTAAGCAAGTACGGAGGCAGGGAAAGGGAGGGAGGAAAGAACAAAAGGGAAGGTCTGTGATAGGGTGGAAGGCAGGAGAGATCCAATGACAAAAGGGATGATGGTGCAAGGCCAAAGGAGCAAAATGGGACAATTAAAGAAACAAAAGTTGGATCTAGAGGAGCTGTAAATGGCAACAGCAGAATTATTACCAGCACCTGCTGTCCGAAAAAATGGGGGCAGAGGTTATGGTCTGAAATTGTTGAACTCGATGTTGAGTCCAGAAGGTTGTAAAAGTGCCTAATCGAAAGATAAGGTTCTGTATCTTGTGCTTGCGTTGAGCTTTATTGGAACAGCGTAGGCAGCCGAGGACAGAGAGGTCAGAGTGGGAGTGGAGCAGAGAATTAAAGTGACAGGCAACTGGAAGCTCAGGGTCACACTTGCAGACTGAACGGAGGTGTTCAGCAAAGCAGTCACCCAATCTGCGTTTGGTCTCCCCAACACCCTGGACAACGTGGACCATTTCCCATACCTCGTGAGCCTCTTATCAACAAGAGCAGACATTGATGACGAGATTCAACACCGCCTCCAGTGCGCCAGTGCAGCCTTCGGCCGCCTGAGGAAAAGAGTGTTCGAAGACCAGGCCCTCAAATCTACCACCAAGCTCATGGTCTACAGGGCTGTAGTAATACCCGTCCTCCTGTATGGCTCAGAGACATGGACCATGTACAGTAGACACCTCAAGCCGCTGGAGAAATGCCACCAACGATGCCTCCGCAAGATCCTACAAATCCCCTGGAAGGACAGGCGCACCAACATTAGCGTCCTCGACCAGGCCAACATCCCCAGCATTGAAGCTGACCACACTTGATCAACTCTGCTGGGCAGGCCACGTAGTTTGCATGCCAGCACGAGACTCCTACAGCAAGTGCTCTACTCGGAACTCCTTCACGGCAAACGAGCCATAGCTGGGCAGAGGAAACGTTTCAAGGACACCCTCAAAGCCTCCCTGATAAAGTGCAACATCCCCACTGACACCTGGGAGTCCCTGGCCAAAGACCGCCCTTAGTGGAGGAAGTGCATCCGGGAGGGCGCTGAGTACCTCGAGTCTCATCGCCGAGAGCATGCAGAAATCAAGCGCAGGCAGCGGAAAGAGCGTGCGGAAAACCTGTCCCACCCTCCCTTACCCTCAACGACTATCTGTTCCACCTGTGACAGGGACTGTGGTTTTCGTATTGGACTGTACAGCCACCTAAGGACTTATTCTAAGAGTGGAAGCAAGTCTTCCTCGATTCCGAGGGACTGCCTATGATAATGATGATGGTCTTCCCAACGTAGAGAAGACCACATCGTGAGCAGCAAATACAGTATATTAAATTGCAAGAAGTACAAGTAAATCGCTGTTTCACCTGGAAGGTGTGTTTGCAGCCCTGGATGGTGAGAAGGGAGGAGGTAAAAGGGCAGGCGTTGCATCTCCTACACTATTGCAACTTGTGAGTCTAGTGAACGTGTATTGGTATTTATATTTATTCATTCTCGGGATACGAACGTCGCGACCAAGGCCAGTATTTATTGCCTATCCCTAATTGCCCTTGAGAAGATGGTGGTGAGCTGCCTTCTTGAACCACTGCAGTCCATGTGGTGAAGGTACTCCCACAGTGCTGTTAGAGAGGGAGTTCCAGGAGACAGAGACAATGAGTGAACAGCGATATATTTCCAAGCGAGGGTGGTGTGTGACTTGGAGGTGATGATGCTCCCATGGATCTGCTGCCCTTGTCCTTTTAGGTGGTGGAGGTCGCGGGTTTGGGAGATTCTGTCGAAGAAGCCTTGGCTTTGTGTAGGTAAGAGTCTAATGCCGGTTCTCCATTAGTTATTCCTTTGGGATTCTGCCACAAATAGAGTGTAAACCCCAAGCTGAACTGGAGCTCCACCCCAGACATGAAATGCTGACTATGGAAGTGCGGGCAGATGATGATATACCAGGATAATCATCTTACAAGTATAATAATAGGAGTATTTGCTACAATTAACAGCTATAATTGTATAGTTGCTGGCTGGATGAGCCATTGACAACACCCAGGTGCTTTCTGTCCTCCGTGCAACTCTGCAAAAGCTGGAGTGAATTTAAAGATTGCAACAAATTGTTTCTTGTACATGAGATAATCTGAGACGAGCCACAATAACACAGTCAAAAATCAGTAATTTGTGAACGGTTGAGTCAATCATCTCTTGGCATTGCACCTATTGTTCTGTTTTACAGCAGTCGTCTGCAGCTGTGTCTGTACCAGTTAAAAGGTAGATTGGGATGACACGCAGAAGGTTCTTTAGTCCATTTCATCTCATCCTTTCAGAATACCAATCCGTGCCAGCCTACCTGAGCAGGCAGACAGGACATCAGTTTAATATCGCTTTCGAAGGGCAGCAACGCCAACAATGCAGCTCCTCGACAAAGCAGCACTGGAGTGGCAACCCAGGCGTGATTCCCTTAAATGAGGTATATGTGCTACAAACCAAGCCAGGTTAATACCACAACACGCTACCTGTCCAAAACTGTCAGTGCAGTACTGAGGGAGTGCTGTAATGTCGGAGGTGCTGCCTTTCGGATGAGTCGTTAACCAAGGTCCCATCTGCTCTCTCAAGTGGATGGGAAAGATCCTGTGGCACTATTTCGAAGAGCAGGTGAATTTTCCCTGGTGTCCTGGCCAATATTTATCCCTCAATCAACATAACAAAAAACAGATTATCTGGTCATTATCTCATTGCTGTTTGTGAGAGCTTGCTTGTGCGCAAATTGGCTGCCTCGTTTTCTACATTACAGCAGTGACTACACTTCAAAAAGTGCTTCATTGGCTATAAAGTGCTTTGAGACGTCTTGTAGTCGTGAAAGGCGCTATATAAATGCAAGTCGTTCTTTTACTGGAAAAGAATGAATTAAGGAAACAGTGCACTGAGGCTTGATTTCAACAACATGAAGATGCAAGTAGGCAGAAAAAATGATGTGATGGCAGATGCTGAACTTAGCAGGATAGAGAGGAATGTTTGGACGAGCAATGACCGTGGTGCTATCAATAAAGTAAAGAAAGGCAAGACAGGTTGTGACAGAGAGAGCGGTCAGAGGTTAAAGGTAAGAGAAGTCGATTTTCAGAGAACAAACTAATTCTTGATTCTGTGCTAATGGTCTCCACCCAGTAACATAGAGATTGACTGGAAAAATGAATGCTCTTCATGTTATTGTACCCTATTACAAAGATAGATTGATGATTGTCTGACAAGGAAATGGGACTTGCACTCAATGAAAAACAACAGAAAGAAAGAATTTGCATTTATTTAGCACCTTTCAGGACCCCAGGACGTCCCACATTACAACAGTGAAGTGTCGTCACTGTTGTAATGTAGGACAATGCAGTAGTCAGTTTGTGCACAGCAAGACCCCAGAATTAGATAATCTGTTACAGTGATGTTGGTTGAGGGATAAACATTGGCCAGGACACCAGGGAGAACTCCCCTGCTTCTTTTCAAAATAGTGCCGATTTTAATGGCCGGATTTCATTAGCAATCCACTTGTCCACTTGAGGGAAGTGGCTGCAGTGCCTCGATGTACGGTCCCCGACACAAGCTAAGTGCTAAGAATGCCGGTATTGGGGAGCGACAGGGGCGGGGTGGGTATGAAGCCCGGGGCAGAGGAGGCCCAAGGTTTCCTTGTGGGGCCTGGAGAAGCATTACTGTCCACAAGGAAACTGGCCCTGGCTGCTGTTCCTGGGAGCTTCGTCCTCAGGTTAAAATGAACGATGAGGCCCCGATTACATCGTTGGAGCCCGATCCGCATATTTAGAGGATCCCGCAGGCTTGGGGCAGGTGTCCTTGCCGCCTGCAATTTAAAATTACAGTCTGGGAGATAGGGGTGAAGCAGTACAGGTAGTCTCCTTACCTAAGGAACGATATACTTGCCTTAGAGGGTGTGCAAAGAAGGTTCACTGCAATGGAACTGAATGTGAGGCGCTACGAATAATGGTCAGCAGTCGAGATGAATTTCTAGGTTTGTGTTTTTATTCCCTTTTGGTACTTACCCTGATAGAGGGCATCTGATACTCTGTTGTCATCATGTGGAATTAGAAAGAAAGTAAGAAAGACTTGCATTACTATAGCGCCTTTCATAACCACCGGATGTTCCAAAGTGCTTTAGAGACAATGAAGTACTTTTGAAGTTAGTCACTGTTGCAATGTAGGAAACGCGGCAGCCAATTTGCACACAGCAAGCTCCCACACACAACAATGCGACAATGACCAGATAATCTGCTTTTGTTATGTTGATTTGAGGGATAATTTGAGGGTTAAATATTGGCCAGGACACCTGGGATTACTCCTCTGCTCTTCTTCGAAATAGTGCCGTGGGATCTTTTATATCCACCTGAGAGAGCAGACGGGACCTCGGTTTAATGTCTCATCTGAAAGACAGCACCTCTGACAGTGCAGCACTCCCTCAGCACCGCACTGGAGTGTCAGCTTAGATTTTTGTCTTTGGAGTAGGACTTGAACCCACGACTTTCTGACTCAGGCGAGATAGTGCTACCCACTGAGTCACGGCTGTCTGTGGTAGGGTGGCGGATAGGAGTGATGGTAATGGGACAAGTAAAGAAACAAACGATGGATCAGGAGGAGTTGTAAATGGTCACAGCAGAGGGGGAGAGTAACATGGACTCCCTCGGCCTGGGAATGTGGTGGAGCAAGGAGGGTAGACCCCCCTTATGAGAACCCCCTTTTGCCTTGCAACATCAGCCCTTTTGCCATTTAATCAGTCCTGCTCTCCACGCGATCACTGATTTTCTCCTTCGTTTTTTCCCTGCCCCTCTTCCCACCACGGCCCTGCGCTTGCTTAAAAGCTGTTCATCTCTAACATCTTCCAGTTCTGATGAAAGGTATTGACCTGAAATGTTAACTCTGCTCCTCTCTACGCACCCCTGGGTGTTTCCAGCATTTTCTGTTTTTATTTGATCTCCAGCATCTGCAGTATTTGATTTTGTTCTTTCTTTCTTTAGTATGCCAATGTTACCTCTAGACCACTCCAACGCACTCCTGGCCGGCCTCCCACATTCAACCCTGTGTAAACTTGAGGTCATCCAAAACTCGGCAGCCCGTGTCCTAACTCGCACCAAGTCCCACTCACCCATCATCCCTGTGCTCGCTGACCTACATTGGCTCCCGATTAAGCAATGCCTCGATTTCAAAGTTCTCATCCTTGTTTTCAAAGCTCTCCATGGCCTCGCCCCTCCCCATCTCTGCAATATCCTCCAGCCCCTCAATCCCCCGAGATGTCTGTTTCTCAAATTCTGCCCTCTTGAACATCCCTGATTATAATCGCTCAACCATCGGTGGCCGTGCCTTCAGCTGTTTGGGTCCCAAGCTCTGGAACTCCCTTCCTAAACCTCCCCGCCTCTCTAACTCTCTTTTCTCCTGAAGACACTCCTTAAAATCTACCTCTCTGACCAAGCTTTTGGTCATCTGCGCTAATTTCTTCTTATGTGGCTCAGTGTCAAATGTATTTGTTTTGTCTTAAAGTACTCCTGTGAAGCGCCTTGGGACGTTGCACTATATAAATACAAGTTGTTGTTGTTGTAGTATGAACGCTTCACTGTTGTAAATGGCAAATTTGAGAGGGTGTGGCTGATAGAAGATTGTGGAAAGTGACATAAGATGATCTGGTTACCAATATTCTCTCCCTGTCTGTTTAACAAGTGGCAAAAGAGATGCTGCTGCAAGGCAAAAAGTGGTGATAAGGGAAACAAGTGAAGAGACGACAGCTGGGTCCGGCGGAAATGTAAATGGTTACAACAGAATAGTAGATAGGGAGGGAAGCATGCAAAATCTGGCAAATCAGAGAGGGTTCGTGGTGGAAGAAAGGCAGGTAGAACTTGCTAAAAGAAAGAAAGAAAAAACTTGCATTTATATAGTGCCTTTCAGAACACCCCAAAGCGCTTTAAAGCCAATGGGATACTTTCAAAGAAAGATAGAAAGATTTTCATTTATATTGCATCTTCCACGACCACTGGATGTCTCCAAGCGCTATACGGCCAATGGAATACTTTTGGAGTGTAGTCACTGTTGTAATGTGGGAAACTGGCCAGCCAATTTGAGTATAGCAAGCTCCCACAAACAGCAATGTGATAATGACCAACTAATCTGTTTTTGTTATGTTGATTGAGGGAGAAATATTGGCCAGGACACTGGGGATAACTCCCCTAAACTTCTTCAAAATAGTGCCATGGGATCTTTTACATCCACTTGCGAGAGCAGACAGGGCCTCGGTTTAATGTCTCATCCAAATGAAGGCACCTCCGAAAGTGCAGCACTCCCTCAGCACTGCACTGGGAGCGTCAGCTTAGATTTACGTGCTCAAGTCTATGGAGTGGGACCCAAACCCACAACCTTCTGACTCAGAGGCACGTGTGCTACCCACTGAGCCACAGCTGACACCTTTGTAACGTAGGAAACTGAACCAAGAACTCTGCTTGTGACCAACATTTACTTTAAGCTGAGCGCCTGCGCTGTGCTCTGAAGGTCCCGAGCAGCCAGTGAGCCAGTGTTTAAATAGAAAAATCATGCATGCGCAGAATTTTGAATGGCCCACGCAGCCTATTAAAGGGGCTGAGCGGACCAAAACAAATTAGTGGGAGCATTGCTGGTGGCTCCGTTTAATTTGGGTTGCAGCTCGCTTCGTGAGGTCTTTGCATTGGGAGCTGGAGAACCAATCTTACCATAACATTAAATGCAGGTCGTACACCTAAGGCAGCAATTGGAACAGCAATTAGAAAGGAGAAGTAATGTCAGTTGATATGTTATCTCACCACGTGATAATTCCATGACTTCCTTCAGTCAGATAGCATCAGTTTATTTAGGGCTAGAGAAATGTTAGGAGTGAGATTAACTATCACGAAGATTGAGATTAATTGCAAACCTATTCAATACATGGAGCCGAGTGTGTTTTCGCAAATTATATGTAAATAGGTTTTTAATGGAGCAATATTGACAGGTCTGGTGCTATTTCAACAACAACTTGCATTTATATAGTCCTTTAACGTAGAAAAATGCCTCTAGGCGCTGCGTAATCAAACAGAATTTGACACAGTGCGAACATAAGGAGATATTAGGACAGATTGTAGGTTTTAAGAAAGACTTGCATTTATATAGCGCTTTTCACGAACACCAGATTGTCCCAAACGCTGTATAGCCAATGAAGTGTAGTCATTGAAGTGTAGTCATTGTTGTAATGTAGGTAACGCGGTAGCCAATTAGCACTCAGCAAGCTCCCACAAACAGCAATGTGTTAATGACCAGATAATTGTTTTTGTTATGTTGATTGAGGTTTAAATATTGGCCAGGACGCCGGGGAGGGGAACTCTAATGCAGTGCTGCGGGAGTGCTGCACTGTCGGGGGTGCCGTCTTTCGCATGAGACGAGAAACCGAGGACCCGTCTGCTCTCTCAGGTGGATATAAAAGATCCCATGGCACTATTTTGAAGACGAGCAGGGGAGTTCGCCCTGGTGTCCTGGCCAATATTTATCCCTCAACATACATCACTA
Organism: Pristiophorus japonicus; assembly: GCF_044704955.1. Taxonomy (NCBI): domain Eukaryota; kingdom Metazoa; phylum Chordata; class Chondrichthyes; family Pristiophoridae; genus Pristiophorus; species Pristiophorus japonicus. Next base: position 66,345,415 of record NC_091988.1, read on the forward strand.
AATCAGATTATCACATTGCTGTTTGTGAGAACTTGCTTTGCACAATTTGACTACCACCTTTCCTACATTACAACAGTGACTACACTTCAAAAACGCCTCATCGGCTGTAAAGCACTTCAGGAGGTGCGATGGTCGTGAAAGGCGCTATAGAAATGCAAGTTTGCCTTTTTCTTTTATAAAAGCAAAATACGAGAGATGCTGGGAATCTGAACATACTGGGGGTGAAAGAGGAAACATAGTTATTGATCATTATAAAAAGAGAAATTATATTCCTTTAAATAGGAGATAGTAAGAAATTGTAAGATTGGCTGCTGTAAATAACTATTCTGAGTGGGGGAGGGGGAAAAGGGGGGGAAAAAAAATCTGTCGTTCAAAAAAAACGTTAACAACAATGACGTCAGCGCTTTCCCGCGGCAACCAATGGGCGTGGGGGGGGAGGAGCGCCAGTGTTTTGTTTGGGGGCCACCGTCCAATCGGAGGACTGTTGCTGGGGCGTGAGAAGCGGGTAGGAGCTGCTTTGGGCCAGACGGGCAGCCAATGGGGGAAAGAGGGGGCGGGGCTGATGGTGTTGCCCACACCCCCCCCCCCCCCCGGTCCGCAGCGCTTGTTGTCACCCGGGAAGAGGCGGCCGCCATTTTATAGCGTCAGAGAACAAAGAAAGAAGCGGCGAGAGAGAGAGAAGGCAAAAAAATAAAGGCGTCTTAACGCAGGTAAGGAGATTATCCCTGAAAAAAAACCACCACACGCGCACATCCCACACATTACAACGACCATAAATACCCCGCGTAAATATAAACCCTCGCCCTAAATATCGGGGGTTAAAAAAAATTTGATCATCAATGGTTTCCTGCAGCATCTTTGAGGCGAGGTTCTCTGGTTGCTTAGTGACTTGGGAAAGGGGTGCCTACATCTCTTTGTAAAAATGTACCGTATTTTTTTCCAGTTTCGAGTTAAATTTAATTAATATTTTGCCTGTAAATCTTTTTAATTGAATTAATTTAAGCCAAAGCTCTTTCTAGTCTTCATTTCCTGCCTGTGTGTTTGTGTGAGACCGTGCCCTTGTTTGAATTGTCTCCTCAAAATCGCTCTTCTGTCTATTTTTAAAAATCTGTGTTCCTGCTTTTTGTTCCCCTGTTGGGGTTTTAAAATATGTGGAAACTGAATGACCAGATGGATGTAAATGATCAGAATCCAATTAATTGGATTTTAATAAAGATCTTTTGCCAATTTATATTCACTGGATATTCCTGTGTTCTGTTTCCCTGTTATGGCTTTAAAAAAATATATATATTTACATATTTTGAACAATGACTGTCCAGATGGATGTAATTTATCAGAATCCACTCAGTTGGATTTAAATAGAGATCTTTTGCCAATTTATATTCACTGGATATTCCTGCTTTTTGTTTTCCTGTTAAGCCTTTTTTTTAAATTGAAAAAAATATATAATTCGACACTGAATGATTAGATGGATGTAAATTATCAGGGTCCAGTCAATTGGATTTAAATAGAGATCTTTTGCCAGTTTATATCCAGTGGATATTCCTGCTTTTTGTTTCCTTGCAGCTTTAAAAAAAAATGTATAATTGAATACTGAATGACCAGATGGATGTAATTTATCAGAATCCACTCAATTGGATTTAAATAGACCTTTTACCAATTCATATTCACTGGAAATGTTTTTATCCACAGTTTAGTTGCAAGTTCAGTGAAGATGTTGTATTGTCTATTAGGGATAAAGCTTTTGATGGTTGCTTGCCCCTTTTAGAAAACCATCTGAAGAACGGTTGAAATCTTGTATATATCAAATGCATATTTTAAAGTAGAGCTGGGTTCTACAATTCATCCAGTAGTGTGAGAAAACAAAGTTTGATTAAAAACTTTAAGATGGAATGCGTTAAATCTACAGCAGTAAACACAGGATTAGTTTAGGTTCTTAAATGTACTCAGTTCTCCCATTATCTTGAGGTGTGATTAAATATGACCATCTTGGTCTGCTCAGCCAGTTTGGAGAGCATTACTCTTTTCAAAATTTTTATTTATTTTATTGCTTTGACTAATCGATAATGCAACTCTCTTGCAGGGTTCTTGTATCTGACGGGAGCTTCGTAACAGTAACTGGCTCCCATTACACACCCAATGTTGGAATTGCTTGCTGAGCGAGTTTCCTAATTCACCGCCTGCAGCGCATGTGCTTGTGTCCTGCGTGGGTCCACGGTCAGCAAACAAATTATTTTGTGCTGGTCCTTTTTTGAAATGTTCTTAAATGCCCATTTTTTTTGATCAGTGATAAATGAAATGCACCAGAGCTAGCACTTTGATTTTTTGACCTCGATCCTGATCTCTTCAGAATAGGGGACAACTTGAAGAAATTCTGTGATCATCCATAAAAATTCATGTGCCCATTGCTGGTGCATAATGATCATATGAAAAGCACAGCTTCTTAAATGATGATGATTGTGATTATGACCTGCTTGTCAGTGAACATTGTAAGATCATCACTGCAATTTCAGAATAGCATCATGCCTGGAGTCTTCTGCTTTGGTTAAAATCACTGTTTGACGTGCAGTACTTGCTTTTGTTCCTCTTATTTTCTCTGATTGCTTTTGTTGTCTAATTTCCCTCAATTGATCAGATTTGACAGTCTGTTTCGCGCTAATGAAGACAAGTTTACCTAAGGGACTTGAGCAGTATAAAATCTAGATCTACACCCCAGTGCAGTGCTGAGGGAGTGCTGCACTGTTGGGGGTGCCGTCTTTCGGACGAGACGTTAAACCGAGGCTCTGTCTGCTCTCTCGGGTGGGCGTAAAAGGTCCCGTGGCACTATTTCGAAGAAGAGCAGGGGAGTTATCCCTGGTGTCATTGCCAATATTTATCCCTCAATCAACATAACAAAAACACAGATTATCTGGTCGTTATCACATTGCTGTTTATGGGAGCTTGCTTGTGTGCAAATTGGCTGCCGCGTTTCCTATATTACAACAGTGACTACACTGCAAAAGTACTTCATTGGCTATAAAGTGCTTTGAGACATCCAGCGGTTGTGAAAGGCACTATATAAGTCCAAGTCTTTCTTTATGTTCCTGAACTGTAGTGTCTGCTTAGCTCTTAGTCAGAAAGTTGTGGGTTACAAGCCCCCACTGCGCACATGAACACTAAGCTGACACTTCCTGTCACCATATTAAACAGAAGCCCCGTTAAAGATCCCTTGGCACTGTTTGATGAAGGGAGCCACTCCTGCTTCAAACAGATCAAAAGAATCCTGATGATTTGGTCACTTTCTATGTTCAAATTAGCTGCCATTTTGCCCAACGTAATGGTGGGGTTATATTTTAGAGTAATTCCCTGAAGACATCATAAATGCAGATATAAAAACAAGTTCTTTTATAGGTAAAGATCTGTCTCTGTTAGTAAGAAACAAACTCCTGTTGTGGGTGCACTGATAGATACTATTGTTGATATGTTAGGCCCCAATATGTTTTGAGTCTAGTGGTAATTACACTGAGATTTGGGCGCATTTTCTTTTATATAAAAAAAAAATTCTGTACAAAAAGCTTCATTTGTGAGTGCAATGAGCATCTTCTGGCTTTGCAGTATAGTCCCTTGGCTAGTTACAGTTCCAGTGTCATTATGTGCAGGTAAAGGCATTTTGAGCCCTGCCGGTCTGATCCTCCTGGTTTTTAGGTGGAAATCGGAAATTCGGCTCGTACATTGTTAAGGTGTTCCTCCGGCCCCTAGCTCACAAGCTGACTTGGGATGTCCCTCTCTATTAAAATTAACACTCTAACCCTGGCTGAATGATACCTATGGAACAGAAACTGTATCTGAACTTTTTTGCAGTAAGTATAATCTATCCGTTCAGTGTGGAGTTACATTGGCACTAACAATGGAAGATTTGATGCAGGTTATCTTTTGCAGGGGAGGGAATTAAGGCAAGCTTAAAGCTGAGTAGTATCCTCGCTAACATATGATGACCTGGAAAGGTGATTTTATGGAAGCTGAATAATCCTGCGTTTAAATACTCTGCTGATTCAATACATTTTAAAATAGAAAAAGTTCCAGGAGAGTGCAATTTGTTTTTAGATGAGCTTGCACTTACTTATAGGACACTGCAGAGCACTTCACATTTAATCTGCTTTGATAGTGTTGGTTGACGAAAATAAATTGGCCAGGACATTGCGAGAATTACCTTCTTTTCTTTGAATGGTGCCATGGAATCTTTTACATCTACCTGAGCAAGAGTGTGGTTGGGGGCTGTTGCAATTTAATACTTCCATCCAAAATACATCAGCTCTGACAGTGCTGCACTGAAATATCACCTTAGTTTATGTGCTCTAGTCCTCAAATGGGGCTAATCCTATGACCTTTTACTTGCTGACACTTTGCCAAATGGAAGTTTAGTGTATTTTCACCAAGCCCAATTAAGCAATGAATGATCACTGTTTTTCATTGGGTAGGCTTTGTTGGCTGTGGCGTGACAATGTTTGCGTGACATTGGCCATGCCAAAATGATAGAACAGAATATTTTGTTGAATACTGAAATGAGTTGTGTTCCCTCAAACTATACCTTTTTTAAAAAAAAAATAGAACTTGGCATCACTATCCCTCCTTGTACTGTACAACACATGCCTGTGAAATGGGTTTATAGTCTGGTGTAAATTATTTAATTGATTATTGGTTGTATTGATTCTACAAAATATTAGTCCAGGCAATGTTATGTATCGCCTGGTAAACCAGTTCACTGTAAAAGACTAGTTGGTCAATTATCCCAATGAGATTTGTAGATCATTAGTTTTCAAACTCATTACACAAACTATATTCTTGCTATCATCATGTCTTTTTCAGCTGTACTGGGAAAGTTATGCAGTTGTTGGTTTCGAATAAAGCTCCTGAATAATAGCACTATGGAGCTTGGGTTGAGTAAAGCTGGACGTCACAAGACCTAGTGATTCAAATCACAAGGCAGTTCCACAGCCTTTGACACAGTCGACCCCACCATCTACCTCCAATGCCTTTCCTCCGTTGTCCGGCTCTGTGGAATTGTCCTCGCTTGGCTCCACTCTTGCCTATTCCACCGTAGCCAGAGCACCTCCAGCAATGGCTTCTCTTGTCGTTCCTGTGCCATGACCTCCAGGGTTTTCTAAGAATCCATCTTTTGGGGGCCCCTCCTGTTCCTCATCTATATGTTGCTTTCGGCAACATCATTCGCAGACATGGTGTCAGTTTCCTAACGAGCGCTGGCAACGTCCAGCTCAATCTATTCGCCACCTCTCTCAATCCATCCATGCCTCTTGTCAGACTGCTTGTGATATCCAGTCATGAATGAGCTGCAATTTTCTCCAGTTAAAACGTCAAAGACTGAAATCATCGTCTTGGTTCCCACCACAAACTCTGTACCCTCGCCACCGATTCCATCCTCATTCATACCTTTTGTCACCTCCAGATCAATTATTCCACTCTGGCTGACCTCCCATTCTTCTTTTGTAAAATTTAGCTGATACAAAACTCTGCTATCAGTATCCTGCCCACTTACCTATCTTCCTGTCCTTAATTACCTATACTGGCTCCTGGCCCCCTCAATCTCTTGAATTTGAAATTCCAATTCTCTGATTTAAATGCTTTCATGTCCCTGTCTATCTCTAACCTCCTCCAGACCATAATTTCCCCCTCCTCCCCCCCCCCCCAAAAAAAAACTGCTGACTCTTGCCTTTTGTGCATCCCACTCCCTTCATTCGGGAGCCTGTATCTTCAGCTGCCTAGGCCCTATCCTCTGGAATTCCATAAACCCCTCTGTCTCTCCACTGCCACCACCTCCTTTTAAAACCCACCTTTTCCTAAGCCTTTGATCACCCCTCCTAAAATCTCTTCCTTTGGCTTGGCATCTATTTGTTTCTGATTAAGCCTCTGTGAAGCGCCTTGAGACCTTGGTGCTCATTAACTAAATGCAAGTTATTGAGTTACATTTCTTGGCCACGTATCTCGAGCCTCAAACTGCCTTCACGGTTCTTTGATTAAATGTTAGGGGCCTTTCTTGTTCAAAATGGATTTGTGGGTACAATACAGTAACACAAGCAACAGGAAGTGGTGCTATTTTATTGGTGTGTCCGTGTCCGAGTTGCAGCTGGCATCTATGTAGAACTTAACGGTTACCTCATTTGGAGATTTTTGAATTCCCCACTTGTGGCTGTTTAACATTTTCAGCTATATTCTAAATCCAGTAACTTAGAATGCTTAAATTAAAAATTAAAAAAAACTACTTGCAGGTTAGTCCCTCCCCTCAATTAAAATGAGATTAACGATTTGCAACATGGTACTGAATAATGCGAACTTCAATAATTAGGATAATACGGTGGCTCAGGATTTAGAGGTCGGTGAAGGATTGTGGAACCAAGGAATTAAGGGAGCGTTTAAGTGCACCTTCTATATCTATATCATTTTAGGTTATCGAGTTCCACATTTAACCCGTGAACTAATGTTCCGTTAAGTTGTGTTTTATTGGTTGCTATTAGATTTATTTTCAAACTTTATGGCATTGAAACAGCAGTGTTGCTGGAGGTTCTTCTGCACGTGGATGCCCAAACCTGATCTTGGGGGTGGTGTGAAAAGAAAAATGCTATGGGATATGCAAGAGGTACTTTAAATCAATGCTGCCCTTTCCTCTTTCCCCATCCCCTTGTATGGATCAAAAGTGGGACTATAGTTTGGCTCAAGTATGTGTTTATCTGCATATGTATCAGCGGTTAGGAGAATCCCACAGCCTGAAACCCCAGACTTTCAGCTTAATATCGAGACCTGTGGTCTTGCATATTTTAAATAAAATAATCCTTTGGTTATTAATGCCTTGTGATACACTTCTTGACTTTGATTGTCTGATCCAAAATAAATGAAATGGGAAAGTAATTTTAATCTGATTGGGTACATGAATTCTTATATACTACCAGCGTGCACAGACATTCAGTGTTTTGCAGTAACATAGTCACATTGAACGTACTGCAGCTGAGCTGGATTCCATTCTTCAAGACACCATGTCACTTGTCCAGCTAATTGCTATGAGTACATACAGTATGACTGACATTTGTTTCAGTTCTTTCAGTTGTGTTTTGTAAAATGAGATTTGAACGTGTCTCTGGTAGTTTCTGGTGTCAGTTCTGATGGTTTCAGTGGCTTAAGTTGTTTGTGATGAAATCTGAAGCTTGATGGACTGCATTTCGTGATTCAAATTTTTCATGATCTGTGGTAATAATTTGCAACTGAAACCTTTCCTCGAAACTGGATTGATGTCAAAATGTTAAGCTTTTCCAAGCTTGTTTTAAAAAGAAAAATCCATACCCACTCTAAATCCTAGCTATTGTAAACCAAAGATATTCAGCAGCAAGGAGAAGACCTAAATTTGACTAAAAAGGAAACTGAAACTTGCACACTGAAACTTGCATATTTAATTGAAGTTTCATATTTAGTAAAGAATGTTTTTGCCTGAACTGCTTGCTGTGAACTTGGTTCTGCTTCTACACTACAGTAGAATTGACCCAGAAAATGTTTAAATCCTTCATTGCTATATTTCATAAAACAAATTATGGAGTCAAACTTTGTTCTTTTTGGACATCCCTTTGGTGACTTAGTTGAAGGTCTCAAAACAGCACTGAAACCAAAGTGACGGGGGTGATTTATTTGGTCTCTTGTGTTAATTCAAGTAACTAAATTCTTTAGAACTATACAACTTGGTGAGAAGTGATGGGATTTTACACTTGGGTGGTGATGCATATTGCAATATATTAATAAAACTGCTGTAAAATCTCTTGAGCATTATTGATTAGCATCTCATTTTTGTAAGTGGTGATTCTTGCTCCCAGAGGAAGCTCCAAATAGTTTAAACCTATGACATGAATCCCCAATGACAGTTATTTTAGTCACCTTGGACTTTTAGATTATTTTGTGTACATAAGGGCATATGTTTCTTGATACTAAAGCAAAATACTGCAGATGCTGGAATCTTGAAATAAAAACAGAAAATACTGGAAATCTCAGCTGGTCAAGCAGCATCTGTGAAGAGAAAGAGAGTTAACGTTTCAGGTCTGTGACCCTTCGTCAGAATTGGAAAAGTTGAGATGTTTCTTGATCTTGTTTACACCTTGCAACATAAGACCCAAGTAAAATATCTGAAAGTTTTTAAAATTTGAGGTTCCAATCTTTGCCTCGTTGCACCTGATTATACAAGAGGTCTTTTAAAAAAAAAAAGTTGCCTCTATGATATTGCAAGGCTGGTCTTTGGATCACATGAAGCAGCAGGTTTAGCCTATTGTGCATTTTGTGTTGCATTACAGTAACTGATGTCAAAATGATTATTTATTAAATCGCCAATGATTACAAATACTGAGTAACCTCCAGTGAAAGCGTGAAGGTATAGAAAAGGTTCCAGAATTACCCAACTGGTGGCTGTGATCGATCTTGTTTTATCATATGGCTGCTTTCACTATTTTATCATAGGCAGTCCCTCGGAATCGAGGAAGACTTGCTTCCACTCTTAAATTGAGTCCTTGGGTAGTTGAACAGTCCAATACGATAACCACAGTCCCTGTCACAGGTGGGATAGATAGTCGTTGAGGGAAAGGGTGGGTGGGTGTCTTAAGTTCCCGGGCAGCTATGGCGTGCAGCGTTCCGGCCTGTCGCTGTTGGGAGTTGTCCATGAGGGCCCTGATGTTCCAGGTCCCGAACTTCTGGAAGATGCCTGTGCGTGGGGTGGTCGTTGCACACCGGCTACCAGACAGGCTTAGTTGAGCACGGTCTTGATTCAGTGGCAAGAGGGTCGAAGACGACTGGAGACCAGGCACTGCTGTATGGGCCTAGTTGCCTACGGAGAGATGTTGGCCGCAGGCTTGGCGCTGTGTAGCACCCTTGATGGTAGGTGGTCTGATGCTTGGTTGGGGAAGGCATTGGGAGGGTCAGTGGAGATCCCTGGGAAGCTGCCACCTCGGCAGCCATCTTGCACCATGCCACAGTTATGGAAGTGTACTAAACACATTTCTTGGTTCCTTCAATATGTTCCAAGGAATCTCACTCCTCATCCCCTATGCAAACTAATGATAGATTAAGATATGATTTATTAGTTGAACATGGCCCTGGACTATAATTCACAAAGATAAATGACCACCTTGTTTAACACATGGTTGTAAAATGATTAGGCAATTGTGTATGCATTTTTCTGATCACATAATGACTTGCAAGTGATATCTGTTCCTAATCACTAATTACTTTCAAACAAATGTTGACCAATAGTACTGCAGAGTATATTGTAAATGTCTTGTTGGGTTTTAAGCAAGAACACAAAGTTTTATTGCAACTGTGGTTACTTGGCATTGACGAGGGCTGCTATGATCTTGAAAGTGAAATGGTCAGAATGATGCACTTGGTATTTCATCACATCTACCATGATCTTTCATCACATCAGTGTAAGCTACCACACAGCGCATGGAAACATATGATCAAACCTGTTAAAGTTCAGTTCTGTTTTCAAATGGAATTATTTAGGTAACTATTTAGTACTGCATGTAAATCCTCTGGTAATTAGGGGAGGCAGGGAAAATATGCTTTTAAGAGCAGGAATGTTTAAGGACCTTTTTTGAGATTAAGGGAATGTTCTTTTGTAAATAGAATTGAGCCTTTACATGTGAAGAATGGGTGTCCAAATATTCATGAGATACTGTAAATAGATACTGTTGAACATAATAGCTGCAAAGTTCTATGTTTAGACATTGGATGCGATACTTGACGCCATACATGAATGAAGTCTGGATTAGCATGGAAACTTCTAATATTAGATTCGATCTGTCAAACTTTCCAATCTCGTGTTGAAATCCTTGTGTGTTTCTTATGTTAATGTTGAGTGCCTTTTTTTTGAAGATCTGGGAATTTTCTCTTTTAATGCTTGAGTAGCTAAGAATGCCACTTAAGAATCAGAAGCTGTGCTGGTCCACTGGACCATTGCAATCTGTAAAAATGAGTGTGGCTCAACCAAAGTACAACTCAATTTCTTGCACCAATAGATGTTTTCTGTTCAAAGTGTTGTGCTCATGCATGAAGGTTTTGCTTTTTGTTCAGACGTTATATAAATGCAATACCACATTGTACTCGCACATGGGTGTAGAAGTTGCAACAAACCCCCCATTTAGTAGAGCAAACTGATGTCCAGTTCTGCCAAAAGGCTGCCATTTTACCATGCTGCTGTTACTTGGTGGTTCTCCTGTACATCCGAGTTGTGTCATTGGGGACCGCCTGAAAGAAATCTGGCATCTTTTTTAAAAAGTAAAACATTTGCAGCCATAGTAGTTAGGGGGAAACCACCGAATATTACTGTTTCTCAACGGCTGCCTCTTAAACAAAGTGCCAAACTGGTGTGGACACTGAATTAGTATCACATGTAAATTACATTGAATCCAGTGTCTTGCGTTCAGCATTTGAATGAACAATTGCAATTTCAGTTTGTTTTGTCAGCAGACCAGTGTAAACCTTTCTCTGATGTCTTGTTTCATTTCACTTCAAGTTCATCCATGCCTCTGTTACCTCTAGACTTGAATATTCCATCGCATTCCTGGCTGACATCCCACATTCTACCCTCCTTAAACTTGAGGTCATCCAAAATTCTGCTGCCCATGTCCTGACTCTCATGTATTAGTAACCAATATACCAGTCTAGCAACAGAGCTGGATTACCTGGATCCCTCTCTTTCACCCTGTACTCTGAACCAATACAGCGTTCCTCATACAGAAAATCCCCAATACATGTTCTTGCACAGTTTACTCGCACCACGTCCCGTTCGCCCATCACCCCTGTGCTCGCTGACCTGCATTAACTCCCAGTTGAGCAATGCCTCGATTAAAAAATTCTCATTCTTGTTTTCAAATCCCACCATGGCCTCGCTCCTCCGTATCTCTGTAATCTCCTCCGGCCCCACAACAATGCTCCAAGATATCGGCTCTCTAAATTTGGCCTTTTGAGCAAGCCTGATTTTAACTGCTCCACCATTGGTGGTCGTGTTTTTAGCTGCCAAGTCCTTCAGCTCTGGAATTATCTCCCTTAAGACACTCCTTAAAACCTACCTCTTTGACCAAGCTATTGGTCACCTGTCCTCATATCTCCTTATGTGGCTCGGTATCAAATTTTGTTAATCAATCCTGTGAAGTGCCTTTGTTTTATTAATTTAAAGACGCTGCATAAATACAAGTTGTTTTGTATGGAAAAACCTTTAAAGGAAGTTAAAAGGCACATTCTTTAAGCTTTTATTTTATTTATAGTTTATATGTATGTTAAATATAAAATTTAAGTAGTCCATGAGTTGCACAGTCCATTTGAAAACTTTTCAAAACAAAATGCTGGAAATACTCAGCAGGTCAGGCAGCATCAGTGGAGAGAGAAACCGGCTGACGAAGGTTCATTGACCTGAAACGTTAACCCTGTTTCTCTCTCCACTAATGCTGCTTGACCTGCTAATTATTTCTAACATTTTCTGCTTTATTTTAGATTCCAGCATCTGCAGAATTTTGTTTTTGAAATCTGTTTTATTCTGTTTAATTTTCCTTTACATTCTCCAGCTTGCAGCAGAGTGAAATCTGGTGCAGTTTTCCAGTGACGACAATAACTTTTTTTTCCCCCCTTATCATGTATTTAGTATGAGATGCCACTGTGTTTTTGCCATGTTTTGGGGCTGCAATCATCATCATAGGCAATCCCTCGGAATCGAGGAAGCCTTGCTTCCACTCTTAAAATGAGTCCTTAGGTAGCTGAACAGTCCAATACGAGAGCCACAGTCCCTGTCACAAGTGGGACAGATAGTCATTGAGGGAAGGGGTGGGTGGGACTAGTTTGCTGCACACTCTTTCCGCTGCCTGCGCTTGATTTCTGCATGCTCTCGGCGATGAGACTTGAGATGCTCAGCGCCCTCCCGGATGCACTTCCTCCACTTAGGGCGGCCTTTGGCCAGGGTCTCCCAGGTGTCACTGGGGATGTTGCACTTTTTCAGGGAGACTTTGAGGGTGTCCCTTTAATGTTTCCTCCGCCCACCTTTGGCTTGTTTGCCATGAAAGAGTTCCAAGTAGAGCGCTTGCTTTGGGAGTTTCGTGTTTGGCATACGGACAGTGTGGCCTGCCTAGCGGAGCTGATAGAGTGTGGTCAGTGCTTCAATGCTGGGGATGTTGGCCTGGTCGAGGATGTTGATGTTGGTGCGTTTGTCCTCCCAGGGGATTTATAGGATCTTGCAGAGACATCGTTGGTGGTATTTCTCCAGCGACTTGAGGTGTCTACTGTACATGGTCCATGTCTCTGAGCCATACAGGAGGGGGGTATTATTACAGCCCTGTAGACCATGTGCTTGGTGGCAGTTTTGAGGGCCTGGTTTTCAAATACTCTCTTCCTCAGGCGGCCGTAGGTGTCCTGAAGCTCGTGGGCAGAGATAGTCCAGTGCAGTAACAAGGTTCCAAACAGAACGTGTGTTATGGTGGATTAAGTTGCACTTGAATTCCCACAGTCTGCTGGGTGAGATGGGCAGTATTAAGCATACATTGCATTTAAAATGTTTCTCAAAAGTCTTAAAGATGCACTCCAATATGGATCATCTGTTCCCTTCCAGTTTTCTCTTGGAGAGTTTGTAGATATTTGCTCCATAAGCTCTTAAGACTGAATGGAATGTATATCTTGGAGCCCAACTGAGCAAATTGTACATTAATGTGTTAGGAAATGAAATTGAGCGAGTTTAACCACAGCTGCGCTATCTCGCTTTACTTCACTAATATCATTTGGGTCATCTAATTCCTGTGTAGCCTTTTATGAATGCACAATGCCTGGGTTCATCCTGGGGCGATTAGTCAACTCCCTGGGATGCCAATTTTATGTATGCACCTTGCCCTTAAAAACAGACTGGGTCTTGTTCCATTATCTTTCAAAGTGATTGGGACTTGGTGTACAGTTAGATTGTTGACTGTTTTAATTCCATAGCAGGAAACATAATTCAGCCTGTTGTGTACGTCACCATTGGTTTTGGACTATAAAATGTACGTGCTTTTTTTGTATTGTTTGCAGTTTGCACCTTGCTTGATGAATAATAGAATCTGTTGGTTCCCAGTAGATGTCAAATGCGAATGATATGGGTGATGTAATAAATTCTATTCAAGTCCCTCCCATAGAAGGCAGAATTTTGGCAATGTTTACTGCCCTTATACGAGAGGATTAGCAGCATCATGGGTGTTGTTTTGACTGGCACATATCCAGAGTCGATGAGGGCAATTGGTTTAATTTTGTGCAGGTTAACTGTATTTGAGATGGGGAATATTTTCAGCTGTGATGAGAGGTTTGGAGGAATAACTTCTACGTTCCCCACCTTCTGATGTCCTGCTTTTAATAAAAGTGCAGTGGTATTTGTGCTTAAGTGCAAATTGAGTGGGTAGTTTATTTCACTTGGAAACTGGGAAATGCTCTTCGTAATTAGTGAGTCCTGGAGATCAGCATTACTCGGACACTTTGTACAAGGCTCCATTTACACCAGGATTCTATTTTCAAATTAAATGGTTAATGTGCTCGATTGCAGTTGTAGCAATGGAGAAAATCAATTTGAAATATGTTTTTCCCAAAGAGCCTACCATTTGAAATTTGAATGCTAAACAGGACCATTTTAGAGAATGGTATTTGTCATTTATAGTCACTTTAGCTAGAGAAAGGCTACTGTTGCTATGTCTGGAGAGCAGCAGAGCTGGTCGTGGTGTGCTTGACTGGTCCCAATTCTTGGGATGTTGGTGAATTGTCTTTCGTTGTACTATAGCACTTGTTCCTAGCCAAGTAACTCCTTTTTTATATAAAATAATGTACTCCATAGTGTAAAATATTCAGTTCTGTTATGCTGACTGCTCATCTTTTTTGTTGTTAGATTTTAAGTTTATACTGTGGGGTACCACTCATGGTGTCGCCCTGTTGTGGTTCTGCTTTATTTGAAGATTGTATTTACTGAGCAGTGGTTATACATAATTTGTTATGTAGAAGCTTGTAATCGGTGGTTTTTCACAGTGTTGGCTGTAGATATATATTCAACTCAAAACGGTTCCTGCAACTGGAATAAGATCTTTAAATCTTAGTGTTACAAAATACTGTGCTAGTTTCAACGTTTTTAAAAAGGTGTAATTTAGAGCCCAAGTTTCAGGTGGAGTTGCTCCTAGTTTTTTGGAGCAACTAGTTTAGTTTGGAGAATGCTTTAGTCTCTTGATCGGATTGGTTTAAAGCAAAACGAACTGTGGACAGTGATGGAGAGATTGTTACCGGGTTTATGGTGGAAGCCATTCTTTTGTTAGAAGCTTAAGATCAAGATGCCTTCAATTTGTAAAACTCGCTAATTTACTGAAATTTGATATCTTGTACTAATTATCCAACAGACTTTGTTGAAGCTTGAAGGTTGTTTGCTCCTTATTTTAATCCAACATGGTAAATCTTGTGAGATTGTTGTCAAATGTTACTTATTAATCAGATTATATAGTCCGATTAGGACCTAACCCCTTGTTTCCCACTCATTAGATGGACTAATGTACATGATCTGGTCTGGCTTTTATAGTTATAGTATCAACTGAACTTTTCAGCAGTTTGTAGAATTATTTATGCCGGCACTTGCTTGCATATAATTTTCTTTTCCAAGACTGTACTTGATATTCCCCCCTTGAGAGTTGTCTGGTTTATATGTAATTTGAAGAATGAATTCTTAAAATCCTGAAGTGTTGTCTATAATTTGGATTCTGTTGTATTTAGTTTCTAGAAATCTTGCATTGAAATTTTACTTCGATTGCCGTAGTGGTGATGTGTACTGATGCAAATCGGGGAGAATAATGGATCTTGTTCGCCTATCTGTCCTTAACTGATGTTGATATAGGCAGGCTTCTTCACCTTGTTATTGAAATGCAATCTGGGGTGTGTGTTGTGTTTTCTCTTTCCTGCCTTAACCGTCGAGGTACCTCCACTCCTCTTGGTGTCCGTCAGTAATTTTTGAAGCGGATAATTAAGATGAAGCAAATAGCAGATGAGCTTGGGATTGAACCTGTCTTGAGTTGTACTATTTGAATTTGTATCGGTACCAAGTTGAAAGCATTTTATCATTGATTTTGTAATAATTCGATGTGGAACAACTTAATTGTTAAGTACTGGATTTTACAATAATTGTTTTATGAATTGCATAGAAATCACAAAATGGAAACCGATGCACATTGGTGTTTATGCTCCACAGGAGCAGTAGTTCTAATCCCATGTGTCTGCTCTTTTCCCAGTCCTTTATTCCCCTCTTTTTTCAACCATCTATCCCACCATATTCTTTAAATGTATATATGGTCTCTGCTTCAGTTATTAACTGAGTGCATTCCACAGTGTCTCAACCCTCTCTTTTTTGGAAAAACAAAGTTTCTCCTGCTCTCTGTCCTAAATCTTACATTTAATATATCAATGTCCACTTGTAGACTGAAGTGTGAAGTGTGACTTTTACAGGAGTGGAACTAAAAACATTTTTGTAATACTTATAATGAAAGAGAAATGTATTTGTCTAATGTGATCTGTATCTTTCAACAAAACAAAATCTGGTAACTTTCGACACCACTGGCCTAAAAATGGGACTTTGATCGAAAAATCTGCTTGGCCCCCAGAGAGCACTTTTTCTCCGAACTATCAAAGCTGTTCAAGATTAGATCAGCACAGGCTAAGTGCTTGCAGCTTTTTGCCAGCTGCATTTTTGTTTGTATAACTGCAGAAAATCACTTACTATATTTTAGTTGCTTGTTTCTATTACTTTAAGGGAGATTTAAAAAATCTCTTTAAATTTACAAGTAATCTTAGCATTGATGTGTAACCTTACAGTTGTGCTCTCGCTCACCTGGTAGCTGCTTGGGTAGAATCTCCCTTGTATCGTCAAAATAATTGCTAACTCATGTGAAATGTTTTGTCTCTTGGTTATTAAGCTAAGTTCACTAAAATTGTATCATATCCTCAACTATTGTAGTTTCAAAACCTATTGGCAGTTTTCTTATAATTTTGTGCGGCTTGTGGCTAAAGAAGCTAATGTCGAGACAGGAAAGTTCATTTGCCCGTATCGGTTTCTGTACATGGTTAATGGAAGTATCGAGTGCAAGTGGAAAGGTCAAGTGTTGGATTCCACCACTTTTAAAGCTTGTGGGTTCAAGTCCCACTCTAGGCTAACACTCCAGTGCAGTGCTGAGGGAGTGCTGCACTGTCTTTCGGATGAGATATTAAACCGAGGTCCCATCTGCTCTCTCATGTGGATGTAAAAGATCCCATGGCACTATTTCGAAGAGCAGGGGAGTTATCCCTGGTGTCCTGGCTAATATTATCCCTCAATTAATATGACAAAAACATCTGGTCGTTATCACGTTGCTGTTGTGGGACCTTGCTGTGCGCAAATTGACTGCCACGTTTCTTACATTACAACAGTAGCTACACATCATTGGCTGTAAAGTGCTTTGAGACGTCCGGTGGTTGTGAAAGGTACTATATAAAATCCAAGTCTTTCTTTTCAAGTTCATAGTTATCCCACAGTTCGATCTATAGTTTTATCAAAATTGATTTATAGCATTTCTATTATTAAATATGTACCTGAGCATCTAGTTTGTTTGGGCTGTTGAATTGGAACAATCTGAAATTGCAATTTCCAAAAATATGATACTATTGTGCCAAAGTGAATGACTAGCAATTCAAGGCATTTCTGTTTCAGGAGATTTCAATTATCAAAATAAGATAGCTGATTTGTGTAAAGCATCTATATCTTAAGCAATTTGCTACATTAAGTTTGTTTTGCATCCTGAAGGATTCTGCAGTTTGAGGCTAAAGGGACTTTTCTTTAATTAATTCGTTCATGGGATGTGGGTGTCGCTGCCAAGGCCAACATTTATTACGCTTGTTGACCCATCAATCTCTGATGCAGCTCTTGTTAGCACTACAGACTGGACACTGTTTTGGATAATAAATCTTTGCAAGGGCTTTTGAACAATCAAGACTTGTATGGTAAGAAAGGTCTACCAAACAGTTCATATGATGTCAGAATTTTGGCATCAGAATGGGTAATATTACAATCCACCTGCTTTATCTGCAATAAAACAGACTTCAGCTCCCTTGATACCCTAGTGATTAGACGTCACAAGGTGTCATACTAAATCATATGACCTGGAAGGTTTAACTGTTGGTCAATGCCGTGTCACTTGATCTTAGCCAAGGTAGTTGTTGGTGGCTACAATTCGCCTGCGGGATCCACATTGGGGTTAGGGAAGAAATCGGGCCAGGTTCGCACTCCAGTATGCTGTCCAGCAACACCTGTGAATGTCTGGGTGAAGTATTGGAGAATGCTGGCATCTGTGAAATCATATCTCAGCAAGACTAGTGTCTTCAGAAGATAGAAGAAAAATTGTGAAAATAAATGTTGGAACAGTGACTGACTAGGCTCATATCTAAGTTTTCTGATTGGTTTTTCACTGATCATATACTGAAACCAATCGCATCCCCTTTCTAACTGGTTGGTTTCGTGTTTCTAATAATCAAATCAGATGTTTGAGGTGGGGAGGGAGAGACCTTTTCGGTTGCTGTGCAAGTTTCCTGCTCTGGAGGTGACCTGTTTCTGTGGGTCTGTGTTTAGTTTGTAGTTTCAGTGAGCTGCAATTTAGAAAGGCTGCTGGAATGGTAATTCAATCGAGGGAACTGAGAACAAAGCTCAAGAAACTGGGATGGCTACCTGTAACCCATTGCCATTTCCTTCTGGGTCCCTCCCTGAGAATTTCATAAGTAGTTGTTTCATTGTTCGGTGCAAAATGAATCCGGACCTCAGCATATTACATTATTTTAGATAAATGCCAAGAAACTTGCTATCTTCTGTACAATTTCATGCAGTAGATCCCTTGCTCATTTTAATAGCTCTTGCGTTCTCTCTCAAGGCCATAAGGTATTTGTCAATATAGTTAATAAACTGACCCGTTGATTAGAATGTTAATCCTGTTGAGGATATTTCTGGTTGTCTTAACTGTATTTAGTTCTATTAATACTGTAATCCATTTTGTTTGTCTTCTGTCAAGAAAATTATTAGGAAGCTGACAGTCTACTGAAGGATTGTATTTTCGGCATTTTTAGTTATAAAATAGAAACAGAAAATGTGGGACACAGTAGGTTTGTCAGCATCCGAAAGGGGAATTTAATTTCCCATTGCAATCGTCATCTAATAAAGCTGGATTTGTTTTCCCATGAACAGGTGTTGGATTACACTTGCTTAGATTGTGTGGCAATTAATTCAGTCATTTGTTTAGCTTTATCAAAAATACAGCTGTGGAACTGTTAAACCAGCCTTGTTTTGCAATTAAGTGTTTATGATGGACGTTGCTTATAATGAGTCCTGAACCACTCATGTAAAGTTTGTGGAAGTGTCATAGGCTGGCTGAGACCGTATATGGCTGGGATGCAGCCATTTTATCACTTGCAAGTGACGGAAAGTATATTTCCTGCGGCTAAGTACAAGTACCCCTGCCTGCATTAGGAGCTGGTGTAGATGATTTGGGCGAAAGGGCAAGATGTTGACAGCAACATACCAGGGATTTAAATGGCTGATTGGATCATAAAAGTGAAGTTCAGGCAGAGTTGGTAGAATAGCTTGTGTGTTCCATTCCAAACATGTGTAATTTGTTTTTGTGACCTTTTTGCTGTTCCCAGTTCCATCAGCTGACTTGCTTTTTTCTTAGAATTAAGTAATTTTATTTTAATAGTACTTCATATTGCCATGTGGAAGATGTTTTTTTTTCTTCAAGTTTATGGTGCCAGCTGTGTGGTCAGCTGACAAGAAAAAAGTATTTACTGAAAAATAGTGCTTTACAAATGATCATCACTTGAAACTTGAATTAAACCATTGCACTAATCATTTGTAATCCAATTCAAAACACAATTGTATGTTCAATTTTTGTTCAGTGGGCCTGTTTTAGTGGCTGGAAAAATAATAATCCAAACATGTTCGGGCTTGGGCTTCACTTTTTTTTTTCTATTTACTTAAATTTTTGCAGTTTTAATTTTCCCCGTGGCTAAATTTTCTCAGACAGGAAACTGGTTTAGCACTTTGCAGAATGATTATTTGTAGGGTAAAGCAGTGGTTTATGAAAAACCTGTTCTGCATTCAGCGTGTTATGCGTATTCCTGCTTAACTTCTCTTGGGTGAGTTGTCTGACGCTTTAATTTGACAGCAGCCACTAGCACCCAACCATTCATTTAGATGTAAATATAGTTCGCAATTCGGTATACATTTGAAAGGAACCTCCTGTCATTGCGTGGATAAAACTGACAGATGGTGAGCAGGTGATGAACATTGCTCTCTGAGCTCCCAAAAGCTTGTTTACATTTCAAATTTCCTCTCTGTACTTGATGTTTTAAAATGGTTTGATCGGTTGCTGATCCACTTTTACCCCAGCATCCTGTACAGATTTGCTTGTATCTTCCATTTGAAAGCAATGCTGAATTTTATATCCAAATGAATATCATTAACCAGTAAAACGTGAGATTTAGTGTATAACTTTTTTGCTCATACAGTTGGCTAGTAAATTCAAATCCCAAAGTTTTGTCACAAGCAGTCCCTTAGTCTTTTAAATAGAAAAGATGTTTTACCATTGAAATTTATTCTGTACGTTAAGTGAAATACTCCTAAGAAACCCATTGTGTTATCACTGTTCCCCTCCCTCCCCTCCCCCCAAAAAACAAAGCTTGAAAAAGCAGTGCATGCTACTGGTGCCTATTTAGACTTTGTGCCAAAAGAACATTTAACATACCAAAAGCATTTCTCTGATTCTTATCCTGTGATCATTGCCCACTTGCAGCAACAAAATCTGTTCTTGGGTGATTACTGATTATGTTGCATCATATTTATCTAAGGATACAGCTCAAGAACTTGTATTTTCACCCCTGCAGTTACTGTATTGATTTGTTTCTATAGTTGATTATAGTCTCCTACACCAAAAGGCCTCCTTACTAGATTGCTAAGCATTGTATTCTGTTTAGGATTATTTTTACCTTTGCCTACCTTCCGTATAGTTTATGCATTGTGCATTTTTTTTTCTTTTTGGGGTCTTTATAGCTTTTTCTATCCAGCGCATACCAGACTTTATATCTAATGTGCAATCATTGAGTGAAACCCCCAGAACTGGAGTGTCACACAGTATTAAGTTATGTAGCGGGTAGGAACAACTATTGCTTGGATTCTGTGCTAAATAGGTGTGTGGTTAATTTTAAACTTTCATCACAGCAGAATTTCACTCCTACGGGATAAAGAATCACTTTGCTTGCTCGCATCAAATGAAGCTGTTCAAATAATTTTGTATTTTACTCCTCCAAATACCTAAATATTCTCTGAAGAAATATCAAAACATGCATGCTTGAGTCCATTCAAGGTTTCCTAATGGTACAATGTGTGGTGCATCATTTAAAATGTTTCTTTGTGACCATGAGTCATTCCCTAATCTCGTGTCAAAAGCAGAATGCATAAATTTAGAATTCTGAGTTTGTCTGACATTTTGTGAGGGTTCCAATTGTCATACTGGAGATTTAATGGAAGCATTACAGCTGACGCGTAGTGAGCTAGTGTTGCATTCCCGTGTGTGCTATTTTCATTTGGGTTAACATCTGTGTAATGGTGTTCAGCGTATCGCAGATCTGAATTCCCACCCGACTAAGCGAGATGTAATCGGAGCATGGTTTCAGATTAAACCACCATTGTAGGACCAGAAGATGGAGGGAAGCCTGGTATAAGACACATTCAGGACTAGTGTCAGGCAACACTTCAGAGTGATCAGTATCTGGAATGGTCTTTTGGAGGCCAATATTGAGGAATCATTCGAAAGGCAGTTAGACACTGTGACGGAGAATGGATGAGCTAGATGGGCCAAATGGTCTCCCTCATCCGTACTTAATGAGTGCAGCAAATTTTAGAATTGTTGCAGGCAACAATAAAGTAGGACAAAAGCACAATACTGTGGATGCTGGAATCTGGAATAAAAACAGAAAATGCTGGAAATCTCAGCATCTGTGGAGAGAGAAACAGGAATAAAGTAGGACACTTTCATATTCTGCATCCATTACCGCTGGTGTTCCTACCCCTAGTCCAGTCTGCGGCACTGGCCTTGTAAGAGGTGGATGGAGACCCCCATGCCTTACAAAGGCCAAGTGGAAATCCAAGCTTGGGTTAGAACCCAGCCACTGGGCTTATGGTGAGAATCCGCTGCAACAGTCAAGATTATTTTCCCTCTGCCCCCGTTCCATTAACTCCTTCACCCAGACATGTCTACAGTACTAGTGCAAATAGAATCTCCCAGTGCTACCAATCCCCTATCTTTAGTAGTCCATCCCCACATTACCGCTTTGATCGCCCCTTGTACAACCTGGTAATCTGTTCCATGGTGTCCACAGTGATGCTAAGAACCACCCTGTTCTAGTCACTGTCTGCTTCTTTGGTATCTAAATATTATGTATCTTGGAGAGTTCCAGGTACTCGGACTGTTTCCACCAACAGGAGGGCAGGTAACCAGAAGACATACACTAAAGATAATTGGCAAAAAGAAACAGAGAAAAGCTGAAAGTTTGTTTTACGCAGTGAGTTCTGATCTAGAACGACTGCCTGAAAGGGTGGTGAAAGCAGATTCAATAGTATCTGTCTAAGGGAATTTGATAAATACTTGAAAAGGGAACATTTGCAGGACTATGGGGAAAGAAGAGCCATGGAGTGGGACTAATTCAAAGAGCAGGCACAATGGGCTGAATGGCCTGTATTGTATGATTCTTTGAACCTATGTGAAGTCTCGTTTGGCTGATCTGATGGAAAGATCTCAGTAAATATTGAAGAATGTTCATCTCATCAAATAGTTGGAATTTCATTGGCTGTTAATTGATCATGACAGCAGAAGATTTGTGAAGGGGAATGATGGTGGTGGTTGCAAATTTTTTAAATGTCCTTGCCCTGTTTATAAGCTATCCTATTTGAAGGTTAATAGGGCAACTCAGTCCATTGGGGGAGGGTGTAGAAGGAAAACATATAGTTGTAAGTTTTGTGACCAATTTGGTATTAGCAAATTAGCTGTATTTGCCAGAGCCTTGTATACTTGTACCACAAGGTTGTTTCAAACTAACTCAAAACAGCATTTTAAGTATCATAATTTGTAAAATTGTTAATCTTATGGAATGTTATGTTCCATCCTGAAGCCATGAACTGCAACCACATTTGGCATTTATTTAAAGCTGTTCTAATGTTAGCTTTGACTTCTGGATAACTTGGCTATGCCATTAAATTGAGTTTTGTGTGGACTATAGGTTTGCATGTACTCGTATCCATGCAAAGTACCTTGATTCTTCGTACAATTTGGTGATTTCATTTTTCAGTGTGAATGCATTGTTCACGGTTTCAAATAATTCTGTTGAACTCATGCTGCATAACTATCCTCACACTTCATCCCAGTAACTGGCTTATCGTCCAATAGTAGCATCACGCTAGTGTTACGAAGAAAATGGCCACTCCCCGTTGTAGGTTTGTTCACAGTCTGCTTTGTAAGGTTACCTGAGGTAGGCTTAGAAAAAACGGCCCTGTTGTTTTGCTTATGACCTTGTCTACTTGGGCAAAGTACCAGAGAAGCATTAAACTGTCAACGAGCCACAATGACTTTTCAGAAGGAAAGTTAGCTTGAAAAGGGCCAGTGACAGAAACGAATCCAATGCTCCATTGCATTAAACATGGTGGAAAACAGGCTTTTTGCATTTGTCACCATCGTGCAATATTGTGCAGAAAGTTGGGTGTACGTAAAGACTTATTGACAGATCCTTGACGATATATAAAGCCTTGAGGGAAAACATTCTTGGTCAGGAATTACCTAGATCTCATTATGATGAAATCCTTCAATGCAGGATTGGGATTAACAAGAAAACTTGAAGATGCAATCTTCATTCAAATAATTAGATTCTTGATGACGAGATGGGGGTGGTGGGGGGAGGAGAAGTTAAATGGCTGAAGTTGGATTGGGATTAGCAACTGTCCTTTGAAATGCAGAGATATGATCTGCGTCTGCTGGCATCCAGGTATACGGTACAGTGGTTCCCATCAATATTTTAGTCTTTTAAGGCTTCAAAAAAACCTGCTGAGTCATGAACTGGTCTGTTAAATCGGTTGGAATGAGTTGGGTCGATTATGCGCCTGAAAGAGGTAAACAATCACAACTAAAAACCTCTCACGAATGTAAAACTTTCGACATGTTTCTGACACTTCAAACACATTGAAGCAAAAAGTCGGTAATCTGTTGCATTCTTGCAACCTTCAATATTATCAGCTCTAACCAGCTGTATTGTATATATTCCGTATTCCCTGGGCAGCAGCACAGGGACCATTGTGTTCTGTCTGCCATTTGGTCATCCTCGTACCCATTAATCACGTTCGAATTGTAGTTGAGGAATGTATGTTGCTGTGGACTGTGGTGGTTGTGTTGGTTTCATCATTGAGGTATGCGGGTAATGTGACTTGTTTTCTTGCTGCGAGGGCGTGTTTTTTAGACAGCAGGGGCTGTGGCCTTTAGTTTTCGCCGAGATTAGTATTCAGCAATGAGATTCATTAGCTCGTGACTCAGCAGATGGTGCTACTTGTTTGTGTCTAAGTTCATTGTGAAATCCTTTGTCTTCGACTAGAGCTGGATCTGAATTCTAAAGTTTATCGAACTTTGTCTTTTACTGCGAAGTGGAGTGATGTCTCTGATCTTTGCTCCCTCCACAGCTGTAAATAGATCATTTAAGAGCAAACTTGTTGGAGGCAAATAGGTAGCTGAAGCACACAGCTGAATTTTTGCATTATAGAACCCATACTGCTCCTGAGATTTTGTGCTGTTAGTTTGTTTAATCGATTCTGGAGCAGCGTTTTATCTTCTCTTGGCCTGTTGAATGCCTACTAATGTTATTACGATGCACAGACTGCATTGCTGATTTTTGTTGTATATTTAAACTTTTGCTACATTAATTTTACTGGGTGCAAACTTGAGGATACGCAGATTGCTGGTTGCAGTTTTGAAAAATTACAGCATTTGTTCGGGGGGGTGCAAAACAACACCAGAGCATGTCTCCTGACTTGTATTGGCAGTTATTAAAGTCATTAAAAATTAAGTTTGATTTCTGAAAATAATTGCCAATAATTGTAGAATCAGGAAGTGGTTAAAAGCTGACTGTAACAAGGCATCTTCTCGACCATTTGTTTTTGCTTTTATTCTGTGCAGTGTTGGGAGTTAATGAAATACTATGGTTATTAGTCTTTTATAACAACGAGCCGAAATCTGGTAGTTGCAGCACTGAAGTACCAGGCTCCCAGCTGGAAGAGCAGGGTTCAGTTCAGTTGCAAGAGACCTTTCCATAAGAACATAAGAATTAGGAACAGGAGTAGGCCATCTAGCCCCTCGAGCCTGCTCCGCCATTCAACAAGATCATGGGGAACCAGTCCCTTTAGGACCAGGTTTGCCAGTTTCGGCTGGAAGAAGATGAAGGGCACAAAACATTGATTTTGCTCAGAGTTGCTCTCTGCATTACTGAAGTGTTAAATATCTGTGTTTGCTCATCTCTTTATAACTTCTAGATCTGAGAAAGCATCCTGCGCATTAGTAATCTTTTTTAGTTTAATCTTTCACTAATCTTGATAAAAATTCTTGAGGCTTATTGCCTTTTTTCAGGATAGCTTAGATCTGTGTGCATTGTTTAAGTGCATTAATGTTGCACTTTGATCCTTTCACGATAAGGAAATGCTGTGAAGTGGATGGAAAGCAGCTGAGCGCAGCAATGTTCTGCAGCTTTCCCCGCCCCCTCATTCCCTGTTTGGCTCGCTGCCACCGCCTTCCCACTGAAAGTAAGTGTCTGTCAATTGGTCACACTTTGTGACGTAGGAGGGATATAATTGGATCAGTTTTTTTTTGTGTGTGTGACCTCACAGTTCAGTATTTCATTGCTCTTCCCAGTGTTTCAGCTCAGTTGCATTTCAGCTAACTAAAGAGATTGTTTACTGGAATGCTTGCCTGGCGTGCTTCAAGAGGGAATTATATTGGCTGTGTAGTTGGAAGAAGCTAAACCTTGGGAATTTCATTGTTATTGCAGGATCCTGGCAGTACACCGAGGGAACAGAAACTGCAGCTTGGTATAGCCATAGTCTTCTTACAGCCCGCTGTACGTGTTTTGTCTAATGTGCTTTAAGGATGAGCCCAGCACTAGGAGCAATGGAAGTGGAGAACTATGCAAAGGGAGTCCTCCTAGAGCCGTTTGTTCACCAGGTGGGAGGACATTCTTGTGTCCTTCGCTTTAATGACAAGACCATTTGCAAACCCCTCATTCAACGGGAACACCAGTTTTACGAAACACTGCCTCCAGAGATGCGCCGGTTTACACCACAATATAAAGGTAAGTACAAAAACCTTTTCTAGTCTGAGAATGCATACATGTTCTGTGTTTTTTTTTAGTTTTCTTTCCTTCATTGCTCTTGTACAAAGTCTGTAATGGTGTTGGGGTATCTTGGGAGGGTGGGGAGAAGAAAATTTGTTTCTTGTTTTTCTTCCAAATCTATCAGATGAAAGCCGTGATCTGACAGGTGGGGCCCAGTTGCCAGCTAGATCGCAGTGTAGTTGCGTGACGCTTGAGTAGCCTGTATTCTGCTATGCTTTAGTGGCTCTGCTGATGGAGGTAAGTTCACCCAAGGTGGAGCAAATGTTAAATATTTGTAAAGTTTGCTTTTAGGTTTTGATCTTGAACATAAAGTCGATTTTAAATAAATTAATGCAGTTTCTAAAGATCTGCAAAATTGTATGTTTTTCTTAAATTGAAGTGTAAATGAAACCGCTGGAGTTTTTCTCTCTCTAACGATTTCAGTAGGCTTTAGCAGGCTTTTTAAAGTTGAGGTAAGAGCTGGAAAAGCAGTATTCAGAGCCGGCCGCCTTTCATCTAGAGGGAACGGGACCGACTGGAACAACTAGCTCCACCAGGGTGTGTGAGTCAGCCAGTTCTGTTGTAGGCTGTAGTTGGGGAAGTTCCTAGTACAGTAAGTGACGACATCTGGATGTTGCAATCTCACATGCAGTTTTCATTTTAAGAGGGAAGAAAGTAATGTGCACAAACTGTAGAGGAAATAATGTTCACAGATTTAGTTTCTTATCAGTATTTGGAATATTAAAGTAATGTGAAATGAATAGGTTAAGCTCAGTACTGGGGTGTGGGGTGTAGTTTTATTTTCCTTAACAGTAATTTGGAATGCTTTAATGTGAAAGATTAAGTTGTATATTTTCAGAAAGACATAAGCTTTTAACCCTGTTGCAATGAATTTTTTAGATAAGCAATCGCTAAAGAGAATTTTGTAAAATTAAGTTTGAGTAACAGAAGTAATTTAGGTTAATATTAACATGTAAAACTTGTGCTTGATGTACAGTTCGAATTCTCTTTTAGGGATGTGTTATCTTGTGCTTCGGGGGAGGTGGGGCTCAAAGCTCCTCTTCGTCCCCTCATGTTTCTTTTCCAGAATAAAGCCCGAGGCCTTGTCCTAGCTTCCTTTAGTTAACCCTGCCTGTCTGTCTGAAGGACAACCTGGGTTCCGTTCCGCCACCCCCTGGTTAGGTCCATTCTTGACGTTTACTCCATGGCCAGCTGCTCAGTGCACGAAGCTGAGACTCTGAACTACGGGTTCCTTCATCCAGAATGCTCTGTCTGGCAGTCGTGCAGGATGACAAAAGACCCATTCAGGCTGCTGTTGGACTGTTCCAAAAAAAAAAGCCGAAGTTAGGATTGAAGCAGCAGTCAACAACAGCTGAACCAAATTCTTTGTAATCTTATTGAGCCAAACCAAAGACTGGCCTCAGATTTACTTACAGACCTCTTCAATGAACTTGCGAAGCAGCAAGCCCAGGTCATTGACTGCGTTTTGGGGGAGGAGGGGTGGGAGATGCACTACATCTACAATGAATTGCAGAATAATAAATGGAACTATGAATTGGTGTTTTTTTAAACATAATTGGCAAAAATTGCAATGTAATACCTTTCCTTGATTTCACCTTGTAATTGTATGTAGAGTTTATGGGGTTTGTTTGCAAGGGATTATATGCTGGCTTGTCTGTCTCATAATTGCAGTTTACCTGAGTTTTGACAAAGCTTTACAGGATTCTGTATTTCACTGTATCAGAATGTTGCAGCAAGCTTTGTATTCACTATTCTGCATCAGCCTCTATCATTTGGCTTTGTGAATTGCATTGCTATGATCTGTTTCATAATTGGAGAACTGTGGTTCATTGGCCTCAAATTTGGATGGAATAGTATTTTCCATGTTGCTCTATTGCATACATTTTTCTCAATAAATTGCACAAAAAAGTAACTTCAGTTCCAATAAACAACTTCCTCAAGTCTCTTTGTCTCCCTTGTTTTATTGACTCCTATTTTATTATATGCTGATGTACGTGCAGTGTTTGGGGTGGGCTGTTTGGTATAAATTGGAAGTTTATTTTTTTCCCAGGTTACAAAGGTGTCTTTTGTCTAGTTTTCTTTTGATATTTGTTAGGTTGAAAGCCGGCACAACTGCATAAAAAAACTGAAGGCTTGGGTAAGCAAACAGGCTGTTTTTGTTGTCACTGTTACTCTGTACAATCTCGTGACTTCATCTAGTTGCTAAGGATTTTTTCATGTCTGCTTTCAGCCCCCCTGACAATTGTTGCCTTTTCTGCTCTTCTTGTAGGAGTCGTTTCTGTAAGTTTTGAGGAAGATGAAGAAGGAAATCTATGCCTAATTGCCTACCCATTATCAGGGGACCAAGCTGATTTGGAAAATGTAGATCACTCCGAATGTGAACCTAAAAATAAGCTAATAAAATGGAGTAATAAAAAACCTGTGTTATTAGAAAATGACAATTACAGCAAGGAGCGGGGCAGGCAGAACAGGAAAGAGGAGAAAATGAAAAGGTTGGTTTCAGAAGTGAAGCACTTGATTTTTTTTTAAATTCTGTAGTATTTTAAAATGAAGTATTGTATAACTAAACACAGTGTTTTTTTTTAAACTATTGGGTTGGGTTGGGTCTCTCTGGTCCTGTAACTGGTTGGATTTAATCTCATTTTTTAATGTGTCTACACCACAGTGGAGCTTGTAGAAAGCCTGCCTGCCTTTGTCTTTTATTTCTTTATTGATCGTTTAAGGATTAAACTGGCGCAGCCTGTCGGCTGTCAATTTTTGGTACCACTTTTCTGTTAAATAATCTGGGAAAATTATGGCATTCCTTGTTCGAACTTCTAAGTAGTTACAACGCTCTGTTTTGGCAGAAACTGCTACAGGACGAAACCGTGTCCCAGTTCTTCCCCAAAAAGCCAGTCTTCTGGAGGGTAATTTTTGAGTTGAACAGGTCACACACCATTCACTCCATTTACATCAAATGGAAGCTTTTGACTTCCTCCAACATGCCACTTCAATACCATAACAATTGCAATTCATGATTTTGCTTTTTTTTATTAAAAGGAAATGTGTACTTTTTTCCTTTTTAAAACATGAGCACTGTTTTGTATTTAACCAGTAAAGAGATGCAGATTTAGGAGGTCTGCTTTGTTTGTGGTATACAGATTAAGAACTATGTGATGATTTACATTTTATGTCATATATGTAATAAAAATCTCAGTAGAATAGAGACTGAATTTAACAACTAAACTCTGATTCTGTCTTTGTAGCCATAAACTAGACGAGGAATTTGAATCAAAGAAATCTGAGGTGTTGTTTTATAGTATCGAGAAGAAGTCGGGGAAGGTAAAGCATAATCCTTGGAGCATGAAGTGTCACCAACAACAGCTGAAGCGTATGAAGGATAATGCCAAGCACAGAAACCAATATAGTATCCTTTTCTTCACTGGCATCTCAACAAAACTCGCTCACGCTGTTGCTCCTTCTCTCCTATTTTAGTTGAATTTTCAAAATGTGCACTTGTCTACATTTTCTGAAAGTGGGTTCACATTTTATAAAGGAGTTATACATTTTGATTACTTATTGAGAGTGTATTGCCACAGTTGGGTGTCTTAGCATGACTCTGCTTATGCTGAGAGCAGTGCTGGTTGAGACATTGAAGCAACTTGCTTGATTTGATTTCTGGGGGTGGTGATGGATGAGGAGCAAGTCCTGCATACGAGCGATCATGTCTTGTTGCCTTTTGTGGTGGGTGTGGTATGTGCTTGGTGAACCTCCCACGAAAGAGCCCAGACTGATTTTGGTACGTGTGCAGTTCCAGTCGGAGACTGAGCCTGACTTGTTTTAATTGGTGTATTTCTCTCTTGCTATAGTCACTTCGCCCTCAACCAAGAGTTGGGTCTGGTTAAAAGTTAACAAAATATATAAAAACTTTTTTTTTTTAAAGTACTTGTGTCAATGTGTATTTAAAGGATCTCATGGAAAGGAGCGCTGTTTTTCTTCTAAGAATCAAACAGTTGGTGCCACAATTCTTTCCTAGCTCAGGTGCTGCTCAGTCAGAATTTAGAAGTGAGCATCTTGAAGGTGAAATGAATTATTAATGCCGTCTTGGGCATGGTGGAAGGAGTTTACGTCGCTTCTGTTTGAAGGGATTTGTAGAGGAAAGATGGTATTTCCCATCCATAAGATTTCTTTTGCTAGTGAGATTAATTTTATTGCAGATATGAGGTTTTGTTTGCTTGGTAAAGTGCCATAAAACTGATTTTAATATTTGACCTATTTGGGTTCATCGTGCAGTGAAGTTGCAGGATTGTGAGTCAGTATTCTAAAACTACAACATGCCAGTCAGTCTGCATCATAGTTAGATATCACACATTGGCCCCGAACCAGAATTTAAATAACTTTTTGTATTGAAAATCCGTATGTTGCCTTAACGCTATTGTCAGAATTTATTTTACTGGAGAATTTGACCTGCCGGTATGAAGTCCCCTGTGTTCTGGACTTGAAAATGGGAACACGCCAGCATGGGGACGATGCTTCGGAGGAAAAGAAGGCTAATCAAATCCGTAAATGTCAGCAGAGTACTTCAGCTGTTATTGGTGTTCGAGTCTGTGGGATGCAGGTATGTATACTGACTGCTCGAACAAGGCGGGGGCGGTGGGTGGGAATGAAAGGAGGCTGTATTCTGTCTGTTATGGAACAACTATACCGGGTACAGCAGACTGAAACTAGGAGACTACCAGGGGAAGGAAAGTTTGCAGTAAGTGATTTTGTTAATCATTGCTGTGATTTGCAATTATAGACACACTCCTGGGGAAACACCTTGGTCCTAGCTTCTGAAAGACAGTGTCAGCTACTCAAAAGAAAACTAGTGCTATCAATGCCGAAAGTTATTGGTATTCAGTAACACACAATCCTAGTCTGTCAACAAATGCAGAAATGTGGTGAGCGGGGATCCCCTCACGGACTTTGATTCTACTTTGAAAACCTCTGCAGTGAAAGCGTTTTGTAACCAGCTGATAAGTTAACATTTCCAGATCTAATTTCATCATAAAATATACATTGGAGAAATGTAAGCTGGAATAAAACAATTGGACATTTACAAGTTTGTTCATAGAGTGCTCTCAACAACTAATGATTAACTGTGTCCTTTAGTACTGCAAGTGTACAATTTTAAGCTCTGTGGTTTCTTTTAACTTGACCAAGATGCTTGTTTGGTTAAGCACCAAGAGATTTAAGTGAAAATCTGCACATCGCCATAAAGAACTAGATTGCGTAAACTTCTCTGCTAGTGTTTGTATAATATTGTGGCTTTAATTACTTAAACATGCAAGGACAGCTTTTAAGGGAGTGGTATAAGCATATTGACCAAGTTTGTGAGCTTGAGAAAAATGGCACCATGTTGCATTCCACTTGGAATATGTCCAATAGTCGTAGTCAAGTAATACAGAACAATGTGAGGTCTTTGTAATCAGTATTTGCTTTGCCACTTTTTATGTTGTGCAGTACTTTAATTAACAAAAGAATTGTAGACCCAAGATATTTCTACCAGCAATACACCACATTCTTTCCCAGCAGAAATGACTCAATCCTGTTAATTGTAGGATTGTCTTTGGCCAGTTTATTTCGTAATCCAAAGGTATAATGACCAATTTTGCTGGAAATGGATTTGTCGGGTATTGAACAAAAGTGCCTGGGGATTTGCATGGATTTGTGATCAAATTGGTGCAAGGCCTGAGTTGGCTATGCACACGTGCGAAAGGATGGACAGTAATGTCCAACCAGTTGTGCTATTTTTAAAACTGGGTTTTGGGGTGAGAATTCAAGCTATTCCTTGGCAGTTGCTGATACTGCGTGACAACCAAGAAGCTTGAAGCATTTTCTTTCAAGTACAGACCAGTTTATAAAATGTTATGTAATTGAAAAGCAGTCTTATTTTGATGATCAATGTCATTATTTTCTCTCTAGGTATATCAACTGGACTCTGGCCAACTCATGTTCATGAACAAGTACCACGGAAGGAAGCTTTCCGTACAAGGGTTTAAAGAAGCACTTTACCAGTTTTTTAATAATGGGAAGTACTTACGCAGGGACCTGTTTGAACCTGTTCTTAAGAAACTGTCTGAACTCAAATCCGTATTGGAGAAACAGGAGTCGTATCGTTTCTACTCCAGTTCCCTGCTTATCATTTACGACGGCAAGGCTTCGACTGTGGATTCCGATTCAGAGTACTCGGAGGACCTTTCCGAGGAGTCGGCTGATGAGTCTGCGGGTGCGTACGCTTACTCGAACTCCAGCAGCAGCATGGTCGATGTCCGCATGATTGACTTCGCCCACACAACGTGCAAGTATTTCGGTGAAGACAGTGTGGTCCACGAAGGGCAGGACACTGGCTATATCTTTGGACTTCAAAATTTAATAACTATTATTAAAGAAATAAGAGATGACAACAATGAATAAAATAGAAAAGCGTAACGCTGCTGTTGTGAATAGGTTTTATTTGTAGTCAGATTATCGACTGACCAATCTCAAGGTCATGGACATTCGTGGACCCGGTGGTAGATACTCATCGGCAGGAGACCAACGGAATGGGCATTTCCTACATTGGTGCCGCAGAAAGGCACTCGCAGATATCTATTTATTTTAAATATTTCACGAACATTCCATATTATTTGAAATGTCAAATACCTCTGTATTCCTGTGCGTAACTGTTCATAAATAAATAAAATCTTGTTTTGTGGTAAGAGTCTCTTGTGCTTTGGTTTTTATTTTACTTTTTTTTTTAACTAATTTTTCTCGTTGCTGCTGAAATTGACCTCCTTCAACACACTAACCTGTCTTTTAAATACAGGGTATATAGCTGGCCACACGGTAATCGGAAAGGTCCCACGCAGGCCACTCACTGGCTTTTACATTGTGTGCAGAAATTTAATGGAGACGGGCCGCGGAGGAGAAAGAACAGCTTCCAGGGAACATTAGTCATCGGCTGTTTCTCCATTAGCAGGACAGCATCGCAGCTGCTAGGGTTTGCTGATATCTGTCTCTCATCACCCGAGTATTTACACTGGTGCTGGTATATGGTTATTTGAGCTGAGGGTGCAGTTTTTAAAGCAGAGTTTATGCTGATTTTTTAAAAATTAATTTTTACCTGGCGGGCTCTCCTGCAGCCAGTGGCAACCCCAAAGTAAAGTTGCCAGGCTTGCTAAGACACTGTCAGGAAGACCCAGTTTTTTCATTAAAGAGTTAAATTTGCTTTGGCTGGAGCAGGTGTTGGTGTTGCCACAACACAAGACCAGGAGATGGGGAGCTAACAATCCAGCACCCTACTCAACCAAATATATAAGCAGCTTAAAACTATCAGCTGTCTTGCACTGTTCCAACGAAGCTCAACGCAAGCTCGAGGAACAGCACCTCATCTTTCAATTAGGCACTTGACAGCCTTCTGGACTCCGAGTTTAACAATTTCAGACCATAACCTCTGCCCCAATTCTTCCCATGACAGCAACTTTTGATGATTCTGCTATTCTCATTTACACCTCTTCTAGACCCATCTTTTGTTTCTTTACTTGTCCCATTACCATCTCCTTTTGCCTTGCGCCATCACCCCTTTTGTCATTGAATCTCTCCTGCCTTCCGCCCCATCACAGACCTTCCCTTTTGTTCTTTCCTCCCCTCCCCCTTTCCTTGCATCTACATTTGCTTCAAATCTGTTACATCTTTAACTTTTTCCAGTCATCGATCTGAAAAGTCAACTCTTTCTCCATAGATGCTACCTGACCCGCTGAGTAATTTCAGCATTTTCTGTTTGTTTCAGATTTCCAGCATCTGCAGTATTTTGCTTTTAGTTTTTTATTTAAACTATCGGTGTGATTAAATTAAAATTACCTTTTTTTTTCCATTGGCTCCTGAGACTTTTACGAGTGGTTTGAGATTTAATTCCACAATTTTGTGTCAAAATCATTACGTTTTTATGTCCACCACTCATTGTTGCTCACTGACTTACGTTGGCTCCCCATCTGCCAATCTAGTGTTCAAATCCCTCCATAGCCTTGCTCCTCCTTATCCTCCAGCCCATGAGAGCTCTGTGTTCCTCCAACTCTGGCCTGTTGTGCATCCCCACTTCCTTGGTGGCTGTGCCTTCAGCTATATAGGCCATAAGCTTTGGACATTCCCTTTCTCTACACCTTTTAATAGGCTGCTTAAAACCCACCTTTGACCAAGCTTTTCATCATCTGCCCTAATGTGTCTGGCTTAGTGTTGACATTTGTCTGATTAACATTCCTGTGAATTGCATTGGGATGCTTTACTACATTAACGGTGCTATATAAATGCAAGTTGTAAACCGTGTTAATGTCTCCCCTCTCCATTCTCTCTTCCCCTCCTATTTTCTATTGAATTTGATAATGAATGGATACATTTTATTTAGCTGTAACTAAGTGAAATGGGGAAATTGCTGATTCTGGTTGCAACAAAACTTTCTCTTTCACCTCAACACCAACAATTTATATTATAGCACCTTTAATGTGAAAATGTCCCAAGATGCTTCACAGGAGTATTATGGAAAAAAAATTGACAGTCACATAAGGAGAAATGAGGGCAGGTTGGTCAGAGGTAGGTTTGATGAAGCGTCTTGAAGGAGGAAAGAGGTGGGGGATGGGGTGTGGGTGGGGAGGCAGTTGTGATGCTGGAGGAGATTAAAGCTGAGCGGTGAGGTCTTGGAGGGATTTGTAAATAAGGATGAGAATTTTGAAATTGAGGCGTTGCCTCCCCCAAATATAATTTACCCCATCTAATCTACAATTCTGTTGGGATAAAGGAGATAGTTAAAGTAATGCAGGTTCCCCAAATGAATAAAAGCAGTAGAGAGATTGCTCTCCTGAAACAGCATGAATTGCTATGCACTAATACACAATGACTTAACTTTTTTGTCTGCATGTGTGTTTAAGTACGAACGCAGTATTGTGTGCACTGCTGAAGCTGGTTTTCATGTAGTATCCTGACTTATGACAGTGTTCTGAACCATTTAAAATGTTTTGGCATTTAGTGATCCCAGCGTTATCAGCATTTTCATGTGGGTATGACTGCAGTTGGCCCCAGCAGCCATCCTTGATGACCATTATTGGTACACAAGATCCTGCAAATCCCCTGGGAGGATAGGCGCACCAATATTGGTGTTCTTTATCAGGCAATATCCCCAGCATCGAAGCACTGACCACACTCGACCAGCTCCGTTGGGCGGGCCACATTGTTCGCATGCCCCGACACAAGACTCCCAAAGCAAGCTCTCTACTCAGAACTCCTACATGACAAGCGAGCCCCAGGTGGACAGAAGAAACATTTCAAGGACATCCTCAAAGCCTCCTTGATAAAGTGCAACATCCCCACCGACATCTGGGAGTCCCTGGCCAAAGACCGCCCTAAGTGAAGGAAGAGCAGCCAGGAGAACGCTGAGCACCTAGAGTCTTGTCGCCAAGGGCATGCAGAAAACAAACGCAGGCAGTGAAAGAAACGTGCGGCAAACCAGAACCACCACCCACCCTTTCCTCCAGCCACTCTGTCCCACCTGTGACAGAGACTGTAATTCCTGTATTGGACTGTTCAGTCACCTGAGAACTCACTTTTGGAGTGAAAGCAAGTCTTCCTCGATTTTTGGGGGACTACTACCTATGATGATGCATTTTAACTACGAGCTGAAGAGAAATCGCAACCCTAGCCTGATCACGTTGTCCAGTCGAGGTGGACAGATAGTGGTTCCAAGTGGGAATCCAGCAGACTTTTTATTTTTTTAAAAATGTCCTGTCCTCCCCATTTCCACCTCTTCCTTTATTTCAGGGTGGTGGGGGGAGGAACACAAGCCAATTGTAGTAACTCACTGCTGCCCAGCTAGAGGTTGGTCAAGGTGGATTGAACCCTTGACGTTTCTGCATTGTATGAAGCAAAACCAAAAAAAGTGCTTTTACCTGAGATTTTGAGAGCAAGATTTAAAAGTTGAAAAATGTTTGAATAGAGAATGGATAGTTTCTGCTTTTCATTGAGCTGTATTGTGAGCCAGGTATGCGATGAAGCTTCCTCTGCCCTCTCTCACTGGTGCATCTTAAATAGGGCAAGTGATTTGTGGCGTGATACACATGATGCATGTGAGCAGTTCTATAGTTTTAGCAGTTTTCTCTTTGGAAGTATATCAACAACAACTTGTATTTATATAGTACCTTTAACCTAGTAAAATGTCCCATGGCGTTTCACAGGAGTGTTATAAGACACAAAAATCTGACACCAAGCCGCATAAGGAGAAATTCGGGCAGATGACCAAAAGCTTGGTCAAAGAGGTAGGTTTTAAGGAGCGTTTTCAAGGAGGAAAGAGAAGTAGAGAGGCGTCAAGGTTTAGGCAGGGTGTTTGGGACGAGGCAACAGAAGGCACGGCGATTATAATCAGGGATGCTCAAGAGGGCAGAATTAGAGGAGCACAAATATCTTCCAGGGTGGGGCAGGTTATAGAGATAGAGAGGGTTGAGGCTATGGAGGAATTTGAAACGAAGGGTGAGAATTTTGAAATCAAGGTGTTGCTTAACCGGGAGCCAATGTAGATCGGTGAGCAGGACTTGGTGCAAGTTAGGACATGGGCAACTGCATTTTGGATTACAAGTTTGAATGGATAGAATGCGGGAGGTCAGCCAGAAGTGTGTTGTAATAGTTAAGTCCATAGGTAACACTGGCATGGTTGAACGTTTCAGCAGCAGATGAGCTGAGGCAAGGATGGAGACGGGCGATGTTACGGAGGTGGGAAAAAGCGGTCTTAGTTATGCTGTGGTTATGTGGTCAGAAAGGACTTGCAACATCAGGATCTCCTAATGCACTTCCACTCCAATGAAGTACTTTTGAAGTGTATTCACTGTTGTAATGTAGGGAAACATGGCTGCCAATTTGCGTACTGCAAGATCACATCAACAACAATGAGGTAATGACCAGATAATCTGTGATGTTGGTTGAGGGATAAATATTGGCCAGGACACTGGGGAGAACTCCACTGCTCTTCAAAATAGTGCCATGGGATCTATTACGTCCACCTGAGGGGGCAGACAGGGTCTTTGTTTAACATCTCATCTGAAAGGCGGCACCTCCAACAGTGCAGTGCTCCATCAGGACTGTGCTGGGCTGCCGACCTAGATTTTGCACTCGAATCTCTGGAGTGGGACTTGAATCCACAATCTTTTGAATCCAAGGTAAGACTGCTGCTAACTGAGCCAAGGCTGTCACTTATAATTGGCTCATAAAGATAAAACAAAAACCTTGGACCCCCTACTGTTCTATTTGTACCAGTCTAACAAGTTTGTTTTCCAGCCAGCTTTATAGACAGCTAAATTCTTGATAGTTTTTTTTGATTGTTTTAGTGGGGGATATTGGAAATGAGTTCCAACTGTCCAAGTTCAGCTCGGCAATCTGGGCTAGATTGTAACCTACGTCACAGGCTGTGCTAACCTGTACTTTCAAATGTACCTTTCATCAATGCAGTGTATTTACATCATCATCATAGGCAATCCCTCGGAATCGAGGAAGACTTGCTTCCACTCCTGACGTGAGTTCTTTGGTGGTTGAACAGTCCAATAAAAGAGCCACAGACTCTGTCACAGGTGGGTCAGATATTCATTGAGGAAAGCGATGGGTGGGACTGGTTTGCCGCACGGTCTTTCCGCTGCCTGCGCTTGATTTCTGCATGCTCTCGGCGTTGAGAGTCCAGGTGCTCAGCGCCCTCTCGGATGCACTTCCTCCACTTAGGACAGTCTTGGGCCAGGAACTCCTAGGTATCAGTGGGGATGTCACACTTTATCAGGGAGGCTTTGAGGGTGTCCTTGTAGCGTTTCCGCTGCCCACCTTTGACTCGTTTGTCGTGAAGGAACTCTTGCCTTGGGAGTCTCGCGTCTGGTATGCAAACTATGTAGCCTGCCCAGCGGAGCTGATCAAGTGTGGTCAGTGCTGGGGATGTTAGCCTGGACGTTGGTGTTGGTGCGCCTGTCCTCCCAGGGGATTTATAGGATCTTGCAGAGACATCGTTAGTGATATTTCTCCAGCAACTTGATGTCTGCTGACCATGGTCCATGTCTCTGAGCCATACAGGAGGGCAAGTATTACTACAGCCCTGTAGACTATGAGCTTGGTGGCAGTTTTGAGGGTCTGGTCTTCAAACATACACTTCCTCAGGTGGCCAATGGCTGCACTGGTACACTTGTGACAATAGTGGTGGGACTATAGCTGCAAAGCATAGTCCAAAGGTTACAGATAACCAACACTAAATTGCTCATAATATCTGCGACAGTATCGGAGTATTTGCCACATTGTAAACTGAATTTCTTTTCATTTAGCCTCATCTGTGCCTTTGTTACCTCTTGACTTGACACTTCCGAAGCACTCCTGGCTGGCCTCCCACATTCTATCCTACGTAAACTAGAGGTGATCCCAAACTCGGCTGCCTGCCCCATGTCCTAACTCGCACCAAGTCCCACTCGCCCATCACCCCCTGTGCTTGCTGACCTACATTGGCTCCCGGTTAAGCAATGTCTTGATTTCAAAATTCTCATCCTTACTTTCAAATCCCTCCATGGCCTCGCCTCCTTATCTCTGAAATCTCCTCCAGCCCAGCCCCACCCCACACCCCACTAAGATGTCTGCGCTCCTCTAATTCTGCCCTCTTGAGCATCCCTGATTATAATCGCTCAACTATTGGTGGCCTTCTGTTGACTCGACCCCAAGCTCTGGAACCCTGCCTGAACCTCTCCGCCTCTCTTTCCTCCTTCAAGACGCTCCTTAAAAAATACTTCTTTGACCAAGCTTTTGGTCACCTGCGCTAATTTCTCCTTATGCGGCTCGGTGTCAAACTTTTTATCTCCTAATACTCCTGCCAAGCGTCTTGAACGTTTCACTACGATAAAAGTGCTATATAAATACAAGTTGTTGTTATCATAGGCAGTCCCTCGGGGTCAAGGACACTAAAAATGTGTACTCCACACTCAAAATGTTGTAGTCTGCTAGTGAACTATCATATTTTCTCAAGATACCCTGTTCAATGACGAACAAGCCTGATTTTGTGAGTTGGGTACACTCTATGAGCGAGCCTTGTGTGGTAATTGCGGGTGCCACTTTTTAAGCAGCAAACACATTGCCAGGAAAGCGTGTGTAAGTCTGCAATAAAATTCACATGAAAATCTGATCCGTGCATAGAGAATCCAAATTTGCTTCTCAATTTGTCAGTACTGGTCCATGCAACCTGGCTCTATCAGAGCCTGACTGCTAATCAGAAAATTTAATTCAAGTTGTTTCCTTCCCCCTGTACTCCGAGGACCTGTGAAAGTTGCGTCATATTCTGCATTAACTTTCCCTCGTGTCAGTTTGGTAACGCGCTCGTCTCTGAATTGAAAGGTTCAATACTACTACTGGGATTTGAACACAAAATCTCGGCTGACATTTCAATGCAGTACTGAGGGAACGCTGTATTGTTAGAAGTGCCGTCTTTTAGATGAAGCTGAGGTCCCGTCTGCCCAGTCAGGTGGACATAAAAGACATGGCGATTATTTGAAGAGAAGAAGTAGGGAATTCTGGTATCCTGTGCCATGATTCTACCCCAAACCAACGACACAAACAAAAAAAGAATTAATTCATCTCATTTGCTGTTTGTGGGACCTTGTGCC
Source organism: Pristiophorus japonicus (assembly GCF_044704955.1). Classification (NCBI taxonomy): domain Eukaryota; kingdom Metazoa; phylum Chordata; class Chondrichthyes; family Pristiophoridae; genus Pristiophorus; species Pristiophorus japonicus. The sequence continues at coordinate 66,384,558 of NC_091988.1, forward strand.
ACGTTTGACTATATAAGTGATGGTTCTTAAAGTATCTCAGCCGTGGCTCAGTGGATAGCCATGGGTTCAAGTCCCACACCACAGACTTGAGCACAAAATCTAGGCTGATACTTCAGTGCAGTACTGAGGGAGTGCTCCACTGTCGTCTTTCGGATGAGACGTTAAACTGAGGCCCTATCTACCTTCTCAGGTGGCTGTAAAAGATCCCATGGCACTGGAGAACTCCCCTGCTTTTCTTTGAAATAGCTCCAGGTGGAGTTATCCCCGGTGTCCTGGCCAATGTTTATCCCTCAACCAACATCGCTAAACCAGATTGTCTGGTCATTATCTCATTGCTGTTTGTGGGAGCTTGCTGTGCGCAAAATGGCTGCTGTGTTTCCTATATTACAACAGTGATCATGTTTCAAAAATACTTCGCTGGGTGCAAAAATGCTGTGGGATGTTCTGAGATCATGAAAGGTGCTATGTAAATGCAAATTCATTCTTTCTATTGATGGAGATGTGCTGTGAAATGTCTTGTGGATTTGATGTATAAATGCAAGTTTTTAATAAGCGTTCTGATCCCCTGCTTTACTTCAAGTTGGAGTGCTCAGTTGCTAGTTACCTTGTCCAATTTCAAGGCTTTAACAGCATAAAGTGCCCTGGCCAATATTTATCCCTCGCCCAACATCACAACAACAATTGACCTGCTGTTTGTGGGAACTTGCTGTTTGCAAAATTAGCTACTGCATTTCCCAACAGTATAACACTTCAAAAGAGCGAATTAGTTGTAAAGCGCTTGGAGCTGTATAAATGCAAGTCTTTCTTTTGTTCTATAAACCGCAAGTGGAAAAAGAGGACCATTAATCTTGAGTATGCATTGCCTCATTAGCCAATTCTGAATGGAGAAATTGTGGGCACACGGCCTGCTATTTCCAAATAAGCACGCTTGGCAGACAAGCCCTCCCCACCCACAGCTCATTCAGCCTTAGTATTCGAACCCTGAGATGTGTTTGTGCCATAAAACTGATACCTTTGTGTGTCCCGTCCAATCATACTGCTATGAATTGATTTCAAAGTCCAGGGAACATTTATTACTGCAGTCAGGAAATTTTTCGCACCGGCAGCTATGGCTGATTCTGCCATTCCCATTTACAGCTCCTCTAGACCCATCTTTTGTTTCTGTACTTGTCCCATTGCCATCTCTTTTTGCCTTGCACCTTCCTCCCATAGGAACAGGAGGAAGCCATTTAGCCCCTTCAGCCTGCTCCGCCATTCAATGAGATTGTGGTTGATCTGCGACTTAACTCCATATACCTGCCTTTGCCCCATATCCCTTAATACCGTTAGTTAACAAAAAGCTATCGATCTCCCATTTACAATTAACAATTGATCGAGCATCACTTGCTGTTTGTGGTAGAGAGTTCCAAACTTCTACCACCTTTTGCATGTAGAAGTGTTTCCTAATTTCACTCCTGAAAGGTCTGGCTCTAATTTATCATTTAATTTCTCCTGCCTTCCACCCTATCAGACCTTCCCTTTTGTTCTTTCCTCCCCCTCCCCCTTTTCCTGCCTCTGTATTTGCTTAAAACCTGTTACATCTCTGACTTTTTCCAGTTCTGACAAAAGGTCATTGACCTGAAACGTTAATTCCGTTTCTCCACCGATGCTGCCTGACCCGCTGAAGATTTCCAGCATTTTCTGTTATTTCAGGAAAGGTCACACGTTAGTACTTATCCACCGTGTGACCCACACTGTTCTCTATTCATTGGAATTCAGACGAATGAGAGCCGATCTTATTGAAGATTGAGGGGGCTTGACAAGATGGATGCAGAGAGAATGTTTCCACTGATCGAGGAGACTAGAACTAGAGGGCATGATCTTAGAATAAGGGGCCACCCATTGAAAACTGAGATGAGGCAGAATTTCTTCTGAGGGTTGTAAATTTGTGGAATTCGCTGCCTCAGAGAGCTGTGGAAGTTGGGACATTGAATAAATTTAAGACAGACATAGTTTCTTAACTCATAAGAACATAAGAAACAGGAGTAGGCTATACGGCCTCTCGAGCCTGCTCCGCCATTCAATAAGATCATGGCTGATCTGATCATGGACTCGGCTTCACTTCCCCGCCCGCTCCCCATAACCCCTTATCCCCTTATCATTTAAGAAACTGTCTATTTCTGTTTTAAATTTATTCAATGTCCCAGCTTCTATAGTTCTCTGAGGCAGCGAATTCCAAAAATTTACAACCCTCTGAGGGAAGAAATTTCTCCTCATCTCAGTTTTAAATGGGCAGCCCCTTATTCTAAGATCAAACCCCCTAGTTCTAGTCTCCCCCATCAGTGGAGACATCCTCTCTGCGTTCACCTTGTCAAGTCCCCTCATAATTGTATACGTTTCGATAAGATCACCTCTCATTCTTCTTAATTCCAATGAGTAGAGGCCCAACCTACTCAACCTTGCCTCATAAGTCAACCCCCTCATCCCTGGAATCAACCTAGTGAACCTTCTCTGAACTGCCTCCAAAGCAAGAATATCCTTTTGTAAATATGGAAACCAAAACTACACGCAGTATTCCAGGTGTGACCTCACCAATTCCTTATATAGCTGTAGCAAGACTTCCCTGCTTTTATACTCCATCCCCTTTGCAATAAAGGCCAAGATAACATTGGCCTTCCTGATCACTTGCTGTACCTGCATACTATCCTTTTGTGTTTCATGTACAAGTACCCCCAGGTCCCGCTGTACTGCGACACTTTGCAATCTTTCTCCTTTAAATAATAACTTGCTTTTTGATTTTTTTTCTGCCAAAGGGAATAAGGGGTTATGGGGATCGGACAGGGAAGTGCACCTGAGTCCATGATTGGATCAGCCATGATCGTATTAAATGGCGGAGCAGGATCGAGGGGCCGTATGGCCTACTCCTGCTCCTATTTCTTATGTTCGTGGGTATTGTAGAGAAATAATGTGTTTTGAGTTGCCTCCCTCTGCAATAAGTGAATCTCTAAATGTGGGACTGGCTGGGGAGCGGAACACGAGATGCAGAAATATTGAAACGAGTTGAAAAGATGTACATGAAATCCCTTTCACTTTAAATGCTCTGACCACTGTCAATTGGGAAAAATAGTTTGGCTTAAAGAATTTTTTCTATTTCTTTTCCTTGTTTTTTCCCTTTCCCCAACCCATCCCTAATCCCGAGCTTCGGAAATCTGATAGCACTGGGCACATCCAGCTCCCTGAACTTTATTCAATTACAAAATTTGGCATGGGTAATACGCAAGGGCATTCTTGTAATAGATTGAGTCCTGGTTTAACACGTCTGACATTCTCTCTTACTGGCAAATAGTAAGCAGCAAGCTGGTCTTGAGTTCAGCAGTGCTGGGCAACATTACTCATCAGTATTCATCACTTCTGTTAGGAAAGTGAATGTGCTCTCTGATGGGTTTCAGTTTGAGTAAACATAAGAACATAAGAATTAGGAGCAGGAGTAGACCATTTGGCCCCTCGAGCCTGCCACGCCATTCAATAAGATTGTGGCTGATCTTCAACCTCAACTGCACTTTCTCGCCCAATCCCCATATCCCTTCATTCCCCTCGAGTCCACAATCTCTCTATCATAGCCTTGAATATATATTCAAAGATTCAGCATCCGCAGCCCATTGGGGTAGAGAATTCCAAAGATTCACAACACACTGAGTGAATAAATTCCTCCTCATAGAAACATAGAAAATAGGTGCAGGAGTAGGCCATTCGGCCCTTCGAGCCTGCACCGCCATTCAATGAGTTCATGGCTGAACATGCAACTTCAGTACCCCATTCCTGCTTTCTCGCCATACCCCTTGATCCCCCTAATAGTAAGTGTTAGCCGTTAGTGTTTTCTCAGAAGAATCACTCAACACTCAGAGTCGGTTCCAATGCCGTCGCGGCCTTAATTACGCTTAGCGGGGAGGAAATCACAAGACTGAGTCCAGGCTTCTCTCCACAGAACAAAGGGTTACATGCACTTTTATATGTTTCACAACAGTTACAAACAGTTTACTACAGTTACACAGCCCATCACGGCTGGACACAAGCCAATCACAACGATTATAGATTACATATAGGTTCTTTTAACCCAATAGAATTCCCCTTATGTCTCAGGAACCATGTTTTTGGTTCTTGTCAGCTTGGGCTGATTGATAACTTTACTACAGGAGATAGATTCTCTCACTAGTTCTTTCTTCTTGGAGAAATAATTGGTTTATAACCTTATTTACAGGAGATGGGTTCTCTTATCTCTTTCTTCCTGCGGAATTAATTGGTTTATGGCCTTGAATACGGGAGATGGGTTCTCTCCTCATTATTCTTATCCTGCATCCAAGGCATTCCTATAGTGGGCCTCACAGGGTTATTGCTCGGTCATTGAACATTCAACAGTTCACAGCTTGACTACCTGATTTCCTATCATGCCTGGGCAGCCATTTTATGTGTGGCCACTTTAAACTTATATGCGGTTAGATATATCTAGCAGATGCCTAATGCCTAGTATTCTGGTATATTCTAAAGGTGCCTACCTCCTACAACAGTAAGGACTACATCTAACTCCTTTTTGAATATATTTAGTGAATTGGCCTCAACAACTTTGTGGTAGAGAATTCCACAGGTTTACCACTCTCTGGGTGAAGAAGTTTCTCCTCATCTCGGTCCTAAATGGCTTAACCCTTATCCTTAGACTGTGACCCCTGGTTCTGGACTTCCCCAACATTAATAAGAACAGAAGAACATAAGAATTAGGAACAGGAGCAGGCCACCTAGCCCCTCGAGCCTGCTCCGCCACCCAACAAGATCACGGCTGATCTGGCCGTGGACTCAGCTCCACTTACCTGCCCACTCCCCATAACCCTTAATTCCCTTATTGGTTAAAAATCTATCTATCTGTGATTTGAATATATTCAATGAGCTAGCCTCAACTGCTTTCTTGGGCAGAGAATTCCACAGATTCACAACCCTCTGGGAGAAGAAATTCCTTCTTAACTCGGTGTTTAAATTAGCTCCCCCGTATTTTGAGGCTGTGCCCCCAAGTTCTAGTCTCCCCGACCAGTGGAAACAACCTCTCTGCCTCTATCCTGTCTATCCCCTTCATTATTTTAAATGTTTCTATAAGATCACCCCTCATCCTTCTGAACTCCAACGAGTAAAGACCCAGTCTACTCAATCTATCATCATAAGGTAACTCCCTCATCTCCAGAATCAGTCTAGTGAATCGTCTCTGTACCCCTTCCAAAGCTAGTATATCCTTCCTTAAGTAAGGTGACCAAAACTGCACGCAGTACTCCAGGTGCGGCCTCACCAATACCCTATACAGTTGCAGCAGGACCTCCCTGCTTTTGTACTCCATCCCTCTCGCAATGAAGGCCAACATTCCATTCGCCTTCCTGATTACCTGCTGCACCTGCAAACTAACCTTTTGAGATTCATGTACAAGGACCCCCAGGTCCCTCTGCACCGCAGCATGTTGTAATTTCTCCCCATTCAAATAATATTCCCTTTTACTGTTTTTTCCCCAAGGTGGATGACCTCACATTTTACGACATTGTATTCCATCTGCCAAACCTTAGCCCATTCGCTTAACCTATCTAAATCTCTTTGCAGCCTCTCTGTGTCCTCCACACAACCCGCTTTCCCACTAATCTTTGTGTCATCTGCAAATTTTGTTACACTACACTCTCTTCACCCCCCTTCCAGGTCATCTATGTATATTGTAAACAGTTGTGGTCCCAGCACCGATCCCTGTGGCACACCACTAACCACCGATTTCCAACCCGAAAATGACCCATTTATCCCGACTCTCTGCTTTCTGTTAGCCAGCCAATTCTCTATCCATGCTAATACATTTCCTCTGACTCCGCGTACCTTTATCTTCTGCAGTAACCTTTTGTGTGGCACCTTATCGAATGCCTTTTGGAAATCTAAATACACCACATCCATCGGTACACCTCTATCCACCATGCTCGTTATATCCTCAAAGAATTCCAGTAAATTAGTTAAACATGATTTCCCCTTCATGAATCTATGTTGCGTCTGCTTGATTGCACTATTCCTATCTAGATGTCCCGCTATTTCTTCCTTAATGTTAGGTTCAAGCATTTTCCCCACTACAGATGTTAAACTAACCGGCCTATAGTTACCTGCCTTTTGTCTGCCCCCTTTTTTAAACAGAGGTGTTACATTAGCTGCTTTCCAATCCAATGGCACCTCCCCAGAGTCCAGAAAATTTTGATAGATTATAACGAATGCATCTGCTATAACATCTGCCATCTCTTTTAATACCCTGGGATGCATTTCATCAGGACCAGGGGACTTGTCTACCTTGAGATCCATTAGCCTGTCCAGCATTACCCCCCTAGTGATAGTGATTGTCTCAAGGTCCTCCCTTCCCACATTCCCGTGACCAGCAATTTCTGGCATGGTTTTTGTGTCTTCCACTGTGAAGACCGAAGCAAAATAATTGTTTACGGTCTCAGCCATTTCCACATTTCCCATTATTAAATCCCCTTTCTCGTCTTCTAAGGGACCAACATTTACTTTAGTCACTTTTTTCCATTTTATATATCGGTAAAAGCTTTTACTATCTGTTTTTATGTTTTGCTCAAGTTTACATTCGTAATCTATCTTCCCCTTCTTTATTGCTTTCTTAGTCATTCTTTGCTGTCGTTTAAAGTTTTCCCAATCTTCTAGTTTCCCACTAACCTTGGCCACCTTATACGCATTGGTTTTTAATTTGATACTCTCCTTTATTTCCTTGGTTATCCACGGCTGGTTATCCCTTCTCTTACTGCCCTTCTTTTTCACTGAAATATATTTTTGTTGAGCACTATGAAAGAGGTCCTTAAAAGTCCTCCACTGTTCCTCAATTGTGCCACCGTTTAGTCTGTGTTCCCAGTCTACTTTTGCCAACTCTGCCCTCATCCCACTGTAGTCCCCTTTGTTTAAGCATAGTACGCTCATTTGAGACACTACTTCCTCACCCTCAATCTGTATTACAAATTTAACCATACTGTGATCACTCATTCCGAGAGGATCTTTTACTAGGAGATCGTTTATTATTCCTGTCTCATTATACAGAACCAGATCTAAGATAGCTTGCTCCCTTGTAGGTTCTGTAACATACTGTTCTAAGAAACAATCCCGTATGCATTCTATGAATTCCTCCTCAAGGCTACCCCATGCGATTTGATTTGACTAATCGATATGTAGGTTAAAATCCCCCATGATTACTGCCGTTCCTTTTTCACATGCCTCCATTATTCCCTTGAAGTTATTTTTTGGGGGCCTATAAACTACGCCCACCAGTGACCTTTTTCCCCTTACTATCTCTAATCTCCACCCACAATGATTAAACATTTTGTTCATTCGAGCCAATATCTTCTCTCACAACTGCCCTGATATCATCCTTTATTAACAGAGCTACCCCACCTCCTTTCCCTTCTTGTCTATCTTTCCGAATTGTCATATACCCCTGTATGTTTAATTCCCAGTCTTGGCCACCCTGCAACCACGTTTCTGTAATGGCTACTAAATCATACCCATTTGTAATGATTTGTGCCGTCAACTCATTTACTTTATTTCGAATGCTGCGTGCGTTTAGGTAGAGTGTTTTAATACTAGTTTTTAAACCACGATTTTTAGTTTTGACCCCTCCTACAGCCCCTTTATATTCATACATATTGTCCCTTCCTATCACCTTGTGGTTTACACTTAACCCAGTGCTACTCTGCTCTGTTGCCTCCTGCCTTTCGCATTCTTTCTTGGGGTTCTGTTCATCTGAGCTCTCACCCACTTTAACTAGCTCAGAGCCCTCTCCTGGGTTCCCATCCCCTTGCCAAGCTAGTTTAATGCCCTCCTAACCGTACTATCAAAACCACCCGCGAGAACATTGGTCCCGTCTCTGTTGAGGTGTAACCTGTCCGACTTGTACAGATCCCACCTTCCCCAGAAGCGGTCCCAATTGTTCAGGAAACTAAAGCCCTCCCTTCTACACCAATGGGAGAGTGGAGAGCACCAGTTCCAACTGTCACAGGACGGGAGAGTGGAGAGCACCAGCTCCAACTGTCGCAGGAGAGAGAGTGGAGAGCACCAGCTCCAACTGTCGCAGGAGAGAGAGTGGAGAGTACCAGCTCCAACTGTCGCAGGACGAGAGAGTGGAGAGCACCAGCTCCAACTGTCGCAGGACGCGAGAGTGGAGAGCACCAGCTCCAACTGTCGCAGGACGCGAGAGTGGAGAGCACCAGCTCCAACTGTCGCAGGACGCGAGAGTGGAGAGCACCAGCTCCAACTGTCGCAGGACGCGAGAGTGGAGAGCACCAGCTCCAACTGTCGCAGGAGAGAGAGTGGAGAGTACCAGCTCCAACTGTCGCAGGAGAGAGAGTGGAGAGCACCAGCTCCAACTGTCGCAGGAGAGAGAGTGGAGAGCACCAGCTCCAACTGTCGCAGGACGAGATAGTGGAGAGCACCAGCTCCAACTGTCGCAGGAGAGAGAGTGGAGAGCACCAGCTCCAACTGTCGCAGGACGAGATAGTGGAGAGCACCAGCTCCAACTGTCGCAGGACGCGAGAGTGGAGAGCACCAGCTCCAACTGTCGCAGGACGAGAGAGTGGAGAGCACCAGCTCCAACTGTCGCAGGACGAGAGAGTGGAGAGCACCAGCTCCAACTGTCGCAGGACGAGAGAGTGGAGAGCACCAGCTCCAACTGTCGCAGGACGAGAGAGTGGAGAGCACCAGTTCTCATCTCAGTCCTAATGGCCAACCCCTTATCCTGAGACTGTGACCCCTGGCTAAAGATTGTAGATGAAGCAAGATTGCTGGGCTGTCGCAGTTCAAGAAATGTGAAGTGGCTATTTTGACATTTCCATTCTAACCTTAATGATTTTGTGTGGAAATACTTTGACGGAAAGATTTTGCAGATGTCCAGAATATTTATTACCAAGTCTTCTTTACCAAACCTTGCCTCTTGAGACCCTAATATTTAGTTGAGGGCTGAGGAAAATCTGACTCTCAAATAGTAGATTAAGCCTGTGAGAAAGCGGTAGCAACCGATTGATGCAATTCAACAACAACAACAACTTGTATCTATATAGCGCCTTTAACATAGTGAAATGTCCCGGGGGGGGGGGCGGGGTGGTGCTGTGGGTCTGGAGGAGTTTACAGAGATAGTGAGGGGGCGAGGCCATAGAGGGATTTGAAAACACGGTGGAGAATTTTGAAATCGAGGCGTTGATTCACTGGGAGCCAATGTAGGTTAGCGAACACAGGGGTGAGAACCAACCTTGTTTTGGCCAATCTGAAGTTGTTAAAAATTAAACGCATCCATTGAATGAGCCTGTACAATTCTTAAAATTAGCAGAGAGACGTTGGATATAGAAACATACTCTCCCAGGAGAAGAATACAGCTGAGGGATACAGCTTTGCAGTCTTTTGAGTGGTGCAACAAAGTCTACCCAACCCCTTGTCCAGAGCATAGCCAATTGGCACGTGATGAAATCCATATTCTTTGCCTCCAGGATCTTTAAAGGAAGTGGTTCCAAAGAAGAAAGGTGTCAAGTCGTGTCCCGGTGGGTAGCACTCGTGCGTCTGATTCAGTAGGTTGTGGGTTTATGTCCCACACCAGAGACTTGAGCACAAAAATCTAGGCTGACACTTCAGTGCTCGTACTGAGGGAGTGCCGCGCTGTCAGAAATGAAATTAGCTAATTCCCAGTCCAACATTTTTTTAATCTATTTTTAATACAAACTTAATGAGATCACTATTTCCCATGTGCTTCACTCACAACCTGCTTCATTGCCCAGAATCAGATCTAGCACTGAAACCTTCCTTGTTGGACATGCTATTAACCGAATAAGGAAAAAACATCCAATCCTGGATATTTCCTAAGAACCCCTTCCCATTTTGACCATGATCTTTATCTGATTCCAGTAGAAGATAGCACAGTAACCCTTTCCAAGTTGCCTACCAAACCCGTTCTTGATTTCTATCCCATTATTTTGTAGATTGTAATGCTCCCTCAATATGGTAACAGATTCCTTCCCTAAGCAACATCATCAATGCAAACTCCCTTTCTTTAGTTGGAATCTTCTCCTTAATTAACGATGTCACCCCCTTTTATCATTTCTGTATTCTCCTGAAAATCTTTACAGCAGGGAATATTTCATTTTGCTAGCCAAAGGCATAAAAGGATATGGAACCAAGTTGGAATATAGATCAGCCATAATCCCATTGAATGGCGGAACAGGCTCGAGGGGCTGAATCATAGAATGGTTACAGAACAGAAAGAGGCCATTCGGCCTGTCGAGCCTGTGCCGGCTCGCTGCAAGAGCACTTCAGCCAGTCCCACTCCCCCGCCCTTTCCCTATAGCCCTGCAATTTTATTTCCTGCGGGTACTTATCCAATTCCCTTTTGAAAGCCATGATTAAATCTGCCTCCATCACCCTTTCAGGCAGTGCATTCCAGATCCTAACCACTCGCTGCGTAAAAATGTTTTTTCTTATGTCGCCTTTGGTTCTTCTGCCAATTACCTTAAATTTGTGACCTCTGGTTCTCGACCCTTCCGCCAATGGGAACAATTTCTCTCTATCTACTCTGTCTAGACCCCTCATGATTTTGAACACCTCTATCAAATCTCCTCTCAACCTTCCCTGCTCTAAGGAAAACAACCCCAACTTCTCCAGTCTATCCACATGAATACATGGCTTGAGCAGTGGTGCAGCAGGGAGGGATTCAAATTCTTGGGGCATTGGAACCGGTTCTGGGGGAGGTGGGACCAGTACAAACCGGACGGTCTGCACCTGGGCAGGTCCGGAACCAATGTCCTAGGGGGAGTGTTTGCTAGTGCTGTTGGGGAGGAGTTAAACTAATATTGCAGGGGGATGGGAACCTATACAGGGAGACAGAGGGAGACAAAAATGAGGCAAAAGCAAAAGACAGAAAGGAGATGAGGAAAAGTGGAGGGCAGAGAAACCCAAGGCAAAGAACAAAAAGGGCCACTGTACAGCAAAATTCTAGAAGGACAAAGGGTGTTAAAAAAGCAAGCCTGAAGGCTTTGTGTCTTAATGCAAGGAGTATCCGCAATAAGGTGGATGAATTAACTGTGCAAATAGATGTTAACAAATATGATGTGATTGGGATTACGGAGACGTGGCTCCAGGATGATCAGGGCTGGGAACTCAACATCCAGGGGTATTCAACATTCAGGAAGGATAGAATAAAAGGAAAAGGAGGTGGGGTAGCATTGCTGGTTAAAGAGGAGATTAATGCAATAGTTAGGAAAGACATTAGCTTGGATGATGTGGAATCTATATGGGTAGAGCTGCAGAACACTAAAGGGCAAAAATCGTTAGTGGGAGTTGTGTACAGACCTCCAAACAGTAGTAGTGATGTTGGGGAGGGCATCAAACAAGAAATTAGGAGTGCATGCAATAAAGGTGCAGCAGTTATAATAGGTGACTTTAATATGCACATAGATTGGGCTAGCCAAACTGGAAGCAATACGGTGGAGGAGGATTTCCTGGAATGCATAAGGGATGGTTTTCTAGACCAATATGTCGAGGAACCAACTAGGGGGGAGGCCATCTTAGACTGGGTGTTGTGTAATGAGAGAGGATTAATTAGCAATCTCATTGTGCGAGGCCCCTTGGGGAAGAGTGACCATAATATGGTGGAATTCTGCATTAGGATGGAGAATGAAACAGTTAATTCAGAGACCATGGTCCAGAACTTAAAGAAGGGTAACTTTGAAGGTATGAGGCATGAATTGGCTAAGATAGATTGGCTAATGATACTTAAGGGGTTGACTGTGGATGGGCAATGGCAGACATTTAGAGACCGCATGGATGAATTACAACAATTGTACATTCCTGTCTGGCGTAAAAATAAAAAAGGGAAGGTGGCTCAACCGTGGCTATCAAGGGAAATCAGGGATAGTATTAAAGCCAAGGAAATGGCATACAAATTGGCCAGAAATAGCAGTGAACCTGGGGACTGGGAGAAATTTAGAACTCAGCAGAGGAGGACAAAGGGTTTGATTAGGGCAGGGAAAATGGAGTACGAGAAGAAGCTTGCAGGGAACATTAAGGCGGATTGCAAAAGTTTCTATAGGTATGTAAAGAGAAAAAGGTTAGTAAAGACAAACGTAGGTCCCCTGCAGTCAGAATCAGGGGAAGTCATAACGGGGAACAAAGAAATGGCAGACCAATTGAACAAGTACTTTGGTTCAGTATTCACTAAGGAGGACACAAACAACCTTCCGGATATAAAAGTGGTCAGAGGGTCTATTAAGGAGGAGGAACTGAGGGAAATCTTTATTAGTCGGGAAATTGTGTTGGGGAAATTGATGGGATTGAAGGCCGATAAATCCCCAGGGCCTGATGGACTGCATCCCAGAGTACTTAAGGAGGTGGCCTTGGAAATAGCGGATGCATTGACAGTCATTTTCCAACATTCCATTGACTCTGGATCAGTTCCTATCGAGTGGAGGGTAGCCAATGTAACCCCACTTTTTAAAAAAGGAGGGAGAGAGAAAGCAGGGAATTATAGACCGGTCAGCCTGACCTCAGTAGTGGGTAAAATGATGGAATCAATTATTAAGGATGTCATAGCAGCGCATTTGGAAAATGGTGACATGATAGGTCCAAGTCAGCATGGATTTGTGAAAGGGAGATCATGCTTGACAAATCTTCTGGAATTTTTTGAGGATGTTTCCAATAAAGTGGACAAAGGAGTACCAGTTGATGTGGTATATTTGGACTTTCAGAAGGCTTTCGACAAGGTCCCACATAGGAGATTAATGTGCAAAGTTAAAGCACATGGGATTGGGGGTAGTGTGCTGACGTGGATTGAGAACTGGTTGTCAGACAGGAAGCAAAGAGTAGGAGTAAATGGGTACTTTTCGGAATGGCAGGCAGTGACTAGTGGGGTACCGCAGGGTTCTGTGCTGGGGCCCCAGCTGTTTACATTGTACATTAATGATTTAGACGAGGGGATTAAATGTAGTATCTCCAAATTTGCGGATGACACTAAGTTGGGTGGCAGTGTGAGCAGCGAGGAGGATGCTATGAGGCTACAGAGTGACTTGGATAGGTTAGGTGAGTGGGCAAATGCGTGGCAGATGAAGTATAATGTGGATAAATGTGAGGTTATCCACTTTGGTGGTAAAAACAGAGAGACAGACTATTATCTGAATGGTGACAGATTAGGAAAAGGGAAGGTGCAACGAGACCTGGGTGTCATGGTACATCAGTCATTGAAGGTTGGCATGCAGGTACAGCAGGCGGTTAAGAAAGCAAATGGCATGTTGGCCTTCATAGCGAGGGGATTTGAGTACAGGGGCAGGGAGGTGTTACTACAGTTGTACAGGGCCTTGGTGAGGCCACACCTGGAGTATTGTGTACAGTTTTGGTCTCCTAGCTTGAGGAAGGACATTCTTGCTATTGAGGGAGTGCAGCGAAGATTCATCAGACTGATTCCCGGGATGGTGGGACTGACCTATCAAGAAAGACTGGATCAACTGGGCTTGTATTCACTGGAGTTCAGAAGAGTGAGAGGGGACCTCATAGAAACATTTAAAATTCTGACGGGTTTGGACAGGTTGGATGCAGGAAGAATGTTCCCAATGTTGGGGAAGTCCAGAACCAGGGGTCACAGTCTAAGGATAAGGGGTAAGCCATTTAGGACCGAGATGAGGAGAAACTTCTTCACCCAGAGAGTGGTGAACCTGTGGAATTCTCTACCACAGGAAGTAGTTGAGGCCAATTCACTAAATATATTCAAAAGGGAGTTAGATGAAGTCCTTACTACTCGGGGGATCAAAGGGTATGGCGTGAAAGCAGGAAGTGGGTACTGAAGTTTCATGTTCAGCCATGGACTCATTGAGTGGCGGTGCAGGCTGGAGGGGCTGAATGGCCTGCTCCTGCACCTATTTTCTATGTTTCTATAACTGAAGTTCCTCATCCCTGGAACCATTCTTGTAAATCTTTTCTGCACCCTTTCTAAGGCCTTCACATCCTTCCTAAAGTGCGGTGCCCAGAATTGGACACAATACTCCAGTTGAGGCCGACCAGTGCTTTATAAAGATTCATCATAACTTCCTTGCTTTTGTACTCTATGCCTCTGTTTATGAAGCATGGGGGCCTGTAATCTTTTTTTTAATTGCTTTCTCAATCTGCCCTGCCACCTTCAACAATTTGTGCACATGTACCCCTAGTCCTCTCTGTTCATGCACCCGCTTTAGAATTGTACCTTTTAGTTTATATTGCCTCTCCTCATTCTTCCTACCAAAATGAATGGCCAACTCCTATTCCTATGTTCCTATTCCCAGTCCACACCGGGCTGGAACCAGGATTCTCTCAAATGGATATGGAACTAGGAAAATTTGCCACGGATCTCCGAATAATTTCATTTGATGCGAATCATAGAAATGTGCAGCACAGAAGGAGGCCATGTGTCCCATTGTGTCTGTGACAGCCGAAAAAGAGCTATCCAGCCTAAACCTATTTTCCAGCTCTTGGTCTAAAGCCCTGCAGATTACGGCACTTTAAGTGCATATACAAGATATGCTGTGAATTGGAATAAAGTCAATGAAAAATGTGGATTTTAGCAAAGCTTTTGATAACGACCCACTTGGCAGACTGGTCACGAAAGTAACAGCCCATGGGATTCAGGATAAAATAGCAAGTTGGATCCAAAATTGGCTCAGAGGCAGGAAGCAAAGGGTAATGGTTGATGGGTGCTTTTATGACTGGAAAGCTGTATCCAGTGGGGTTCCACAAAGCTCAGTGCTGGGACCCTTGCTTTTTGTGGTATACATCAATGACTTGGACTTGAATGTTGGGGATATGATTAAGAAGTTTGTAGATGACACTAAATTAAGCTATGGTTGATAATTTAGAAGAAAGCTGCAGATTGCAGGAAGCTATCAATGTACTGGTCAAGTGGACGGAACAGTGGCAAATGGAATTCAATCCGGATACATGTGAGGTAATGCATTTGGGGAGGTCTAACAAGTCAAGGGAATACACATTAAATGGTACGACACTGAAAAATGTAGAGGAACAAAGGGACCTTGGAGTGCAGGTCTACAGATCCCTAAAGGGAGCAGGCCAGATAGATAAAGTGGTTAAGAAGGCATATGGAATACTTGCCTTTATTCATCGAGGCATGGAATACAAGAGCAGGGAGGTTATGCTTGAACTTGGAAAAAAAACACTGGTTAGGCTGCAGCTGGAGTACTGCATGTAGTTCTGTTCACCACATTACAGAAAACTGGAAAGGATGCAGAGGAGACTTACAAGGATGTTGCCTGGACTGGAGAATTTTGGCTATGAGGAAAGATTGGAGGTACTGGGTCTATTTTATTTGGAACAGAGGAGGCTAAGGGGAGACCTGTTTGAGGTATATAAAATTATGAGGGGTCTGGATAGAGTGGATAGGAAGGACCTGTTTCCCTTGGCAGAGGGGTCAACAACCAGTGGGCATAGATTTAAAGTAATTGGTAGAAAGTTTAGAGGAGATATGAGGGGAATTTCTTCACCCAGACAGTGGTGGGGGTCTGGAACTCACTGCCTGTAGAGGTAGAAACCCTCACCATATTTAAAAAATACTTGGATGTGCACTTAAAGTGCGGTAACCTACAGGGCTACGGACCAAGAGCTAGAAAGTGGAATTAGGCTGGATAGCTCTTGGTCGACCGGCGCGGACACGATGGGCCGAATGGCCTCCTTCCGTGCTGTAAATTTGTATGAGTCTATGACCCGTGCAGTAAGTATTTCAGATTAATAACAATCAGGGTAGCTCCCCTGAAAGCTCGTTTGGTTTAGTACTGATCCATAGTAGAGTATAAGATCTTGGGTTTGATTCCAATTTCTGCTGAGATTCGCTGATCTCACTCATTGCAGAAATAAGAGCACTGCAGTCCCCATGGGCTAGGAAGGGGACAAGAAACAGCCAGGGTTCCTGCTCTTGATCGCTAGTCAATGATTCATATGGGATTGCTGGCTTTATTAATAGAGGCATAGAGTACAATAATGAAGTTATGCTAAACTGTAATAAAACCCTGGTTAGGCCCCAGCTGGAGTATTGTGTCCAATTCTGGGCACCACACTTTAAGAAGGATGTCAAGACCTTGGAGAGGTTGCGGAGGAGATTTACTAGAACGGTACCAGGGATGAAAGAGTTCAGTTAAGTGGAGAGACTGGAGAGGTTTTGCCTGAAAGAGAGTGCTGGCTCTTTTCATGCATTGCCATTATTTTGAGCTAATTGACTAATTGCAGAAACTCGTCTTTCCAGTTTGGCTGCGTCTGGCCTTTTGGATCGGGACAAGCACCAATTGGAGAGAAGAAGAAATCTGCATGTCGACCGACCAATGGGTGGACCAGGAGGACTGCCAAGGTGCCAGACTGGCACCACGAAAGATTGAAAGCTTCGGCCAAAACACAAGCTGAAAGGAGGAATCTGCAATCTGGATGGCGGCCAACCGAGCGCCAGGGCGTCCGAAACACCATCAGAGTGACTGTGGAGAAAGTGGAAGGACAGACGACGATCAACCGGGACCTCTTTGTGAAGAAAATCCTGCTGGGAACCTGTGGCATGAAAGTCGCGGATGTCTTCGCCTTGCAGGACATCCCAAAGAGAGCTTCAGAAATGTCACCCAATGCCTGAAATTCCTGAAGGGAGTGAACCACTGCGGTCAATGCTGACTTGGGAACCACTGTTCACCCTCCCGTCGCAGAGGAAACTCACTATCACAGTGCACATGTACAACCCCCACATCCCAGTCATTGATGTGCTAACATTCCTCGCCAGGTTTGTCGATGGGGTAGGAAATAGCATCGACCTGAAAGACTTCCATGGGGTTTATTTGGACCAGCAAGCGCCAGATCCAGGTCACCATGAAAGTGGACGCCAGTGGAACCATCCTGCACCCCCCCTCCAGCTTCACCATCGGAGGAAGTCGGGCTACATGGTGTACGCCGGACAACCCAATGTGTGCCAAACCTGCGGAAAAGCAGGCCATGTGGTGGCAAGCTGCAAAGCAATCATTTGCCGCAACTGCAAGAAGGAAGGACACCAGACAAAGGACTGTAAAGAGAGCAAGTGCTGCAACCTTTGTAGTCAGGCTGGACATCTGTATAAGGCCTGCCCCAAGCGGAATTTCAGCTATGCGCAGGCGGCAAAGAACATGGTGACATGTGAGGAGAAAGCTGAGTAGTGTAACGCCCAAGAGGAGACCGACACCTCCCTCCCCTCCAAGACACCGTGCGAACAAACCACTGCCCTAGTCGACATTGACCGAGAGGAGAAGGGAAGTCTGCCACGGCAAGCCACCAGACAGTAACACTCAGCAGTGAAACTCCCCCCCCGCCCCCCCCCCCCCCCGAGACACCGACTCCATGGAACATGAGGGAACAGGAGCAGAAGGAAAACAGGAATGGCAGCTCGTCAAGAATAAGAAGGCGGCCCACAGTCAAAGGAAAAGAGGCCTCCTGCAGAAACGAGAGGCAAAAGACGGCTACCGTGTCCACGACAGACAGCAGTGGCTGCAGCTCTTCCGATGACGAAGGGCGAGGCAAAAGCCCCCACTACCACCAGCAGAAGAAGAGGCAAAACGCCAATACGACCAGCGCAGTCCAGCTCTGGGACCCCGGGAGCAGTGATGTCACCGATGCACCCCTGCTCCGGATTTCCGGGAGCGACGAAGCAACGGATGAAACCCAGCTCCGGATTTCCGGGAGCAAAGAAGCAACGGATGCACCCCCGCTTCGGATGTCCGGGAGCGACGAAGCCACCAATGCACCCCCGCTCCGGATCTCTGGGAGCAACGAAGCGATAGATGCACCCCAGCTCCAGAACACTGTGAGTGACGACACCACAGGGGATGCACACGAGGAACAACCAGGCGAGGGCAGCCCAGTTGACATGGAGGACCACCCGTCCACACTGCTGGCGTCCCCTGGTCGAACCATATCTCAGCCAAGGTGCAGTAAAAAAGTTTAAAGTTAACCTATGTATACGGGAACAGGCCACAGGGCCAAAGAACTGCGTGTTCGAAATGTAATGTTTTGGATTGTAATCACCAATTTAAAAATGGGTTTAAAGATTGCATCCATTAACGTGCATAGCATTAAGTCAACTACGCGATGTGTTTCCACCTTGGGATAGCTCGCCAAGGTCAAGGCAGACCTGCTGTTCTTGCAGGAGTGCAGCCTGCTGCACTTCAGCAGTTACCAGCAGTGGTCGCAATGGTGGTCCCACGGACCATCCGTCTGGTCAGGAGGCAACGATTGCCGTTCCTCCGGCCTGGGCATTCTGCTGCGGGGAGGCCACTTCACCATCACCAAAGTTAAGGAGGTGGTGGGCGGCCGCCTCCTCGTAGCAGATGCATTGTATAAAAATGTTCCTCTAAGGCTAATTAACGTGTATGCCTCGTCTCTCAGAAGCGAGCGGCTGGCCCTCCTCCAGCAGCTCCCACTGCTGCTGGCGACATCCAGACCGGTCGTTCTGGGCGGTGATTTCAACTGCATCATCGATGCGGCTGAATGATCCAGCAGAGCCAACAGCAAACTGAACACCACATCCAAACTCCTGATGGACACGGTAAAAGATGCCAAGCTGTGCGATGTCTTCAGCAACCCTGCAGATGGAGCACCGCGCAGATACACCTGGTCGAGACCAGACGGGTCCGTCCGTTCCAGAATAGGCTTCCTGTTTGTGTCCCACATGCTCAAGGCCAGATCCACCGACGTCACGCCGATGTTCTTCTCTGACCACTGCCTCCTACTGGCCAACTGCCTCCCACAGAAAGACCAGAAAGTTGGCAGGGGGATATGGAAGCTCAACGTGAAACTGTTGACCCCGGAAAACATTGAGGAACTCAAGAGGGATTACAAAAGTTGGAGAACCGTAAAACCCCTCTGCGATTCCCCGATGCACTGGTGGGAAACAATCAAGACAAACATCAAGAGGTTCTTCATCCTCAAAGGTGTTCAGGAGGCGAGAGGGAGACGGAGGGAATTGTCCCAACTCCAGAAGAGTATGCAAAACCTGCTCCTGCTGCAGTCGATGGGGGTCGATGTCGTGGAGGAACTCCAAAAGGTGAAGGGCCAGCAAGCCTCGCTCCTTGCCTCAGAGTCCTCCAAAATCATCTTCCACTCCAGAGTCTGCTCCGTCGAGCAGGATGAGACATTTTCGCATTTCTTCTTCCAAAAGGTACACAGGGGGAGCTCTGTGATCACTAGCCTCCCAGTCTTTCCTGTTGTCTATCTCAGAGGTCTTAGACGACAGCGAGCGGAAGAGTCTGGACCACCCGCTAACTCTGGATGAGCTGACAAAGGCTGTCCGGTCCCTCGCGACGAATAAAACTCCCGGAAACGACGCTTACCGGTCGAGTTATATTCGGCTCTGTGGGACTGGATGGGCCCAGACCTGCTGGAAGTGTACGGGGGTATGCTTCTGGCCGGCAGTATTTCAGAATCAATGAGGAAAGGCATCATCACCCTCATCTACAAGCAGAAGGGGGAGAGGGAGGAAATCAAAAACTGGCGGCCCATCTCGCTGCTCAATGTGGACTACAAGATCCAGTCAAAGGTCATCGCAAACAGGGTCAAGTCTGCTCTGGAGCTGGTGATCCACCCGGACCAGACCTGTGCTGTCCCCGGCAGGAAGATCTCTGATAGCCTCGCACTACTCAGGGATATGATCGCCTACGTGTGGGACAGGAGGGTGGACACCTGTTTAATCAGCTTGGACCAGGAGAAGGCCTTTGACAGAATATCGCACACGTACCTGATGGACGTGCTCACAAAGATGGGGTTTGGGGAGGGTATCCGCAATTGGATCCAACTGCTCTACACAGACATCAGTAGCACAGTTCTAATCAACGGGTGGGAAACTGAAAGCTTTCCAATCAGGTCTGGAGTCAAGCAAGGCTGTCCCCTCTCCTCTGTCTTGTTTGTGTGCTGTATCGAGCCCTTTGCCGAGTCCATCAGGAAGGATGCGAGCATTAGAGGGGTGACGATCCCAGGCAGCGGAGACGCTCAGGTCAAGACCTCCCTGTACATGGACGTCTTTTGCTCAGATCCGCAGTCGGTCCGCAGATTGCTCACAATCTGCGACCAGTTTGAATTGGCCTCGGGAGCAAAGGTCAATCGCAGCAAAAGCGAGGCCATGTTTTTTGGCAACTGGGCCGACCGATCCTTTATTCCCTTCACCGTTAAGCCAGATTACCTGAAGGTGTTGGGAATATGGTTCGGAGCGGACGGGCGTGCGCCAAAAACTGGGAAGAGCGTATCGCCAAAGTGAAACAAAAACTGGGATGGTGGAAGCTGCGCGCCCTCTCCATTGCAGGAAAGAACCTGGTCATCAGGAGTGAGGTGCTCTCGGTGTTGTTGTACGTGGCACAGGTCTGGCCCATCTCACGCTCCTGTGTTGCGGCAGTCACCCGGGCCGTCTTCCACTTTGGAGGTCCAAAATGGACCGTGTCCGCAGAGACACAATGTACAAATTTCTGGACAGTGGAGGAAAGGATGTTCCGAACGTGGCCCTCATCCTGATGGCCACCTTTGTGTGCGGCTGCATCAAGCTGTGCACAGACCCCCGGTACGCAAACACCAAGTGTCACTACGTGCTGAGTTTCTACCTGTCCCCGGTGTTGCGGAGGATGGGTCTGGCCACACTGCCGCAAAATGCCCCCACCAATTGCACCATGCCTGTCTACCTGTCCTTCGTGGAAAAGTTTTTCAGAAAAAACCCCTTTGACCACAAGGCCATGAAGCAGTGGTCGGCACGTAAGGTCCTGGACACCCTACGAAAGGAGAGGGTGGACCCTGTCGGGTGGTTCCCCGAGCAGACTGTCGAACTCGTCTGGCAGAACGTCTCATCGCCAGAGTTTTCACACAAGCACCAAGATGTAGCTTAGTTGGCGGTGAGAAGGGCCCTACCTGTCAGATCCTTCATGCATTCAAAATGACCCAATGACCCTAACCTCTTACATACAACACCTGCCCTTCTGCCTCCTCCCTTTCCACTGTCCAGGGTCCCCAAACACTCCTTCCAGATGAACACCGATTTACTTGTACTTCTTTCAATTTAGTAAACTGCATTCGTTGCTCACGATGCAGTCTCCTCTACATTGGGGAGACCAAACGCAGATTGGGTGGCTGCTTTGCAGAACACCTCTGTTCAGTCTGTAATTGTGACTCTCGGCTTCCGATCGCCTGTCACTTTAATTCTCTGCTCCACTCCCACTCTGACCTCTCCGTCCTCGACCTTCTGCACTATTCCAATGAAACTCAATGCAAGCTCGAGGAACAACACCTCATCTTTTGTTTACCCGCACTTTACAGCCTTCTGGACTCAACACTGAGTTCAACAATTTCAGACCTTAACCTCTGCCCATATTTTTTTCCCCCTTTCCTCCCTTTATTTTTACAAGCCCAAAATAATCACCATGGCAGCTGGTGATTATTCTACCATTCACACCCCATCTGGACTCATCTTTTGTTTCCTAACTTGTTCCATTACCATCTCATTTTTGCCCATCATCCCTTTTTTCTCTCTAGTCTCTCCTGTCTTTCACCCTATCACAGACCTTCCCTTTTGTTCTTTCCTCCCCTCCCCCTTTCAGTGCCCCTGCACTTCCTTAAGAATCTGTTGCATCTCGAACTTTTCCAGTTCTGACGAAAGGTCACAGACCCGAAACCTTGGCTCTGTTTCTCTCCACAGATGCTGCCTGACCTGCTGAGATTTCTAGCATTTTATTTCAGATTCCAGCATCCGCAGTATTTTGCTTTTGACCCAAACCTCTTATTTGCTGCGGTTGAAGTGCTGGCTTTAAGGAATTCTGAGCTTCAAAGCTAAATTACTACAGCCACGCCTAGTTTCCAGAGAAAGTCTCCTAGCTCATGAGTCTTTCAGGTGATAAGCAAACATGGCACACTTGCTGCAGATGGTTCCGCAAGCTTTGTTAAGGCACGTACAGACTTTAAATTCAGGTCAATTATTAACCTAGAATTAAAATTACACTGAGCGGTTTTCATATGATGTGTTCCTCGATGTCTATGCATTTGACTGGGGCATTTCACTTTCCAAAACTTACTGGACTTTGCTCCTCGGGTAACTTTTTAGAACTGCAAGACTGGAGCCTGGCTGTTAGGACTGTTATGAATTGTCCAACTATTGTCAGTGCCTGGAGATTCAGGCAGGTCGAGAGTTCCTCGCTCCAATTCAAGAATTTGTTATATTTAAAAAATAAATTCCCAATAATATTCTTCTTTTGTCCTGAAGTTGTTGAATATCCTTTTCTGTCTCTGTAATCTCCTCCAGCCCCCCGAGATATTTGCGCTCCTCCAATTCTGGTCTCTTGCGCATCCCTGATTTCCTTTGCTCCACCATTGGTGGCCGTGCCTTCAGCTGCCTGGGCCCTATGCTCTGGAATTCCCTCCCTAAACCTCTCCGCTTCTCTACCTCTCTCTTCTTAAAACCTACCTTTTTGACCAAGACCCGTCCTAATATCTCATTATGTGGCTCGGTGTCAAATTTTGTCTCATAACACTCCTGTGTTTCAAAATGCTGCAGTATAGAGGGACCTGGGGGTCCTTGTGCATGAAACACAAGGATACAGCAAGTAATCAGGAAGGCAAATGGAATGTTGGCTTTTATTGCAAAGGGGATGGAGTATAAAAGCAGGGAAGTCCTGTTACAACTGTGCAGAGTATTGGTGAGGCCACATCTAGAGTACTGCATACAGTTTTGGTCTCCTTATTTAAGGAGGGATTTACTTGCATCGGAGGCAGTTCAAAGCAGGTTCACAAGGTTGATTCCTGAGATGAAGGGGTTGTCTTATGAAGAAAGGTTGAGCAGGTTGGGCCTATACACATTGGAGTTTAAACGAATGAGAGGTGATCTTATTGAAACAGATAAGATATTGAGGGGGCTCAACAAGGTAGATGCAGAGAGGATGTTTCCCCTCATGGGAGAATCTAGAACTAGGGAACATAGTTTCAGAATAAGGGGTCGCCCATTTAGAGCTGAGATGAGGAGGAATTTCTTCTCTGAGTAAATCTGCGGAATTCTCTGCCCCAGAGAGCTGTGGAGGCTGGGTCATTGAATATATTTAAGACGGAGATAGACAGATTTTTGAGCGATAAGGGAGTAAAGGTTATGGGGAGCAGGCAGGGAAGTGGAACTGAGTCCATGATCAGATCAGCCATGGTCTTATTGAACGGCGGAGCAGGCTCGAGGGGCTGAATGGCCTACTCCTGCTCCTATTTCTTATGTGAAGCGCCTTGGATAATTTTACTACATTAAAGGTGCTATAGAAATGCATGTGATTGATGCTCTTAAAATGGAAATGCGTTTTACTTTCTCATGTTTCCTGTGGAGCATAAACACCGGCATGGACCTGTTGGGCAGAATGGCCTGTGTCTGTCCTGTAAATACTTTGTAACTTTGTAGAAATGCAAATCAGTTGCCCAGTAAATCCTATTCCCTATACAGGCCTAGCTACGTATTTTAGATCTTCTAGGGAAGTTACAGGAGCAGATAAAGGAGACAAGTTTAAGGAGATGTAGGTGCAGCTGAAAATACAGAACCATCGTACGTTTCCATTTCATTCCAATGTTCACATCTTAGGTAAAAGATTGGGCGACCGCTTTGCAGAACACCTCCGTTCAGTCCGTAAACGTGACCCCGGGATTCTGGTTGCCTGTCACTGTAATTCTCTGTCCCACTCCCACTCTGACCTCTCCGTCCTCGGCCGCCTACGCTGTTCCAATGAAGCTCAACGTAAGCTCGAGGAACAGCACCTCATCTTTCGATTAGGCACTTCACAGCCTTCCAGGCTCAACATCGACAATTTCAGACCATAACTACTGCTCCTATTTTTTCAGATGGCAGCTGTTGGTGATTCTGCTATTCCCATTTACACCTCTTCTAGACCCATCTTTTGTTTCTCTACTTGTCCCATTATTAACTCCTTTTACCTTGCACCATCTGTTGGAGAGCTGTCTTGCTCATTTTGCTTCGTTGCTTTAAATGCCGAATTACCACACACTCAGTTGTAGTAATGGCAGGATCAGGTCTTTTATTTAAACATTCATACTAAACAAACCCAGTATGATGCTACTCAGACACAAACACTTCACAAGCCAATTTTCTGCTTGTTCCGATTTCCAGTGGCTGCTTGTGAGGCACACACCTTCCGAATGGGCAGTGTCTAGCGTGTGTAAGTCAAACTTTCATCTTTATACCAAAAAAGCCTTTGAACTCTCGTTTCCTTGCATAGTACATTTAGAGAATTAAGATGCAGACGATGTAGAATCAAAATGGCATTGTCCTGAAATCACAACTAACTGCTTTCTGAACCACTATACACAAACCAGATCGTTTCCTCACATAGTAACAAAGGTACTCATCACCATCATCATCAGCAGCATAGGCAGTCCCTCAAAACGAGGATGACTTGCTTCCACGCCAAAAAAGTTCACAGATGTTTCAATGAAGGACCTAATATTCCGGATCCCGAACTACATCCTGAAGGGTGGAAGATGCCTGTGAGTAGATTTTTTTAATGTGTGGTGGCCGTTGCACACCAGCCACCACACGGGCTTGACAGAGCTAGGTCTTGGTCCAGTGGCAAGGTACATTCAAATTTTTTTTTTTAATATCCAATTTCGTTCCAGATCAACTCTAACGCCAAAGATCACTTTGCGCCAATGTGTTTGATATTAGGCCAAAAGGCCGAGAGGCGAAGTTGCACCGTTCCTGGAAATATTGCAATACAAGGTCGGTGCATGGAGTGGACGGGGCATGCCCCTGATCCAGCTCCCTGTCCAAAAATCAATTCAATATCATGTCCCCATAGGGGATATTAAACTGATAAGAACAGATACTACACTTGATCTTAGCCAAAAGGCCGAGAAGCAAGGTACATTCAAATACTTAACATACAGATAAATGACCAGCTACTCATTATCCTGAAGTCAAGTCTCACTGCCATAAATCGACTCCCACCACGAAGTACTGTAAACACACAGGTGGTCAGATAGACACATTTCAATGGCTAACTGGCTCCATATCGTCTAGCAGCCTGTTTCGATCCAAACATCCTGTTTTAATCCAAACTTCAATCTTCAACTTTTAACCCTTTCGATATCTCCAGACTGCGCCAAAGCAAAGCGTTTCAGAAATGCGAGCTTGCGCTCCTACATTCCCCCACTTCTTCTCTTTGCCTGTCTGCCAGGCCTTATCTGGGTAACATTTGTATGGCCATTTGAGCTCGGTCAGCAGCATTCTCCAGTTGTAGTCCTTGTTTTCGAACACGCCATCTATAGTAAATCAAAATGACCAGCACAATCAACTGAAACAGCACCGCATAAGGACAGGGTCATTGTGTTCATCACACCAGTTGCCGTTGGGCTCCATCCAAACAATGACTCCCACCAGCTTACATGTCCAATCTGATCCAAAGTTCTCAATTTCCACAGTGTGATGGTTAATGTCCACAACAATTGCTTGATTCAAACTTTGTAGCTGTTAAAATCTTGTACTCCATTTCCGCATTTCCTTCTTCCAAATAGCAGCACGATTAGGGTCAAAGTAGGGTTGCTGCAGATTCAAATTCTCAGGATGCCATTTTAAAGTCTGTTGGTCTGTGATCACCTTGTGTCGATAGAATTGTAAATGACCACACTTCACAATTAGAAGAGATCGATTAGAGCAATAAGATCCAACCTTCAGACGCATATATATTTGTAGCTGGTCATTAGTAACAACAAAACCGTTACAAGGACGCACATTATATACACATAATTGGCCAAACCCCATATTCACAATTATAGATTTGTTTAACCACCGAACCTCAACATTGCATGAGCGAGATCGTTCCATACAAGATGTTAAATTACTATTGCTCTGATGGGTATTATCGCAGGTGTACTTGTCGTCAAACCTTCGACAAAATCTCAAATCAATTTCAAAGTAGGTCTGACTGGCTTCGTTATATAGAGCATACATTGGGCTCTCATTGTGACATTGTCACTCAGATAACCAAAATTTATGATGGGAAATGCAACTTGCCATTACATGGATACAGGGCCACAAATAAACAACCATCAAACTGACAATCTCCCAGGTAAGCCTTAACCCATTCAGGCTCAAATAGTCCCAGGCCTGTTCAAGCCAGATCCAGTGGCCAATTCCGATGGAATAAAGCTTGCACGATATTCCTGACTAATTCATTCAGACTCAATTGCACATTTTGGCAAAGGCTAGCCCACGCTGCCTCATTTAATCCCTGCAGTGTTAAATTCCCCAAAGCCATCAGGACTGAGTGGATATTCTGGTTAAAATTAATTGAAGCATTAGTTAGGACCTTCCAGTCCTCTGTCATCAGAATCTCATGTGCCCATCTCTTTGTTTCAGCCTGGATCATCGCCAGCAGTTTATTCCTCAGGACTTCGACATCCATTGAATTTAATAACCCCGTCCCGACCCCTATGGATCTCAAGACAGTATCAAACAATTCCCTTTTTTGTCGGTGCTGAGGTGAACCACGTCTTCTGAAAAGACACCTCATTTTTAATATAATCAGAGCATTCTGGGTACAACTGAGCAACCATGGTAGAATTGGGGAAAATTTTTAAGTGGTCATTCTTAACTGAGCATCTAGAATAACACGGATTGGGTGATTAAGCTGTAGCTGCAGACGACCAGCTGGCTGCTACACAGCCTGATCACTCATACCTAAGATTATTATGTGCTCAATCCATCCGATACATTATGGGAACGTGCTCGATGTCAATTGGCCGATGCCCAACTAGGATCATGTAATGTTTGCAATTGACACCGTGATAGTGTTGAACGTCATGCTTACAAACACCTGCTCCTTTTCCTGAAAGGCCCTGTGCTGCGCTAAATCGAGAATCAGATTATACACAATACAATTTACCATGGTGCAATGTTCAATCCGTCCCATTTTGTGTTCCAGCTGGACCAAGCTGACACTCTCAGACCAGCTCCATGTCACGTTTACGGGATGTCCCAGGAAGGCACTAAGTGTCAGGTTGCTCGTCGAGATATTGCATTTGTCCGGAGGGGTAACACAAAAGTCCTGACATCGCCCACAGCCCCAACCACCAATTCACATACTGTATCATACTTCTTGATCCTGAAAGGGTAAACACGTAACAGCAAAAATGCATTACCCAACATTATCCGCCTCTCTGCTTCATTCGCAACATTAATCCGTGCGCTCCGCTGTTTTCCCAAAAAGCTTCAGTTGCGTCACATGTCTCCAAACAAATGCAGTGCCCATCGGGATTAGATACACAGAGGAACTCAATTTATCGATTACTCTGTAGGGCCCATCCCAATCTCCCTTGGGGAATTTTTGCCTCTTCCTATCTTTTATCACCACAATCTGATCACTGACCTGATAGGCACGAAGGTCAGCTTTTTGATCAAATTCCTTTTTCATGCGAGCTGCTTGCTCAGCATCAATATGTCCTGCCAAGCCATTAACCAAATGTCGGTGCCTCTGGAGCGAGGTGACCCACTCCTCTGTCACGAGGATGTCAAGCTCGGGTCCATGGGTACAAACAGGTTCTCCCACGTTGGCATGGATCAGCCAAACAAGGCCTCATATGGTGATAACCCAATCATTCGATTCACCCGGGACCTCACTCGCATGAGTACGAATGGCAAAAGATTAACCCAATCTCCCCCAACACGATCACATACTTTGGATAACTCAGCTTTAAGTGTGCAATTCATGCATTCCACCTACCCATCGGCCTGGGGATGATATGAAATATGAAATTGCTGTGGGATTCCCAGGAATTCGTTTAACTCTTTGAACACTTCCCCGACAAAGGCTGGGCCATTGTCTGAGTCAATCACCTGTGGCAATCCCCACCGTGCAAAGATTTCCTGCACTAATATCCGAGCAGTTGTGGCACTAGTCTGCTTGACCGTAGGAAATGCCTCCACCCACCGAGTGAGTGCATCCACCACAACCAACAGAAAGCTTTTCTTTCGAATTTCAGGGAGAGGTCTGACAAAATCAATCTGAATCCGTTCCCAAGGGCCCCTGCGAGCTTGCCGCAATAGCGCCCCCCCTTGATTTGTAGTGTGCGGGATCTTGCTATGCACAAGTTAAACAAAGCTTCCAAGCGAATTTCATTAACCGTGAAACTGCCTCCTCTACTTTCGGGTGCCCCCCAACTATTGAGCCATGTATCCATGACATGAGAAGTCTTCCAATAGGTTCAGGAACCAACCACGCCCACTGACCCTCCTCTACTTCTACCATAACCATATCATGCACGACTTGTTTTCTTACCCCACAGGGTCCCTGGGCCCTCGAACAGAGGCGCTATCTCTGGATCACAGCGCTGCATATCCCCTAACCAATTATACTCTGCTGCTGCAGGCATTCCCCTGGTTTGCACGATTAAAGTTGATACCACTTTATTCCAGGCCATTGAATTTTCTTTTGGCCATATTGAACCCTCGATAGCCGCTGTTTTGGCTTTCTTATCAACCACCACATTCCCTGATGTCAGAATGGAGCACCGATTCTGTTTATTTACGTGTGCTTTAACCTTAACCAAGCGGATTTTCCCACCATTGCTCACGGCTGTATCATGTGAAACAATCCATAATTGTTTATGCTTAATGTCTGACCCATTGGTTGCCATAAAGCCGTTGCAAGCCCACCATTCTAAAGTGAGTAGAGCCCCCTTGAATACGTAATCCGAATCTACAACAACTGTAATATCTTGGTTCTTGTCGAAGACCTCGACCACTAAGTGTACCAGGGCCATTAGTTCCGCAGCCTGCGCGTCCCCATTTTTAACTCTGAATCCAAACTCTTGCTGGACCTGGCCCTTTGTAATAAGAGCGCCTGCAAATCCTGTGTGATGGCTACCGTCCTGAATAAAAGAACTACCATCTAAAAATCTGCTTCGACTGCATGGCCCTCCACAAACACTGGATGTGCTGCAGGGGCTGTGAGTACTTCACATTCATGCACTTCTCCCGTTATAAGGCCCATAACCTCCGTGCGAGGCCCTTTTAGCCATTCAAACGTGACATTAGCAGACAGGAGAATACACATCCATGACAGAATCCGTACGCTGGAAACAGTACTCAAATTTTACCACCTCTCATTAACTGTAGAGGATCGTGGTGGGAGCGTAGAATGACGGATTGATCCCCAGTCAGGTATTTGATTTTTGCCAATACTCCAATGACTAGGGCCAAATTTGATCTGCGGGGACTGCAACACTCTGCTCAAGTAGGCAACCGGACGCTCCTGAGATCCCACAGCCTGCACAACGACAGTTGCGGTTATCAGATCAGAAGCCATGGGGTAGATTATAAAAGGCTTATGCATGTGTGGGACAATCAGTGTTGGTGCATTACTGAGCAGCTGTTTCAGACATGTTATAGCAGCAGTACGCTCCTCCGTCCAGTCAAAAGAGGAGCTGCACAACAACTGTTGGAGCGGCTCAACAATTCGTGCATAGTCGGGCACAAACTCTCTACAAAACCCCCTAAGTCCAAAGAAGGACTGCATTGCCTTATTGTCGGTGGGGAGGGGTAATTTTAACAGTTGGTTAACTCGGTCCTGCGCAATAGACCTCCAACTGAACGCCCAGATATATAACCCATGGTTTGCACAGTTGGGCTTTACTGGGATTACACAGCAAACCTTCCTCTAACAATGTCTGGAGTACATACCAGACCTCAGTCTTGTGTTGCTCCACAGATGGAGACTGGATCAATATGTCATCCACATACTGAATGATTCGATCCCTAAAGGGAATCCGGGCTATAAAACACCTTTCACCGCCACGTGAAAGGTCACAGGCGTGTCACAGTACCCCTGTGGCAAGACATTCCAGCAGTACTGCACTCCAGCCACGGTAAACACAGTGCGATACTGACTGCCTGGATGTAAGGAGAGGGACCAGAAGCCGTTAGCGATGTCCAGAACCGTGAATCATTTGGATTCCGGATCCAAACACGCCATCATTTCAGGGAAAGTTGCAAACACTGGTGCCACCCGCTTAGAGACTTTGTTCAGTTCCCAATAATCCTCAGTGAAACGCCACCTCCCATCAGGCTTTTGAACAGGCCATATGGGCGATGAACATGGGGAGCTACAAGTTCAAATCAAGCCTTCGTCTAACAGTCCCTGCATGGTCTCAATAATTGCTCCCCACGCGTCTGGAGGTATGCGGTATTGTCTCTGCGGAGGGGAGATCCCCTCCCTCCAGGACCATCTCAACATTCATTCATCCAGCAGCCAAGGAGTGGGGTGCCCATACTGCCAACAAAGGACCCCATGGGGAGAGGGGGTGGTTCCTTTGGACCCACCTGCTTAACGGGCCCAACTGCATTAGCCATTGACACTGTAACTGGCTCATTTCCTGATCCTGTTCTCCATAACTGTATATTTACCAGATCAACAATTGCTCCTAACTGTGTAAGGGTCGGTGTCCCCAGTAAAAATCAAATGGGATTCTGTAAAGGTAATCATCCACACTCACCCACAACTATCCTATTCCCTATTTGAATCAAAACATCATGCATAATGAGAACGACTTCTGGGACACCAGTGGCACCGTGAATAGTTGTAACAGTAGATGGGGGAACAGAAGTATCTGCAAATGTAAACGTGGACCCTGTATCAATCAAAACTATTTCCCGCTGCCCCTCCACACATGCCTCGATAAGGGGATGGCCACCCCTATCCTGAAGTACGGGTCCTAAAGGAATGTCATGTGTGGTTGAGGCATGGCATCCCGATAGCAATCATCCCTCACTTGGGGAATCTGCCCCTGACCTCACCAACTGAACCGAGGTATCATTCCTGTCTGTGACTCTAGCTTCTCTTTCCTGATTCTTCAGTTTTTCTTTTAACTTTTCCAATTCTTTAGCCATTCTATCCCTGTCCTCTATCAACTGACGGGTCGGGATCCAAGCACCACCTGGTCCTACTCCTTTCATACAACTCATCCCGGGATTTATCCACTCAGGCCCTTCTGCCTTCCATCGCTGTAACCCCTGTCTCACTTCCATGACTGGGATACCTGCAACTCTCTGATACAAGCTTTCTACCTTTGCCAACCATTTATTAAAACTATCATCCCCGCCCCAGTCAGCTACTTCCAGAACTACTGAAGGGGGTAGGAGAGTCAAAATGATCGCTCTATGTGTATCATCCCCGTAATGACTGATAGTAATCCAATTAGTTCGCAAACTTTTACAAAACTGGAATATATGTTCACCTCGCTTCCCTGGGTCCTTCCCCTGGTAATAATGCAAGCCGCTTTTTATTAACTATGGCCCTGAGTGAGCACCAAAGATTGCAACTATGATTCGACCAACCAGAGCCCTGGAAGTTGTTTCAAAACCTACTACCTTTCCCCAATGATTCCCTAAAGCTTGCAGAACCATGTGAACCCTCTGTTTTTCCGATATGTTCCCTGACTGCCACCATCCCAGAATATTACACCACCATTGGGCAAACTTATTAAGCTCCTGAAGGGGTGCAGGTCCCACTTCACTAAGGATAGCTCTCATGTCCTGTTACTTTACCCCTCCTCGCTTATACCAGGAATCCCCAAAACCACTTAAGATAGTGTTCCCTTCACGAGCTACATAGGGAGTAGAGGAATCATGATCCTTCTCTCGCCTTGTCTGCCCGAATGTGCTTCTCCCACTCTCCACATTACCGGAAGGTCGTGTGTAATGCTGCGGGGAGTGAAGTGTCTGAGGAACTGAGGCATCTAATTGTTCCGCCTCTGTACCTAACGTTGCCACGCGAACCACACGGGTTCGAGGCTCCGAAGTCGGAGAAGACAACGGAGGTGCGGAAGGGAACGGTGGGTATTCTCCCTGTCCCTTAATCCCCTTTTCAACTCTCAGACCTGGGGAATCCTCCGAATACCACCAGGCCTCATCAATTGCTGTCTCCGCTGGGCAAACTAATACCTGCTGCCCCCCCCATCTCCTGCACAGGACATGGGGAGGTAGAGACCCCTTTAACTATGATGTTCCTTCGGGTCTCCGCCATTTTTGCATTCTGCAGCTTACATAATCTTTTCTCTAGCTCTTGATTACGGTTCTGTTCATCAGAAAGATGCTGATCCAGCATCAGAACAGTCCTGGCTGTTCCGAGTGCCTGAAATCGCCAATTCTCTACTTCTTTACTCACTGCTGTTAGCTGCTCTCTGAGTTCTGAGACCTCCATATCTCTAGCCTCAGCTTCTTCTCCTAACTTTTGAATCCCCAGCATTAGACACTGCAACACTAACGCTTTTCTCTTTTTATCACTTTTTAACCCAAACCACTTTAATCTTTTTTAACTGGACACTCTCCACTAAGGACTGCCATATCTCCCTCCATCCCCCTGTCATCATTTCCTGCCCTATCCCATAAGGTTCCCCCTTTCGACTTAATCCACTCATTAAGAAATGACCGGACCTCATCTGGAATATTCCCTGATCCTCCCATTACTAACTGGAGTTCCCTTTGAGCTCTGACCACTGAAAGAATGCTTACCCCTCGAACTGATGTATTGGAAACACTTCTTCGAACAACTCAGCCAACGGACTTTTGAAAATCACGTCGGGGTCACCAAGATATTGGAGAGCTGTCTTGCTCTTTTTGCTTTGTTGCTTTAAACGTTGAATTACACACACACTCAGTTGTAGTAATGGCAGGATTAGGTCTTTTATTTAAACATTCATATAAAACAAACCCAGTATGATGCTACTCAGACACAAACACTTCACAAGCCAGCTTTCTGCTTGTTCCGATTTCCAGTGGCTACTTGTGAGGCACACACCTTCCGAATGTGCAGTGTCTACCGTGTGTAAGTCAAACTCTCATCTTTATACAAAAAAAGCCTTTGAACTCTCGTTTCCTTGCATAGCACATTTAGAGAATTAACATGCAGACGATGTAGAATCAAAATGGCATTCTCCTGAAATCTCGACTCATCATCATCATCATAGGCAGTCCCTCGAAATCAAGAAAGACTTGCTTCCACTCTTAAAATGAGTCCTTAGGTGGCTGAACAGTCCAATATGAGAACCACAGTCCCTGTCACAGGTGGGACAGATAGTCATTGAGGGAAGGGGTGGGTGAGGCAATTTGCCGCATGCTCTTTCCGTTGCCTGTGTTTGATTTCTGCATGCTCTCGGCGATGAGACACGGGGTGCTCAGCGCCCTCTCGGATGCACTTCCTCCACTTAGGGTGGTCTTTGGCCAGGGACACCCAGGTATCAGTGGGGATGTTGCACTTTATCAGGGAGGCTTTGAGGGTGTCCTTGTAACGTTTCCTCTGTCCACTTTTGGCTCGTTTGCCGTAAACGAGTTCTGAGTAGAGCGTTTGCTTTGGGAACCTCGTATCTGGCATGTGGACAATGTGGCCTGCCCAGCGGAACTGATCAAGTGTGGTCAGTGCTTCAATGCTGGGGATGTTGGCCTGGTCGAGGACGCTAATGTTGGTGCGTCTGTCCTCCCAGGGGATTTGTAGGATCTTGCAGAGACATCGTTGGTGGTATTTCTCCAGCGACTTGATGTGTCTACTGTACATGGTGCATGTCTCTGAGCCATACAGGAGGGCGGGTATTACTACAGCTCTGTCGACCATGAGCTTGGTGGCAGATTTGAGGGCCTGTCTTCAAACACTCTTTTCCTCAGGCGGCCGAAGGCTGCACTGGCTCACTGGAGGTGGTATTGAATCTCGTCGTCAATGTCTGCTCTTGTTGATAAGAGGCTTTCGAGGTATGGGAAGTGGTCCACGTTGTCCAGGGCCGCGTTGTGGATCTTGATGACTGTGGGGCAGTGCTGTGCGGCGAGGACAGGCTGGTGGAGGACCTTTGTCTTACGGATATTTAGCGTAAGGCCCATGTTTTTGTACACCTCAGTAAATACATCGACTATGTCCTGGAGTTCAGCCTCTGTATGTTCGCAGACGCAGGTGTCGTCCGCGTACTGTAGCTCGACGACAGAGGTTGGGGTGGTCTTGGATCTGGCCTGGAGATGGTGAAGGTTGAACAGGTTCCCACTGGTTCTGTAGTTTAGTTCCACTGCAGTGGGGAGCTTGTTGACTGTGAGGTGGACATGGCAGCGAGGAAGACTAAGAAGAGGGTTGGGGCGATGACGCAGCCCTGCTTGACCCTGATCCGAAAGTGGATTGGGTCTGTAATGGATCCGTTGATAAGGATCACGGCCTGCATGTCGTCATGGAGCAGGCTAAGGATGTTGATGAACTTTTCGGGGCATCCGAAGTGGAGGAGGACACTCCATAGACCCTCACGGTTGACAGTGTCAAAGGCCTTTGTAGGGTCGAAGAAGGCCATGTATAAGGGCTGGCGCTGTTCCCTGCATTTTTCCTGCAGTTGTCGCGCTGAAAAAAATCATACCCGTTGTGCCCCGCAGGGGACGAAATCCGCACTGTGACTCTGGGAGGAGATCCTCGGCCACAGGGAGAAGACGGTTCAGGAGGACTTTAGCGACGACTTTCCCAGTGACTGATAACAAGGAGATTCCTCTGTAGTTACCGCAGTGAGACTTGTCCCCTTTTTTAAAGATGGTCACGATCACTGCATCTGTGAGATCGTCCGGCATGCTCTCCTCCCTCCAGCTGGGAGAGATGAGGTCATGTACTTGTGCCAACAGTGCCTCACCGCCATATTTCAGTGCCTCAGCAGGGATTCCATCGCTCCCATAGTCTTGATGTACTTAAGCTGTCTTATGGCTTTTTCTACCTCGTGCAGTGATGGGGTTTTACTGAGGTGGTGGCGGGTAGCATGCTGCAGGATGGAGTTGAGAACACTCGAGTCAAGGGCAGAATCTCGATTGAGGAGATCTTCGAAGTGCTCCTTCCAGCGGGCCCTGACTGCCTCGGTGTCCTTAATGAGTGTTTCCCTGTTCTTGGCCAGCAGTGGGGTGGGGCCTTGGGTGTTTGGATGAAGGATCCTAGCACATCATGGCTGTCGGCCAGCTGTTGTACCTCCTGTGCCTTCTCCATCCACCACCTATTCTTTAGGTCCCTGTTTTTTTGTTGGACCTCAGCCTTAAGCCGTCTGTAATGCTGCCTTGCTGTTCCCGAGCTGGGTTGTTGTTTAAGGCTCAGAAATACCCTTCGCTTGTGATCTATTAACTCTTGGATCTCCTGGTCATTCTCATCAAACCAGTCCTGGTGTTTCCTGATTGAATGATCGAGCGTCTCTTCGCAGGCACTGGTTATGGAGGCCTGGAGGGCAGACCAAGCGCTGTGGGCATTCTGCATCTCGGAGTCATCAAGGCACGCCAGGTTAGTTTTGAGGCACTGACTGTATAGGGCTCTCTTAGCTGGGTCTTTAAGTGCCCCGGCATTTACTTTTTTGCGGCACTGCTTCCGCTGCCCCCTCCATTTTGGGGCAATGATGATATCATTGATGGATCGGATTAGGCGGTGGTCCATCCAGCAGTCGTCAGCTCCTGTCATGGCGCAGGTGATGTGCACAATCTTGCGATCCCTGGCTCGGATGATGACATAGTTGAGCAAGTTCCAGTGTTTGGAGTGAAGATGTTGCCACGATGCCTTGTATTTGTCCCTCTGGCGGAACAAGGTGTTGGTTATAACAAGTTCATGTTCTAGACATTTTGTCAGCAGTAGGCCATTCGGCCCTTCGAGTCTGCACCGCCATTCAATGAGTTCATGGCTGAACATGCAACTTCAGTACCCCATTCCTGCTTTCTCGCCATACCCCTTGATCCCCCTAGGAGTAAGGACTACATCTAACTCCTTTTTGAATATATTTAGTGAATTGGCCTCAACAACTTTCTGTGGTAGAGAATTCCACAGGTTCATCACTCTCTGGGTGAAGAAGTTTCTCCTCATCTCGGTCCTAAATGGCTTACCCCTTATCCTTAGACTGTGACCCCTGGTTCTGGACTTCCCCAACATCGGGAACATTCTTCCTGCATCTAACCTGTCTAAACCCGTCAGAATTTTAAACGTTTCTATGAGATCCCCTCTCATTCTTCTGAACTCCAGTGAATACAAGCCCAGTTGATCCAGTCTTTCTTGTTATGTCAGTCCTGCCATCCCGGGATTCAGTCTGGTGAACCTTCGCTGCACTCCCTCAATAGCAAGAATGTCCTTCCTCAAGTTAGGAGACCAAAACTGCACACAATACTCCAGGTGTGGCCTCACCAAGGCCCTGTACAACTGTAGTAACACCTCCCTGCCCCTATACTCAAATCCCCTCGCTAAGAAGGCCAACATGCCATTTGCTTTCTTAACCGCCTGCTGTACCTGCATGCCAACCTTCAATGACTGATGTACCATGACACCCAGGTCTCGTTGCACCTCCCCTTTTCCTAATCTGTCACCATTCAGATAATAGTCTGTCTCTCTGTTTTTACCACCAAAGTGGATAACCTCACATTTATCCACATTATACTTCATCTGCTATGCATTTGCCCACTCACCTAACCTATCCAAGTCACTCTGCAGCCTCATAACATCCTCCTCGCAACTCACACTGCCACCCAACTAAGTGTCATCCGCAAATTTTGAGATACTACATTTAATCCCCTCGTCTAAATCATTAAAGTACAATGTAAACAGCTGGGGCCCCAGCACAGAACCTTGCAGTACCCCACTAGTCACTGCCTGCCATTCTGAAAAGTACCCATTTACTCCTACTCTTTGCTTCCTGTCTGACAACCAGTTCTCAATCCACATCAGAACACTATCCCCAATCCCATGTGCTTTAACTTTGCACATTAATCTCTTGTGTGGGACCTTGTCGAAAGCCTTCTGAAAGTCCAAATACACCACATCAACTGGTTCTCCCTTGTCCACTCTACTGGAAACATCCTCAAAAAATTCCAGAAGATTTGTCAAGCATGATTTCCCTTTCATAAATCCATGTTGACTTGGACCTATCATGTCACCTCTTACCAAATGCGCTGCTATGACATCCTTCATAATTGATTCCATCATTTTACCCACTACCGATGTCAGACTGACCGGTCTATAATTCCCTGTTTTCTCTCTCCCTCCCTTTTTAAAAAGTGGGGTTACATTGGCTACCCTCCATTCCATAGGAACTGATCCAGAGTCTATGGAATGTTGGAAAATGACTGTCAATGCATCCGCGATTTCCAAGGCCACCTCCTTAAGTACTCTGGGATGCAGACCATCAGGCCCTGGGGATTTATCGGCCT
Source organism: Pristiophorus japonicus (assembly GCF_044704955.1). Classification (NCBI taxonomy): domain Eukaryota; kingdom Metazoa; phylum Chordata; class Chondrichthyes; family Pristiophoridae; genus Pristiophorus; species Pristiophorus japonicus. Next base: position 66,421,801 of record NC_091988.1, read on the forward strand.
TCAATCCCATCAATTTACCCAACACAATTTCCCGACTAATAAGGATTTCCCTCAGTTCCTCCTCCTTACTAGACCCTCTGACCCCTTTTATATCCGGAAGGTTGTTTGTGTCCTCCTTAGTGAATACTGAACCAAAGTACTTGTTCAATTGGTCTGCCATTTCTTTGTTCCCCGTTATGACTTCCCCTGATTCTGACTGCAGGGGACCTACGTTTGTCTTTACTAACCTTTTTCTCTTTACATATCTATAGAAGCTTTTGCAGTCCATCTTAATGTTCCCTACAAGCTTCCTCTCGTACTCTATTTTTCTTGCCCTAATCAAACTCTTTGTCCTCCTCTGCTGAGTTCTAAATTTCTCCCAGTCCCAGGGTTCACTGCTATTTCTGGCCAATTTGTATGCCACTTCCTTGGCTTTAATACTATCCCTGATTTCCCTTGATAGCCATGGTTGAGCCACCTTCCCTTTTTTATTTTTACGCCAGACAGGGATGTACAATTGTTGTAGTTCATCCATGCGGTCTCTAAATGTCTGCCATTGCCCATCCACTGTCAACCCCTTAAATATAATTCGCTAATCTATCCTAGCCAATTCACGCCTCATACCTTCAAAGTTACCCTTCTTTAAGTTCTGGACCATGGTCTCTGAATTAACTGTTTCATTCTCCATCCTAATGTAGAGTCATAAGTTTTCTCTTTCTTGCAGCTTTCATTAACTTTGCCTCTGAATGTTTTAACAATTGGTGTTTATTTTCCAGGAATGAAAAATGATGAAGACAATGAGCAGGGAAAGGAACACAAAGGGACAGAGTGGAGTGCAAGAGTGATGAAGCCACAAAAGGGCTGATGGTGCAAGGCAAAGGGAGGTGATAATGGGACACAAAAGAAGGGCCACCTTCCCCGCCAAAACCCAGGATTGAACCAGGGACCTTTAGATCTTCAGTCTAACACTCTCCCAACTGGGCTATTTCGGCTGGTATGCACAGTGCACAGAATAAGGTGTGTCATACAGTGACAACAACTTGTATTTACATAGCGCCTTTAATGCAGTATAATGTTCACAGGAGCATTATAAAAAAAAATTTGACACCGAGCCACTTAAAGGGAAATTTTGGCAGATGACCAAAAGCTTGGTCAAAGAGGTAGATTTTAAGGAGCAGTAGGCCAGCGTTTGAAGACTGAAGAGCACAAATTGGGACGAAAAATCATAGAATCATTGAAACATTACGACACAGGAGGAGGCCATTCGGCCCACTATGCCCGTGCCAGTTGAAAAAGAGTTACCCAGCCTAATCCCACTTTCCAGCACTAGGTCCGTAGCCCTATAGATTATGTCTTTTTAAGTGCACATCCAGGTAAGGGTTCCTGCCTCTACCACCCTTTCAGGCAGTGAGTTCCAGACCCCCACCACCCTCTGGGTGAAAAAATTTCACCTCAACTGTCCTCTAATCCTTTACTTTAAATCTGTGCCCTCTGGCTATTGACCCCTGTGCTAAGGGAACTAGGTCCTTCCTATCCCCTCTATCTAGATTCTTCATAATTTTAAACACCTCAATTAAATCTCCCCTCAGTCTCCTCCAAGGGAAACAACCCCAGCCTATCCAATCTTTCCCCATAGCTAAAGTTTTCCAGTCCTGGCAACATCCTCGTAAATCTCTTCTGCACCCTTTCTAGTGCAATCAAATCCTTCCTGTAATGTGGTGACCAGAATGGCATACAGTACTCAAGCTGTGGCTTATCTAGTGTTTTATACAGTTCTAGCATAACTTCCCTGCTCTTATATACTATGCCTCGGCTAATAAAGGAAAGCATTCCATATGCCTTTTTAACTATCTTATCTACCTGGTCTGCTACCTTTATGGAACTGTGGACATATAAGAACATAAGAACATAAGAAATAGGAGCAGGAGTAGGCCATATGATCCCTCGAGCCTGCTCCGCCATTTAATACGATTATGGATGATCCAATCATGGATTCAGGTCCACTTCCCTGCCTGCTCCCCATAACCCCTTATTCCCTTATTGGTTAAGAAACTGTCTATCTCTGTCTCAAATTTATTCAATGTCCCAGCTTCCACAGCTCTTTGAGGCAGCAAATTCCACAGATTTACAACCCTCAGAGAAGAAATTCCTCCTCATCTCAGTTTTAAATGGGCAGCCCCTTATTCTAAGATTATGCCCCCTAGTTCTAGTCTCCCCTATTAGTGGAAACATCCTCTCTGCATCCACCTTGTCAAGCCCCCTCCTAATTTTATACATTTTGATAAGATCACCTCTCATTCTTCTGAATTCCAATGAGTAGAGGCCCAACCTCCTCAACTTTTCCTCATGTCACAGGTTTTGGTGATTGGCAAAAGAACCAAAAGCGACATAAGTAAATTGTTTTTTACATATATGGATATGGGATAATGCAGGAAAGTGGAGTTGAGGTAGAAGATCAGCCATGATCTCATTGAATAGCAGAACAAGCTCGAGGGGCTGAATGACCTACTCCTATGCCTAATTCTTATGCTCTTATGTACCAATGTTTAAGATCTGGAATGCACTGCCTGAAAGGGTGGTGGAGGTAGACTCAATGTTATCTTTCAAAAGGGAGTTGGATAAGTAGCTGAAGGAAAAAAAATTCAGGGCCAAGGGGAAAGGGCCGGGGGAGTGGGACTGGCTGAAGTGCTCTAGCAAAGAGCTGGCATGGGCTCGACGGGCCGAATGGCCTCCTTCCATGCTGTAACCATTCTATGCTTCTTATTGAGATTTCTGAGGCAGATGCTGAACTCACTGGGCCAGTTCAAAAGATCCAGTAACTGATGGTTCCGATGTAACGCAGGCTCTGAGTGCAAAGCTATATGTAGCAGGTCACATTAGATCTCAAATTATCAGGACAGATGGAAAGAGTTCATAATTGTAATAAAAGCTGAGTACCTACTCCTAGTAATCTAAACAATCTGATCATTGAACTGTTACAAATAATGTACAAATTGTACAAACATTAATAATTCCAAGCGTCTGGATATGTTAGATTGTCATGTTAGATTGTCACAAGACATTGTAATGTTTTGCAGTGATGCAAGTAAGAACATAAAAACATAAAAATTAGGAGCAGGAATAGGACGTTCGGCCCCTCGAGCCTGCTCCGCCATTCAGTGAGATCATGGCTGATCTTCGACCTCAACTCCACTTTCCTGCACTATCCCTAGATCCCCCAAGAGTCCAAACATCTATTTATTTCAGCCTTGAATATACTCAACGATTCAGCCCTCTGGGGTCGTGAATTCCAAAGATTCACCACCCTGTACATTACAACAATGACTACACTTGAAAGGTAATTGGCTGTAAAGTGCTTTGAGATGACCGTGATAGGTGCTATATAAATCCAAGTCTTTCTTTCTCTGAGGGAAGACATTTTTCCTCATCTCAGTCCTAAATGGCCAACCCCTTATCCTGAGACTGTGACCCCTGGTTCTAGACTCTCCAGCCAGGAGAAACATCCGCCTTGCATCTACCCTGTTAAGAAGTAAGACAGATGATTCTACAACCCTTTCTCACTCATGCTACAGAATGCACAAGAAAGATCAGTTTATGTTTTCATTCTTCTTCATTTAGAACACTGCACTTGATGACTGGATGAATTGGACATCATTAGGTGAATGGAGCACACAGGAGTGGCATCCTCCAGCTAACCTGTCTGTAGCCCAAGGTGCTTATTTGCAGCACTAATTTGGTTCACAGCATCTTAATTGTAGTACTGTGGTAGATCTGGTGGACCATTGTAGTTTTAGTGTCTTGATTGGGTGTGCCATTGCAGTTTATTACACCTCAGCACTGGAGTCTATTGCCATCACTAACTGAGTAGAATAATCTCACCTGTTGTCTGCTCCACCTTTCTAAGTTAGCACAGACTTTTTAAGATTGAGTTTGTTCTAAGACATTGCTGGACATCATCTGAACTTAAGACATAGGAGCAGGAGTAGGCCACACGGCCCCTTGAGCCTGCTCGGCCATTCAATAAGATCATGGCTAATCATCGACCCCAGTTCCACTTGCCTGCACCATCTCCATATCTCTTGATTCCCCTAGACTCTAAAAATCTAGCTATCTCAGCCTTGAATATACTCAGAGATTCAGCATCTACAGCCCTTTGGGGTAGAGAATTCCAAAGATTCACCACCCCCTGAGTGAAGAAATTCCTCCTCATTTCAGTCTTAAATGGCTGACCCCTTATCCTGAGACTGTGACCCCTGGTTCTAGACACTCCAGCCCGGGGAACCTCAGCATCTACCCTGTCAATCCCCTTCAGAATCTTGTATGCTTCAATGAGATCACCTCTCACTTTTCTAAACTCCAGCGAGTATAGGGCCATTCTACACAGTCTCTCATCATAGGAATCAATCGAGTTAACCTCTGTTGCACCGCCTCCAAGGCAAGTATATCCCTCCTTAGATAAGGAGACCAAAGGGGATCGGAGGTTGGATGCTCCGTGGGAGGCTCAGTTATCCAGTACTTAAGTCAGGCAGATCCTAGGTCTTCCAGGGCACTATTTCTGATTGGCAATCCAGTGTAACTTGTTAATGGGCCTTGGAGGATGGATGGAACAATAGAGCTGGAATTCTTCCCGGTCATCTCTAAATAACCAATTCTGAGAGAGATGGAATCATAGAAATTTATGGCACAGAAGGAGGCCATTCGACCCATCGTGTCTGCACCGATCGAAAAAGAGCTATCCAGCCTAATCCCACTTTCCAGCTCTTGGTCCGTAGCCCTGCAGGTTACAGCACTTCAAGTGCACATCCAAGTATTTTTTAAATGTGGGAGTGAGTTCCAGACCCCCACCACCCTCTGGGTGAAAAGATTTTCCCTCAAATCCCCTCTAAACCTCTTACCAATTACTTTAAATCTATGCCTCCTGGTTGTTGACCCCTCTGCTAAGGGAAATAGATCCTTCCTATCCACTGTATCTAGGCCCCTCATAATTTTATACACCTCAATAAGGCCTCCCCTCAGTCTCCTCTGTTCTAAAGAAAACAACCCTAGCCTATATATGAACTTGGCTTGTATTCCCTTGACTATAGAAGAATGAGGAGTGTTTAACATGTTTAGAGTTTGCGATAAACTATTTCCTCCAGCGGGGGAATCAAGAATGAGGGGACATGATCTTTAACTTAGAGCTAGGCCTTTCAGGAGCAAAATCAGGAAGTACTTTTTTTATACAAAAGTTAGTAGAGATCACAACTAGGAGAAAAACGTCCCAAAAGGCTGTGGATTTGGAGCTTTCAAGACTGAGATCAATAAATTTTTGTTAGATAAGGGTAAGGGATATGGAGCTAAGGTGGGTGAATCGAGGTGAGGTACAGATCAGCCATGATCTCATTGAATGGCGAGTGGCTGACTGGCTTATTCCTGTTCCTATGTCTATGATGGTCTTGGCTAAGCAGTCAGTAGGAAGCTTACCAGTAGTCTTTTCTGGTAAGCTGAGGGTCATTAACTGATTAGTCTTTCAACAACTCAGGATCCCCAAGGCCAACTCTTGCCAACTTGTCTTGTCTCTACCTCTCTGTCAGCTGTGGCTCAGTGGGTAACGCATTGCCTCTGGGTCAGAAGGTTGTGGGTTCAAGTTCCACTCCAGAAACTTGAGCACATAAATCTAGGCTGACACTCCAGTGCAGTGCTGAGGGAGTGTTGCACTGTCGTAGGCGCCGTCTTTCGGATGAGACGTTAAACCAAGGTGCCTTCTGCTCTCTCAGGTGGATGTAAAAGATCCCATGGCAATATTTCAAAGAAGAGCAGGGGAGTTATCCCCGGTGTCCTGGCCAACATTGATCCCTCAATCAATATAACAAAAACAGATTATCTGGTCATTATCACATTGCTGTTTGTGGGAGCTTGCTGTGTGCAAATTGGCTGCTGTGTTTTCCACATTACAACAGTGACTACACTTCAAAAGTACTTAATTGGCTGTAAAGCTCTTTGAGATGTCCGGTAGTCGTGAAAGGCACTATATAAATGCAAGTCTTTCTTTCTCTGCCACTCTCTAAATCCCTCCATTGCTTTATGCTGTCAAACTGCTTGTTTGCCATCCTGTCTTGGTTGAGCAGCAATTTCTTCCAGCTAAACATTGGCCTTCCAACAAACTTGCCCCTAACTCAATTCCCTCCGTGAACACTGCATCAAACTGTTCCCGACATCAGTATCCTATGCGACCCTGAGCCGTGGTGGGATTTGAACTCAGATCATTAGTCTCTGGATGAATAGTCCAATAACATAACCACTTTGCTACAGTACCCGAGAAATACAATTCGTATTACAACAATCGCCCTTCAGACATTACAAAATGGACAAATAAAAAGGTGGGTGGGAAAAGGAAGGGAGAGTGGAAAACTTTAGTGATGGGAACAAAAGAGATCCAGTGTCTTCCCTGTTAACTGTTTTCACCAAAGTAACATGCCAACCCGAGAAATCTGCCATCGAAACTCACTGAAGCCTGTACTGCCTCTAGATTGGACTATTGGAATGTTTTCATTGTAGGCTTCTCATCCGCCACCTTCTGTTAACTTCAGCTCACGCAGAACTCTGCTGCCAGTATTATACCCTGTACCAAGGCTCGCAAACCCTGGTCCTCTAACGCCTTGCTTTAAAATACTACTCGTGCTGAACTTCCACTCACATCCAATTACATAACCAAACCTTCTGCCTTCTCTCTGCAGCATTGCCTACCTCCACTCCCTATCTTTCTCCTTTTGACGTTGAACCCTTGGTCAAGGCCTTCATCACCTCAAGGTTTGATTTGTGTGCCCCTGCAGTCTGGAACTCCCTCCACCGATCCTGTCACATTGCCACTTGACCCCCTGGCTTTTAAACACTGCTAAAAACCCTCACCTTCCACATTCTCTTTTGCTCCCATCTCTAAATGTTTCCACTCTCCCTTTCTTTTTCCATCCACCTTTTTATTTGTCCATCTTGTAATGTCTGAAGGGCTATTGTTGTAATACGAATTGTATTTCTCGGATACTGTAGCATAGTGGTTATGTTATTGGACTATTCATCCAGAGAGCTGGACTAATGATCTGAGTTCCCACCACAGCAGCTCGGGAATTTAAATTCAGTTAATTAAATTTTTTAAAAATCTGGAATAGAAAGCTAGTATCAGTAATGGTGACCATGAAACTACTGGATTGTCATAAAACCCCATCTGGTTTGCTAATGGCCTTTAGGGAAGGAAATCTGCCACCCTTACCCGGTGTGGGCCTATATGTGACTCCAGACCCACAGCAATGTGGTTGACTCTTAACTGCCCTCTGACATGGCCTAGTAAGCCACTCAGTTGTATAAGGCGGCTCACCACCACCTTATGGGCAATAATTGCTGGCCTTGCTGGCGACGCCCACATCCCGTGAACGAATACATTTTTAAAAAATACAAGAAGACTGAGCCAATTGGGGAATAGCAAATTAAGTTTGATGCAGATTAGTGTTACAGGAAACACAAATGTGTAGAGTACACAATTAAGGGTCTCCACTAGCAAAGAAAGGGTTTGATTATTGAGCATTTAGAAAATTCCAGTTAATAATGTGATGTTAATAATGTCATGTTGTTATCAGCAATGCTGATCAAATACAATGATGTGTGTCAAGGGCATTTGACTGTAAATTGAAACAAGTTATTTTAACTTTGAACTGTTCACTGGTGAAGCTACATATGAAATACAGTGTGCCGCTCTGCACACTCCACCTTACAATAACACCCATGCATCGGAATGGGCCCGGAAAGGAATGATCAGGATCATTCACCAACAATGGGGAGTAATCATTAATACTGAAGGCGCCTGCATCAAAATACAAGGAAACATTAAAAAACTTGAAAAATGGGCGTATAAATGGCAAATGAATGTCCATATAGATAATAAATCCAGGAATTCAAGAGCAATGTCTTTACCCAGAGAGTGGTGATAACGTGGAACTTGCAACCACAGGCATTTAAGGGGAAGCTAGATAAGCACATGAGGGGGAAAGGAATAGGAAGAAATGCTGATGGGGTGAGATGAAGTAGGGTGGGCGGAGGCTCATGTGCAGCATAAATATAGCCCAGTTAGGCTGAATGGCTTCTTTCTGTACTGAGACTTAGGTCTCTGGGGAGGGGGGGAATTGCACAGCGCCCTGTTTAGGGGGGTGGTAGCAGCCACGAGGCAGGATTTCCTGCATCAGGCATTGAAGTCCCGCCCTGCGAGCTATATACAGATTACCACCCACGAGAACAGGTGGAATGCAAAATATCGCGCACCATTTGCTTTGTGAGGCGCGAGTGGGGAGGAAGGGATCAGTGAGGGGACACAGCGCTACACGGTGGGATGCGTAGAAAGGACCCTGCCCTTCATTAAAGGGCAGGGACAGGCTGCTGGTCCCTACCTGGACCACCAGGGAGCGGGGGTGCCATGGCATCAGTCTGGGGAGTGCCGGGCTGCCAGATCGCGGCACGGAACCCCGCGATCCACCATGTAGCAATCCGCGACCGGTAAGTAAGATGATTTTGTTCTTCAACGCGTCACCTCTCCATTAAATTTCGCCCCTTGAGAGGCCGACAGACCGGTCGGTACGTGCCCACTGAAGCTGGCATCGCCTGGTGCCGCTTCAGAGGGCGCTCCCGAATTTTCGCTCCGGGGGTAAAATGGGTCGCTACACACGGTGATGACATCATAAGTCATTTGCGCCCCATAACGGGTCGAATTTCTTCCCCTTAGAATATGAGCAGTTGAACTGGTCGTCATTAGAGCAAAGAAGACTGAGAGTGACTTGATCCAGTTTGTTGAAGCACTGAAAGTAATGAATAATGTAAATATTAGTTTTTTAATTTAGATTATCAGTGCAGAACTAGAGGAAAATAAAATTAAGCAAGCCTAAAGTGAGACTTGAAATCGAAAGGAATATAGTATAGTGAACAGTGAGGAGAATAGTGATAGACTTCAAGAGGACGTAGGCAGGCTGGTGAAATGGGTGGACACGTGGCAAATTAAATTTAACGTAGAAAAGTGCGAAGTGAAACATTTTGGCAGGAAGAATGAGGAGAGGCAATATAAACTAAAGGGTACAAAGTAAGAAAGACTTACATTTATATAGAGCCTTTTATGACCATCGGACGTCTCAAAGCGCTTTACAGCCAATGAAGTACTTTTTGGAGTGTAGTCACTGTTGTAAAATGGGAAACGCTGCAGCCAATTTGCGCACAGCAAGCTCCCACAAACAGCAATGTGATAATTACCAGATAATCTGTTTTTTTGTTAAGTTGATTGAGGGATAAATATTGGCCAGGACACCGGGGATAACTCCCCTGCTCGTCTTTGAAATAGTGCCACGGGATCTTTCTCATCCACCCGAGAGAACAGACGGGGCCTCGGTTTATCGTCTCATCCAAAAGACGGCACCTCTGACAGTGTAGCGCTCCCTCAGCACTGCACTGGAGTGTCAGCCTAGATTTATATGCTCGAGTTAGACTTAAACCCATAACCTTCTGACTTAGCGGCGAGTGTACTACTCACTGAGCCATAGATGACACTTCCTAAAGGCAGTGCAAGAACAGAGAGACCTGGGGGTGTATGTACATAAATCATTGAGGGTGGCAGGGCAGTTTGAGAAAGTGGTTAAAAAAGCATGCGGGATCCTGGGCTTCATAAATAGAGGAATAGAGTACAAAAGCAAGGAAGTTAAGATGAACCTTTCTAAAACACTGGTTTGGCCTCAACTGGAGTATTGTCTCCAATTCTGGGCACCGCACTTTAGGAAGGATGTGAAGGCTTTAGAGAGGGTGTAGAAAAGATTTACAAGAATGATTCCAGGGAGGAGGGACTTCAGTTATGTGGATAGACTGGAGAAGCTGGGGTTGCTCTCCTTAGAGCAGGGAAGGTTGAGAGGAGATTTGATAGAGGTGTTCAAAATTATGAGGGGTATAGACAAAGTAGATAGAGAGAAACTGTTCCCATTGGCGGAAGGGAACCAGAGGACACAGATTTAAGGTGATTGGCAAAAGAACCAAGGCGACATGAGGAAAGTCTTTTTGGCACAACGAGTGGTTAGGATCTGGAGTGCATTGCCTGAAAGGGTGGTGGAGGAAGACTCAATCATGGCTTTCAAAAGGAAATTGGATAAGTACCTGAAGGAAAAAAATTTGCAGGGCTACGGGGAAAGGGAGTGGGACTCGTCGAAGTGCTCTTGCAGAGAATTGGTATGAGCTCGATGGGCCGAATGGCCTCCTTCTGTGCTGTTACCAGTCTATGATTCTATGAAAAAGAAGGGCCCATCTCACTAGCTGTCAGCCACAGAGGTCACTACTCTCTTCTCAATGGTCAAGGTACTGCTATAGTGGTAGAAAATGGAACATCCATCAGAAGCAGTGGAGCTTAAATTGGGCTGAGGGGCTGAGGAGGAGGAGGGGACTCAAAACAATCAAAACTACTTGTTCAAAGATCACTGGAACAATTTCCATTGTCTCAGGATTGGACACCAACCAAAAGTCAGTGGAGCCTTATGATTTCCAGGAACAGATACAAATCAGACTCCCATTACAGACCCTGTTGCTGTACATCTCAGAGGACAGATAAAGAAAGAACTTGCATTTATATAGTGCCTTCCATGACCTCAGCGTGCCCCAAAGCGCTTTACAGCCAATGACGTTCTTTCATGAAGTGTAGTCACTGCTGTAATGTAGGGAAACGTTGCAGCTAATTTAAGGTCCTCCAGAGATAATGACCAGTTAATCTTTTTTTTAAGTGATGTTGGCTGAGGGATGAACATTGACCAGGACACCAAGGATAACTCCCCTGCTCCCCAAAATAGTGGCTGTGGGATCTTCTATCTCCATCTGAGAGAGCAGACGGGGTGTAACCTCGATTTAGCGCCTCAACGGAGAGATGACACCTCCGACAGTGCAGCATTCCCTCAGTACTGTGCTGAACTGTCAGCCTAGATTTTATTTATTTATTTTTTCTCTCTTTCCCACGGCAGCTGTTGATGATTCTGCCATTTCCATTTACACCCTATCTAGACTCATCTTTTGTTTCTTAACTTGTCCCATTACTGTCTCCTTTTGCCTTGCATCACCATCCCTTTTGTCTCTTAATCTCTCCTGCCTTCCACCCTATCAAATACCTTCCCTTTTGTTCTTTCCTCCCCTCCCCCCTTTCCTTGCATCTGCACTTGCTTCAAACCTGTTAATTTGCTAACTTATTCCAGTTCTGACAAAGGGTCATCGATCTGAACTGTTAACTCTGTTTCTCTCTCCACAGATGCTGCCCGACCTGCTGAGTGTTTCCGTTTTTATATCAGCCTACATTGTACGTTCAAGTCTCTGAGATTGCAGTCAATGTGGCTGACTTCACACAGGAGGCTGGCCTCATTAGAATGGATCTAAAGTGGTTTCCATTTTGCCATTGTTTCCACTATTTTTATCTGGCCGGCTGTTATCTGCGTGGCTCTAAAAATATCCAGTGTGTGCAAGCCATGAGGCGGGCCGTGTGCCGATCAAAACTACAAGCAGGACAAAAGCGCCTAATCCGGACAAGAAAGAGAATGAGATTTTGGGGAGGGGGTTGCTGGAAATATGCAGTAAACAGGAATTGAAACTTCTGAAAATAGCTGGAACTGACTGAACGTCCCAACTGAGGTAAAACTGCTCTGTGTAAACAAGAGAAATTGCAGTGTTTATGCCAGAGTCAAATTGAATGTTTCCTGTGAGATACCGCAGCCCTGATAGTTTCCAGACTTCATTCCTTACTGTAGCTGTCATTGGTTCTGGACTATTTACGAGATGCGGCAACTGGAAATGGTGTTGTTCTCGAATCTAGAGCTAAGTGCAGTTTCTACAGTCAGTACTTGTTTTTTGTATTTATATAGCGCCTTTAACGTAGTGAAACGTCCCAAGGAATTTCACAGGAGTATTATGAGATTTGAAAAATTAACACCGAGCAGCATAAGTAGAAATTTGTGCAAGTGACCAAAAGCTTGGTCAAAGAGGTAGGTTTTAAGGAGCATCTTGAAGGAGGAAAGAGAAGTAGAGAGGCGGAGAGGTTTAGGAGGGAGTTCCAGAGCTTGGGGCCTCGGCAACAGAAGGCAACCAATGGTTGAGCGATTATAATCAGGAATGCTCAAGAGGGCAGAATTAAAGGAGTGTAGGCATCTCGGGGGGGGTGGGGGGGTGGGGGATGGTGCGGTGGTTGTGGGGCTGGAGGAGATTACAGAGGTAGGGAAGGTCGAGGCCATGGAGGGGTTTGAAACAAACGGAACTAGGTAATGAAACTTTGAGGTGCAAGTTGACCAAATTCCTTGGTGACAAAGCTCAGAGCAGGTCAACAAACAACGTTGTCATTCTGTGTTCTGGCGAAGGGTCATCGACCTGAAACGTTAACTCTGTTTCTTGCTCCACAGATGCTGCCTGACCCACTGAGTGTTTCCAGCGTTTTCTGTTTTTATTTCCAGCATCCACAGTGTTTGGCTTTTGTCATTTTATTCGTGGGTCTGAGCTGAGAGGGCTGATTGCTACCAGGGCAGAGAAAAGACCAAGGTCCATCTGGTTCGCCTTCTACCATCGACGACGATACAATTATAATGGAGTTGTTGACCAATCACAGCAATCAATCTTGATTAGTTAGTTCACAACAGACCCAAACATGAGGTGAACAAAGCCCCCAATGGTGGAGACCTTTAGGAACCATAGGTCCAAAGACACCAGTTCCTCCCAAGCACGCTACACCTACTACACGTCATGCCTCAAATTACTTATCTACTCTATCCAAAAATGACACAACAACAACTTGTATTTATCTAGTGCCTTTAACGTAGTTAAAATGTCCCACGGTGCTTCACAGGAGCGCTCCAAAAAAAATTTTACACCGAGCCACATAAGGAGACACTAGGACAGGCGACCAAACGCTTGGTCAAAGGAGTAGGTTTTAAACAGTGTCTTACAATAGGAAAGAGAGGCGGAGCGGTTTAGGGAGGTTATTCCAGAGCTTCGGGCCTCGGCAGCTGAAGGCATGACCGCCAATGGTGGAGCGATTAAAATCGGGGAAGCTCAAGAGGCCAAAATTGAGTGGCGCAGAGAACTCGGAGGCTTGTGGGGCTGGAGAAGGTTACAGAGATAGGGAGGGGTGAGGCCATGGAAGGATTTCAAAACAAGGATGAGAATGTTAAAATCTTAACTGGGAACCAATATAGGTCAGCGAACACAGGAGTGATGGGTGCACGGGACTTGGTGCGAGTTAGGACACGGGTAGCAGAGTTTCGGATGATCTCCAATTTACGGAGTGTAGAATGTAGGAGGCCAGCCAGGAGCACTTTGGAATAGACAGGGTTAGTTCATGTGTGCTGGGACTAAGGAAAATAAAAAAATCAACTGGACTTCTCTCTCTTAGTTGCTAACCAATGACCCTTGTTGGAAAATCTATGTGTGTGGTTGTGGACAATGAGTTAGGACAGGGCTGGGCTCAGCTGTGTTACTCTCAAAGACCTGTTGGCACCCATAATCTAGGCTCACCCCATTGTGAGGAACAAGAAGGCTCCCAGCAATGGTGGGGCTGTATCCCAGCGAGAGCCAGCACCTACAGAAGGAAAGGGAGGAGGATCGGAGGGCAACAAACAAACTTATGGAATTGACGGGCAGATCACCAGCATCATCATCATAGGCAGTCCCTCGGAATCAAGGAAGACTTGTTTCCACTTTAAAAATGAGTCCTTAGGTGGCTGAACAGTCCAATACTAGAAGCACAGTCCCTGTCACAGATGGGACAGATAGTCTTTGAGGGTAAGGGAAGGTGGTACTGGTTTGCCGCACGCTCGTTCCACTGCCTGCACTTGATTGCTGCATGCTCTCGGCGATGAGACTCGAGGTGCTCAGCGCCTTCCCGGATACACTTCCTCCACCTAGGGCGGTCTTTGGCCAGGGACTCCCAGCTGTCAGTGGGGATGTTGCACTTTATCAGGGAGGCTTTGAGGGTGTCCTTGTAACGTTGTTTCCCCTGCCCACCTTTGGCTCGTTTGCCGTGAAGGAGTTCTGAGTAGAGCGCTTGCTTTGGGAGTCTCGTGTCTGACATGCGAACAATGTGGCCTGCCCAGCGGAGCTGATCAAGTGTGGTCAGTGCTTCAATGCTGGGGATGTTGGCCTGGTCGAGGACGCTAACGTTAATGCGTCTGTCCTCTCAGAGGATTTGCAGGATCTTGCGGAGACATCGTTGGTGGTATTTCTCCAGCGACTTGAGGTGTCTACTGTACATGGTGCATGTCTTTGAGCCATACAAGAGGCGGCGTTGAATCTCATCGTCAGTGTCTGCTCTTATTGATATGAGGCTCCCAAGGTGTGGGAAATGGTCCACGTTGTCCAGGGCCGCGCCGTGGGGGGCAGTGCTGTGTGGCGGGGATAGGTTGGTGGAGGACCTTTGTCTTACAGATGTTTAGCGTAAGGCCCAAGCTTTCGTAAGCCTCAGTGAATACGTTGACTATGACTTGGAGTTCAGCCTCTAGACCGTTGAAGAGGACTCTAGCGACGACTTTCCCAGTGGCTGATAGCAGGGAGATTCCTCTGTGGTTGCCGCAGTCGACTTGTCCCCTTTTTTAAAGCTGGTCACGATCACTGCGTCTCTGCGATCTCCCAGCATGCTCTCCTCCCTCCAGATGAGAGAGATGAGGTCGTGTATTTGCGCCAGTAGTGCCTCTCCGCCATACTTCAGTGCCTCAGCGGGGATTCCATCCGCTCCCGTAGCCTTGTTGTTCTTAAGCTGTCTTATGGCTTTTTCTACCTCATGCAGTGTTGGGGTTTTACTGAGGTGGTGGCGGGTAGCATGCTGCGGGATGGAGTCGAGAACACTCAAGTCAAAGGCAGAGTCTCGATTGAGGAGATCTTTGAAGTGCTCCTTCCAGCGGGCCCTGACTGCCTCGGTGTCCTTGATGAATATTTCCCCATTCTTGGCCAGCAACAGGGTGGGGTATTTGGGCAGAGGTGACCTGGACTGCGATGAAGAATCCTCACACATCATGGCTGTCGGCCAGCTGCTTTCTCCATCCACCACCTGTTCTTTAGGTCCCGAGTTTTTTGTTGGACCTCGGCCTTAAGCCGTCTGTAATTCTGTCTTGCTGCTCCCGAGTTGGGCTGTTGTTTAAGGCTCAGAACTGCCCTGCGTTTGCGATCTATTAACTCTTGGATCTCCTGGTCATTCTCATCAAACCAGTCCTGGTGTTTCCTGGTTGAGTGACTGAGTGTCTCTTCGCAGGCACTGACGGGCAGGTAAAGACCAGCTGCTCCATCAAGTCTCCGCCACACTCAAAATGGCTGGAACATCATGACTAGACACTTCCTAGCCCCTCTCTGGATTCCCAATTACCCACATGCGGCTAGCGCTAACGTATTGGATAGCACTGACCTATCATCAGCCAGCTGAGATCAGGGATTACACTCGAGACTCAACGGAAATATTTTTAAAAGCACAGAAGAAAGTATGGATTGTGAAAAGGCCATTCAGCCCATCTAGACCTTTGAAACAGACCATCTCCAACCTGTCTTATCACAGGCTCTCCCTGACTAATGTCCTGAGAGAACCGAGTAACCTCAGAGATAAGAAGCTCCCTTAAATTTCTTCCTGAAGGCAATTCATAAGAACATAATAAGAACATAAGAATTAGGAACAGGAGTAGGCCATCTAGCCCCTCGAGCCTGCTCCGCCATTCAACAAGATCATGGCTGATCTGGCCGTGGACTCGGCTCCACTTACCCGCCCGCTCCCCATAACCCTTAATTCCCTTATTGGTTAAAAATCTATCTATCTGTGATTTGAATACATTCAATGAGCTAGCCTCAACTGCTTCCTTGGGCAGAGAATTCCACAGATTCACAATCCTCTGGGAGAAGAAATTCCTTCTCAACTCAGTTTTAAATTGGCTCCCCCGTATTTTGAGGCTGTGTCCCCTAGTTCTAGTCTCCCCGACCAGTGGAAGCAACCTCTCTGCCTCTATCTTGTCTATCCCTTTCATTATTTTAAATGTTTCTATAAGATCACCCCTCATCCTTCTGAACTCCAACGAGTAAAGACCCAGTCTACTCAATCTATCATCATAAGGTAACCCCCTCATCTCCGGAATCAGCCTAGTGAATTGTCTCTGTACCTCCTCCAAGGCTAGTATATCCTTCCTTAAGTAAGGTGACCAAAACTGCACGCAGTACTCTAGGTGCGGCCTCACCAATACCCTGTACAGTTGCAGCAGGACCTCCCTGCTTTTATACTCCATCCCTCTCGCAATGAAGGCCAACATTCCATTCGCCTTCCTGATTACCTGCTGCACCTACAAACTAACTTTTTGGGATTCATGCACAAGGACCCCCAGGTCCCTCTGCACTGCAGCATGTTGTAATTTCTCCCCATTCAAATAATATTCCCTTTTACTGGTTTTTTTCCAAGGTGGATGATCTCACATTTTCCGACATTGTATTCCATCTGCCAAACCTTAGCCCATTCACTTAACCTATCTAAATCTCTTTGCAGCCTCTCTGTGTCCTCTACACAACCCACTAATCTTTGTGCCATCTGCAAATTTTGTTACACTACACTCTGTCCCCTCTTCCAGATCATCTATGTATATTGTAAACAGTTGTGGCACACCACTAACCACCGATTTCCAACCCGAAAAGGACCCATTTATCCCGACTCTGCTTTCTGCTAGCCAGCCAATTCTCTATCCATGCTAATACATTTCCTCTGACTCCGCGTACCTTTATCTTCTGCAGTAACCTTTTGTGTGGCACCTTATTGAATGCCTTTTGGAAATCTAAATAGACCACATCCATCGGTCCACCTCTATCCACCATGCTCGTTATATCCTCAAAGAATTCCAGTAAATTAGTTAAACATGATTTCCCCTTCATGAATCCATGTTGCGTCAGCTTGATTGCACTATTCCTATCTAGATGTCCCGCTATTTCTTCCTTAATGATAGTTTCAAGCATTTTCCCCACTACAGATGTTAAACTAACCGGCCTATAGTTACCTGCTTTTTGTCTGCCCCCTTTTTTAAACAGAGGCGTTACATTAGCTGCTTTCCAATCCGCTGGTACCTCCCCAGAGTCCAGAGAATTTTGGTAGATTATAACAAATGCATCTGTTATAACTTCCACCATCTCTTTTAATACCCTGGGATGCATTTCATCAGCGCCAGGGGACTTGTCTACCTTGAGTCCCATTAGCCTGTCCAGCACTACCTCCCTAGTGATAGTGATTGTCTCAAGGTCCTCCCTTCCCACATTCCTGTGACCAGCAATTTTTGGCATGGTTTTTGTGTCTTCCACTGTGAAGACCGAAGCAAAATGATTGTTTAAGGTCTCAGCCAATTCCACATTTCACATTATTAAATCCCCCTTCTCATCTTCTAAGGGACCAACATTTATTATAGTCACTCTCTTCCGTTTTATATATCGGTAAAAGCTTTTACTATCTATTTTTATGTTTTGCGCGAGTTTACTTTCGTAATCTATCTTTCCTTTCTTTATTGCTTTCTTAGTCATTCTTTGCTGTCATT
This sequence comes from Pristiophorus japonicus, assembly GCF_044704955.1. Taxonomy (NCBI): domain Eukaryota; kingdom Metazoa; phylum Chordata; class Chondrichthyes; family Pristiophoridae; genus Pristiophorus; species Pristiophorus japonicus. The sequence continues at coordinate 66,439,335 of NC_091988.1, forward strand.
TAAAATTTTCCCAATCTTAGAAACATAGAAACATAGAAACATAGAAAATAGGTGCAGGAGTAGGCTATTCGGCCCTTCTAGCCTGCACCGCCATTCAATGAGTTCATGGCTGAACATGAAACTTCAGTACCCCATTCCTGCTTTCTCACCATACCCCTTGATTCCCCTAGTAGTAAGGACTTCATCTAACTCCTTTTTGAATATATTTAGTGAATTGGCCTCAACAACTTTCTGTGGTAGAGAATTCCACAGGTTCACCACTCTCTGGGTGAAGAAATTCCTCCTCATCTCGGTCCTAAATGGCTTCCCCCTTATCCTTAGACTGTGTCCCCTGGTTCTGGACTTCCCCAACATTGGGAACATTCTTCCTGCATCTAACCTGTCTAACCCCGTCATAATTTTAAACGTTTCTATGAGGTCCCCTCTCATTCTTCTGAACTCCAGTGAATACAAGCCCAGTTGATCCAGTCTTTCTTGATAGGTCAGTCCCGCCATCCCGGGAATCAGTCTGGTGAACCTTCGCTGCACTCCCTCAATAGCAAGAATGTCCTTCCTCAGGTTAGGAGACCAAAACTGTACACAATACTCCAGGTGTGGCCTCACCAAGGCCCTGTACAATTGTAGCAACACCTCCCTGCCCTTGTACTCAAATCCCCTCGCTATGAAGGCCAACATGCCATTTGCTTTCTTAACCGCCTGCTGTATCTGCATGCCAACCTTCAATGACTGATGTACCATGACACCCAGGTCTCTTTGCACCTCCCCTTTTCCTAATCTGTCACCATTCAGATAATAGTCTGTCTCTCTGTTTTTACCACCAAAGTGGATAACCTCACATTTATCCACATTATACTTCATCTGCCATGCATTTGCCCACTCACCTAACCTATCCAAGTCGCTCTGCAGCCTCATAGAATCCTCCTTGCAGCTCACACTGCCACCCAACTTAGTGTCATCCGCAAATTTGGAGATACTACATTTAATCCCCTCGTCTAAATCGTTAATGTACAGTGTAAACAGCTGGGGCCCCAGCACAGAACCTTGCGGTACCCCACTAGTCACTGCCTGCCATTCTGAAAAGTCCCCATTTACTCCTACTCTTTGCTTCCTGTCTGACAACCAGTTCTCAATCCATGTCAGCACACTACCCCCAATCCCATGTGCTTTAACTTTGCACATTAATCTCTTGTGTGGGACCTTGTCGAAAGCCTTCTGAAAGTCCAAATATACCATATCAACTGGTTCTCCCTTGTCCACTCTACTGGAAACATCCTCAAAAAATTCCAGAAGATTTGTCAAGCATGATTTCCCTTTCACAAATCCATGCTGACTTGGACCTATCATATTACCTCTTTCCAAATGCACTGCTATGAAATCCTTAATAATTGATTCCATCATTTTACCCACTACCGATGTCAGGCTGACCGGTCTGTAATTCCCTGTTTTCTCTCTCCCTCCTTTTTTAAAAAGTGTGGTTACATTGGCTACCCTCCACTCCATAGGAACTGATCCAGAGTCAATGGAATGTTGGAAAATGACTGTCAATGCATCCACTATTTCCAAGGCCACCTCCTTAAGTACTCTGGGATGCAATCCATCAGGCCCTGGGGATTTATCGGCCTTCAATCCCATCAATTTCCCCAACACAATTTCCCGACTAATAAGGATTTCCCTCAGTTCCTCCTCCTTACTAGACCCTCCGACCCCTTTTATATCCGGAAGGTTGTTTGTGTTCTCCTCAGTGAATACCGAACCAAAGTACTTGTTCAATTGGTCCGCCATTTCTTTGTTCCCCGTTATGACTTCCCCTGATTCTGACTGTAGGGGACCTACGTTTGTCTTTACTAACCTTTTTCTCTTTACATATCTATAGAAACTTTTGCAATCCGTCTTAATGTTCCCTGCAAGTTTCTTCTCGTACTCCATTTTCCCTGCCCTAATCAAACCCTTTGTCCTCCTCTGCTGAGTTCTAAATTTCTCCCAGTCCCCGGGTTCGCTGCTATTTCTGGCCAATTTGTATGCCACTTCCTTGGCTTTAATGCTATCCCTGATTTCCCTTGATAGCCACGGTTGAGCCACCTTCCCTTTTTTATTTTTACGACAGACAGGAATGTACAATTGTTGTAGTTCATCCATGCGGTCTCTAAATGTCTGCCATTGCTCATCCACAGTCAACCCCTTCAGTATCATTCGCCAATCTATCCTAGCCAATTCACGCCTCATACCTTCAAAGTTACCCTTCTTTAAGTTCTGGACCATGGTCTCTGAATTAACTATTTCATTCTCCATCCTAATGCAGAATTCCACCATATTATGGTCACTCTTCCCCAAGGGGCCTCGCACAACGAGATTGCTAATTAATCCTCTCTCATTACACAACACCCAGTCTAAGATGGCCTCCCCCCTAGTTGGTTCCTCGACATATTGGTCTAAAAAACCATCCCTTATGCACTCCAGGAAATCCTCCTCTACTGTATTGCTTCCAGTTTGGTTAACCCAATCTATGTGCATATTAAAGTCACCCATTATAACTGCTGCACCTTTATTGCACGCACCCCTAATTTCATGTTTGATGCCCTCCCCAACATCACTACTACTGTTTGGAGGTCTGTACACAACTCCCACTAACGTTTTTTGTCCTTTGGTATTCTGCAGCTCTACCCATATAGATTCCACATCATCCAAGCTAATGTCCTTCCGAACTATTGCCTTAATTTGCTCCTTAACCAGCAATGCTACCCCACCTCCTTTTATTCTATCTTTCCTGAATGTTGAATACCCCTGGATGTTGAGTTCCCAGCCCTGATCATCCTGGAGCCACGTCTCCGTAATCCCAATCACATCATATTTGTTAACATCTATTTGCACAGTTAATTCATCCACTTTATTGCGGATACTCCTTGCATTAAGACTTCTAGTTTCTAGTTTCCCACTAACCTTGACCACCTTATACGCATTGGTTTTTAATTTGATACTCTCCTTTATTTCCTTGGTTATCCACGGCTGGTTATCCCTTCTCTTACCGCCCTTCTTTTTCACTGGAATATATTTTTGTTGAGCACTATGAAAGAGCTCCTTAAAAGTTCTCCACTATTCCTCAATTGTGCTACCGTTTAGTCTGTGTTCCCAGTCTACTTTAGCTAACTGTGTCCTCATCCCACTGTAGTCCCCTTTGTTTAAGCATAGTACGCTCGTTTGAGACACTACTTCCTCACCCTCAATCTGTATTACAAGTTCAACAATACTGTGATCACTCATTCCGAGAGGATCTTTTACTAGGAGATCGTTTATTATTCCTGTCTCATTACACAGGACCAGATCTAAGATAGCTTGCTCCCTTGTAGGTTCTGTAACATACTGTTCTAAGAAACAATCCCGTATGCATTCTATGAATTCCTCCTCCAGGCTACCCCATGCGATTTAATTTGAATAATCGATATGTAGGTTAAAATCCCCCATGATTACTGCCATTCCTTTTTCACATGCCTCTATTATTCCCTTGATTATTGTCCGCCCCACCGTTTAGTTATTATTTGGGGACCTATAAACTACGCCCACCAGTGACTTTTTCCCCTTACTATCTCTAATCTCCACCCACAATGATTCAACATTTTGTTCATTAGAGCCAATATCATCTCTCACAACTGCCCCGATATCATCCTTTATTAACAGAGCTGCCCCACCTCCTTTCCCTTCTTGTCTATCCTTCCGAATTGTCAGATACCCTTGTATGTTTAATTCCCAGTCTTGGCCCCCCTGCAACCATGTTTCTGTAATGGCCACCAAATCATACCCATTTGTAATGATTTGTGCCGTCAATTCATTTATTTATTTCGAATGCTGCGTGCATTTAGGTAAAGTGTTTTAATACTAGTTTTTAAACCATGATTTTTAGTTTTGACCCCTCCTGCAGCCCCTTTATATTCATACATATTGTCCCTTCCTATCACCTTGTGGTTTACACTTACCCCAGTGCTACTCTGCTCTGTTGCATCCTGCCTTTTGCATTCTTCTTGGGATCCTATTCATCTGCGCTCTCACCCACTCTAACTAGCTCAGAGCCCTCTCCTGGGTTCCAAATACTCCTTGCAATGAGGCACCGAGCTTTCAGGCTTGCCTTTTTATTACACTTTGATCCTTTATAATTTTGCTGTATATTGGCCCTTTTTGTTTTCTGCCTTGGGTTTCTCTGCCCTCCACTTTTACTCATCTCCTTACTGTCTTTTGCTTCTGTCTCCATATTGTTTCCCTCTGTCTCCCTGCATTGGTTCCCATCCCCCTGCCATATTACTTTAACTCCTCCCCAACAGCACTAGCAAACACTCCCCGTAGGACATTGGTTCCAGTCCTGCCCAGGTGCAGTCCGGTTTGTACTGGTCCCACCTCCCCAGAACCGGTTCCAATGCCTCAAGAATTTGAATCCCTCCCTGCTGCACCACTGCTCAAGCCACGTATTCATCTGCGCTATCCTGTGATTCCTACTCTGACTAGCACGTGGCACTGGTAGCAATCCTGAGATTACTACTTTTGAGGTCCTACATTTTAATTTAGCTCCTAGCTCCTTAAATTCATAGGACCTCATCCCTTTTTTTACCGATGTCGTTGGTACCAATGTGCACCACGACAACTGGCTGTTCTCCCTCCCTTTTCAGAATGTCCTGCACCCGCTCCGCGACATCCTTGACCCTTGCACCAGGGAGATTGTCATACCATTCTGGAGTCTCGGTTGCAGCCGCAGAAACGCCTATCTATTCCCCTTACAATCGAATCCCCTATCACTATCGCTCTCCCACTCTTTTTCCTGCCCTCCTGTGCAACAGAGCCACCCACGGTGCCATGAACTTGGCTGCTGCTGCCCTCCCCTGATGCGTCATCCCCCTCAACAGTACTCAAAGCGGTGTATCTGTTTTGCAGGGGGATGACCGCAGGGGACCCCTGCACTACCTTCCTTGCACTGCTTTTCCTGCCGGTCTTCCATTCCCTAGCTGGCTGTGGACCCTTCACCTGCGGTAAGACCAACTCGCTACACGTGCTTTTCACATCATTCTCAGCATCGTGGATGCTCCAGAGTGAATCCACCCTCAGCTCCAAATCCGCAACACGGTCCGTCAGGAGCTGGAGGCGGGAAGTGTCCGAGTTCCCACATGGTACAGGAGGAGCATATCACGTGACCGAGCTCTCCTGCCATGATTAACCCTTAGATACGCTTAATTTGGCGACAACAATGTTAATAGGTTACTTACTGATATAAAAAAGAAAAAGACAACAATGTTAACGGCTTACTTACTGATATAAAAAAGAAAAAGAAAAGCTACTCACCAATCACCAGCCAATCATTTATCCCTTAGGTTGTGACATCACCTTTTGATTCCTTTCTACTTCTTTTTTGCTTTTTCTCCCGGCTGGAGCTGTACAAGCTGGGCCTTTATAGGCCTCTCCTCGCGCTGCTCGAACTGCCGCACCTCCTCCGACATTGGGCCTCTTATAGGCCTCGCCACGCACCCCGGACTCGCGTGAAAGTTCATGTGAAAGCTCCGGGGTATGAGTTTAACATTGCATTCAACTTAGCTCAACCGTGTTCTGTTGCATTCCGCATAGTGTCATTGAACATCTCTGCCTAACTTTATCCTTATAACCTTCAATGATCAAACTGGAATTTGTCCAACACCCATTTAAAACTATTAATTGAGGAAACCGTAACTATTTCTGATGGGAGTGCATCTAACTGATTCCTAGGATGGGGGGATTGTCCTCGGAGGAGAGATTGAGTAGACCAGGCCTATATTCTCTAGAGTTTAGAAGAATGAGAAGTGATCTCATTGAAATATACAAAATTCTTATAGGGCTTGACAGGGTAAATGCAGGGAGGATGTTTCCCCTGATTGAGGAGTCTAGAACCAGGGGTCACAGTCTCAGAATAAGTTGTTGGCCATTTTGGACTGAGATGAGGAGAAACTTCTTCACTCAGAGGGTAGTGAATCTTTGGAATTCTCTACCCTAGAGGTCTGTGGAGGCTCAGTCATTGAGTATATTCAAGATAGAGATTAATAGATTTTTGGATATTAAGTGAATCAAGGGATATGTGGATCGGGTGGGAAAGTGGAGTTGAGGTAGAAGATCAGCCGTGATCTTACTGAATGGCAGAGTAGGCTCGAGTCGCTGAATGGCCTACTCCTGCTCCTATTTCTTATGTCCTTATGCTCTGCTTACAGTATTTTGATTTTGTATTTATGCCCTCTAGTTGTGCTCCTACAATTTAAGTTAAAAAAAATCTCATTTACAAATATATTATCTAGTATTTGAAAGACCAGGATCATGTCCCCTACATCAGAGGGTCCCAAACTGGGAGGGTGGGTGAGGTATCTGGTCAGGGTGGGGGAATGGAGGATGGGCTGTTATCTTTGTCTATTGATGGAATCCCATTTACCACAGAGCCTGCCTGAATCATGTGAAGGATTGATGTGCTATTGATTCAAGTTAAAAATCACTTTTAATGCAGTGACTCGATGTCACAGATTTAACGTGCATATCGGTGGGCCCAGATGCTTCTGGATCATGGAGCCACTCCAGGTGCCGAGGAAAGGTCTCAACAGTAAAGCGTTAGATCTCTACTTACATTTATATAGCACCTTTCCCAACCACTGGGGACGTCCCAATGAGCTTTACAGCCAATGAAGTACTTTTGAAGTGTAGTAACGTAGGAAAGAGGGACCTTGGAGTGCATGTCCACAGATCTCTGAAGGTAGCAGGACAGGTAGATTAGGTGGTTGAGAAGGCATACGGAATATTTGCCTTTATTAGCCGAAGCATAGAATACAAGAGCAGGCAGGCTATGCTTGAACTGTACAAAACACTAGGCCACAGCTGGAGTACTCCTTGCAGGTCTGGTCACCACATAACAGGACAGGTGTGATTGCATTAGCGAGGGTACAGAGGAGATTTACGAGGCTGTTGCCTGGACTGGAGAATTTTAGCTATGAGGAAAGATTGGATGGGCTGGTGATGTTTTCTTTTGAACAGAGGAGGCTGAGGGGAGACCTAATTGAGGTGTATAAAATTATGAGGGGCCTAGATAGAGTGGATAGGAAGGACCTATTTCCCTTAGCGGAGGGGTCAACAACCAGGGGGCAGAGATTTAAAGTAATTGGTAGAAGGTTTAGAGGGGATTTGAGAGGACATTTTTTCACCCAGAGGGTGGTGAGGGTTAGGAACTCACTGCTTGAAAGGGTGGTAGAGGCAGAAACCCTTATAGCATTTTAAAAGTACTTGCATATGCACTTGAAGTGCCGTAACATAAGGATATAAGAACATAAGAAATAGGAGCTGGAGTAGGCCATTTGACCCCTCGAGCCTGCTCTGCTATTCAATAAGATCATGGCTGATCTGATCATGGACTCAGCTCCACTTACCTGCCCACTCCCCATAACCCTTTATTTTCTTATCGCTCAAAAATCTGTCTATCTCCACCTTAAATATATTCAACGACCCAGCCTCCACAGCTCTCTGGGGCAGAGAATTCCACAGATTTGCAACCCTTTGAGCGAAGAAATTCCTCCTCATCTCAGTTTTAAATGGGCGGCTCTTTATTCTGAGACTATGCCCCCTAGTTTTAGTTTCCTCTATGAGTGGAAATATTCTCTCTGCATCCACCTTGTCGAGCTCCCTCATTATCTTATATGTTTCGATAAGATCACCTCTCTTTCTTCTGAACTCCAATGAGTGCAGGCCCAACCTATTCAACCTATCTTCATAAGTCAACCCTCTCATCTCCGGAATCAAACTAGTGAACCTTCTCTGAACAGCCTCCAATGCAAGTATATCCTTCTTTAAATACGGAGACCAAAACTGCACGCAATACTCTAGGTGTGGCCTCACCAATACCCTGTACAGTTGTAGCAGGACTTCTGTGCTTTTATACTCTACCCCCCTTGCAATAAAGGCCAACATTCCGTTTTCCTTCCTGATTACTTGCTGTACCTGCATACTAACATTTTGTGTTTCATGCACAAGGACGCCCAGGTCTCTCTGTACTGAAGCACTTTGCAATTTTTCTCCATTTAAATTATAATTAGCTTTTCTATTTTTCTGGCAAAAGTGGATAACTTCACATTTTCCCACATTATACTCCATCTGCCAAATTTTTGCCCACTCACTTAGCCTGTCTATATCCCTTTGCAGATTTTTTGTGTCTTCCTCACAATTTGCTTTCCCACCCACTTTTGTCTCATCAGCAAACTTGGCTGCATTACACTCAGTCCCTTCATCCAAGTCATTAATATTGATTGTAAATAGTTGAGGCCCCAACACTGATCCCTGCGGCACCCAGAGAGTTGTGGGAATCTGGAACTCACTGCCTGGAAAAGTGGTGGATGCAGAAACCCTCACCACATTTAAGAGATGGTTGGATGGGCAATTAACGTGCCATAACCTGCAGGATTGCGGACCTAGAGCTGGTAATTGGATTAGACTGGATAATCTCTTGTTGGCCGGCACAGATATTATGGTAAGTATTGCAGGGAATCGAATACGGCCAGGGTGATCTCCTGGACTAGTTTCGATCGCCTGGATGGGTTGGAGAGGAATTTTCCCAGAATTTTTTCCCCCCAAATTGGCCTGGGTTTTTATCTGGTTTTTGCCCCTCCCAGGAGATCACATGGCTCCAGTTGGGGTGGAGTGTAGAATGTTTTAGTATAAGGGGTGTCGCAGTTGTGTGAGGCAGACTGGTTGGGCTGGATGCTGTTTACCTTGCCGTCATTGTTCATAGGTTTATATATAACCTTTAGGGCTGTTGACCGAGGGCTGTGCGGCTCTTTGTCAGCCGGCACGGACACAGTAGGCTGAATGGCCTCATTCTGTGCTGTAAATCTCTATGATTCTATGATGGCAGAAAATTTATGCACAGCAAGTTCCTGGAAACAACAATGTGATAATGACCAGATAATCTGTTTTTTAGTGATGTAGGTTGAATGAAAAATATTGGCCAAGGACCTCGGGGATAACTCCCCTGCTCTTCTTCAAAATAGTGCCATGGGATCTTTTATCCACTTGAGAGGACAGTAAGGACCTCGGTTAAACATCTCAACAGAAAGACGGCACCTCCCACAGTGCTGCACTCCCTCAGTACTGCCACTGGGAACGTATGCCTAGATTTTCGTGCTCAAGTGTCTGGAGTGGAACTTAAACCCACAACTTTCAAAAGGTGAGACTGCAACCCACTGAGCCAAACCTGTCCCCGATGGCTCCATAACCGAGAGCTGGAAAGTTAGCAGGCCTCCGCACATATTTAGTGCAGCAATTCCAAATTATAATCTAGTTTCCACTAAAGGTACGTACGTGGCTTATTTTCACCATAGTGTACAAGTCAGGAAACCCAAGTTGTAGAATTTCATTAAAATATATAACATAAAAACTCATCGCATTTGTTTGTCTTTCAAATGGTTTATTACTGATCATCATCACATAGGCGGTTCCTCGTATCGAGCATGACTTGCTTCCACGCCAAAAAGGGATGAGATCAGAGGTATTTCAATGATATTCCAGGTCCCGAACTACATGTTGAAGGGTAGAAGATTCCTGTGCGTGGATTTTTTTAACGTGTGGTGGCCATTGCACACCAGCCACCACACAGGCTTGACAGAGCTAGGTCTTGGTCCAGTGGCAAGGATTAACCAAGACGACTACTGGAGACCAGCTCTTCTGCACGGACCTAGTGCGCACACATATCGCAGTGTGGGCTGGCCCGTGCTGCCCCTGGGCCCTCGCCTCTTCTGGGCCCCGAACTCACGCCTCTCCTTAGCCTCGATCACGTCACTCCATGATCACTCACTGCTCCTGTGCCTCAACCTCGCTGCTTCTGCTGTACCTGCTCATGCTCCAATCAGTGACCTGGACCTTGGTGACATCCAATCCAGTCGCCCTCTTCACAGCCGTCGCTCTCCAGCACGCGCTGTACCTCAAAGAAGCAGTGTGCGGCCCTACCTGGCATTCAGCGCGTGGCCCCGACCTGCAAGAACCACTTCATTACTGATATACTAACTTTAATTGCATGAAGGTGCCAAGTATTGCACCTCTTTGGAAAGGGACAATGAGGAATCAAGGGTTATGGGGAACAGGCAGGAAAGTGGAGTTGAGGCCAAGATCCGATCAGCCATGATCTATTGAATGGCGGAGCAGGCTCGAGGGGTCATATGGCTGACTCCTGTTCCTTATGTTTCGAATTCATTTTTGAATCTTATTTACGATGTCAGACCTGCAATCTAACAAAGTACAGGGTAGGTGTTGGTCTGTGTTTCACAAGAACACAAGAACACAAGAAATAGGAGCAGGAGTAGGCCATTTAACCCCTTGAGCCTGCTCCGCCATTTAATATCATGGTTGATCCGATCATGGATTTAGTTCCACTTCCCTGCCCGCTCTCCAAAACCCTTTATTCCCTTATCGCTCAAAAATGTGTCCATCTTAGCCTTAAATATTTTCAATGAGCCAGCCTCCACAGCTCTCTGGTGCAGATAATTGCAAAGATTTACAACCCTCTGAGAAAAGAAATTCCTCCTCATCTCAGTTTTAAATGGGCAGCCCTTTATTCTGAGACTATGACCCCTCGTTTTAATTTCCTCTATGAGTGGAAATATCTTCTCTGTATCCACCTTGTCGAGCCCCTCATTATCTTATATGTTTCGATAAGATCACCTCTCATTCTTCTGAACTCCAATGAGTACAGGGCCAACCTACTCAACCTATCTTCATAAGTCAACCCTCTCATCTCCGGAATCAACCTAGTGAACCTTCTCTGAACAGCCTCCAATGCAAGTATATCCTTCCTTAAATACGGAGACCAAAACTGCATGCAGTACTCCAGATGTGGCCTCACCAATACCCTGTACAGTTGTAGCGAGACTTCTCTGCTTTTATACTCTATCCCCCTTGCAATAAAGGCATACATTCCATCGGCCTTCCTGATTACCTACTGTACCTGCATACTAACTTTTTGTGTTTCATGCACAAGGACCTCAGATCCCTCTGTACTGAAGCATTTTGTAATTTTTCTCTTTATAAATTATAATTTGCTTTTCTATTTTTTCTGCCAAAGTGGATAACCTCATATTTTCCCACATTATACTCCATCTGTCAAATTTTTGCTCACTCATTTAGCCTGTCTATATCCCTTTGCATATTTTTTGTGTCCTCCTCACAATTTGCTTTCCCATCCATCTTTTTATCATCAGCAAACTTGCCTACATTTCACTTCGTCCCTTCATCTAAGTCATTAATATAGATTGTAAATAGTTGCTGCCCCAGCACTGATTCCTGCGACACCCCACTAGTTATTGTTTGCCAACCTGGAAATGACCAGTTTATCCTTACTCTCTATTTTCTGTTAATTAGCCAATCCTCAATCCACGCTAATATATTACCCCCAACCCCGTGAACTGTTATCTTGTGCAGTAACCTTTTATGTAACACCTTATCGAATGCCTTCTGGAAATTCAAATACACCACATCCATTGGGTCTCCCTTAACCACACTGCTTGTTACATCCTCAAAGAACTCCAGCAAATTTGTCATATTCCTGTCAGCAGATCGGCAGGAAAGACTAACATTCCAGCATGCACGGTTCAGGGAATTGTCCCCGCACAGCTGGAAAATATTGTGCCCCACATTTACGGACTGCCTTTCATCCTGTTCTGAATGATGCTGTGGTCGGCTGGCCATGTTTGCAGAAAGGAAAGGAGAGATTCCATTACAACTCCTTCGTTATATTTTGACACTAGAGTGGGGTGCTGAGGGAGTGCCGTCTATTTGACTGAGACGTTAAACCGATGCCCCATCTGCCCTCTCAGGTGGATGTAAAAGATCCCATGGCACTATTTCAAAGAAGAACAAGGAAGTTATCTCTGGTGTCCTGGCCAATATTTATCCCTGAATCAACATAACAAAAACCGATTATTTGGTCATTATCACATTGCTGTTTGTGGGAGCTTGCTGTGCACAAATTGGCTACCAAGTTTCCCACATTACAACAGTGACTACACTCCAAAAAGTGATTCATTGGCTGTAAAGCACTTTGAGACATCCGGTGATCATGAAAGATGCTATATAAATCCAAGTCTTGTTATATTGAGGCTGGAAGCCTCTGATTTAACTTGCGGTGCAGGTTTAACAGTGGCTGTCCGGGCATCCCGGGTCCTCGGCAATCCCGGCAACAAGGACCAGGTGCTTCCTCCCAGCCCCCCTCCCTCTCCCGAGCTCCTGCTCCTCCAAGCAGCCCCCAAGCTCCATCACCCCCCCCCCCATACAGACTCCCACTCCCGACCCCACTCTGCCCCGGGGTTTGGCTCGCACCTATCTGGGGCCGCGGCCTCTATGCCAGCATTCCCCACCTGTCCATCAGGTTGACTTCCGGGAGGGAAACCTGCCCATCACGTTTCCCATGCTCTACCGAGCCCCCACCCCCCCCGCACCACCACTCCCCGCTCCCGGTGGGTCCAAATTCCGGCCAGTAACCCTGCTTCTCTCTCCGCAGTTGCTGCCTGACCTGCTGAGTGTTTTCCATGAATTTCTGTTTTAATTTCTGGTTTCCATCCTCCGCAGTATTTCACTATTCTATAATCCTTCGTCCAAGTCCCACTGAACTCTGAAATGAGCTTCAAACCCCATCATGCAACTGTGAAGCTCCTAATCAGACCCTGGAGCACATCATCGAGAACTGCCCTCCGAGGAAATTCACAGGCAGCCTGCGGGATATCCACGCTGTTACACCGGAAGCTTTGGCCTGGATATCCAATTTGGATATTGACGTCTCATTTGCTTTGCTACTACTATACGGAAGAAGAAGGCCTCATATCCAGTCCAAGGCTGCATGTTTTCATCTGTGTGATATTGCCTGCCTCTGTCTCTACCTCGCCCGCACTGTCAATGAGATGCACGCCCACCCAGCGTTCACGTCTGGGTTTCACTTCTCCAATATTTTCTTTGTTGGCTTCCCGAGCCCCACCCTGCACAAGCTCAAACTGGATCCAGAAATTCACTGCCTGCATCCTGTCCCATACGAAGCTCCACTCAACTCTCATCTCAGGCCGCATCAACCTCCACTACTTGCACACATCCAACTGCTTTCAAAATCTTTGCCCTTCTTTACAAACCGTGGCATGGCTCGACCCCTCCCAGCTTGAATCCTCCACTCTTCCAATTCTGCCCCTGCACTCTGGAATTCTTTTCCATTCCCTACTTTTAGAAAAACCTCCTCAAAAACCTACCGCTTTGACCGCAACTTTACCACACTTTGCTAACTCCTCTTCCAATCTCCCGCACAGCATCTGATCCCATTGTGAGGTGCCTTGGTGCATTGGCTTTGCTAACGCCTTATCTTTGATAGGGTTGACGTAGAGAAGATGTTTCCACTGATGGGCGAGTCCCAAACCTCGGGGCCATAAATATAAGGTAGTCACTAATAAAGAATTTAGGAGAAACATCTTTACCCAGATAGTGGTTAGAATGTGGAACTTGCTACCACAAGGAGTAGTTGAGGTGAATAGCATCGGTGCATTTAAAGGGAAGCTAGATAAGCACGTGATGGAGAAAGGAATAGAAGGATATGCTGATACGGTTAGATGACCTGTTGGGCCGAATGGCCAGTTTTTGTAGAATCATAGAATGGTTACAGCACAGAAGGAGGCCGTTCGGCCCGTCGAACCCATGCCAGCTCTCTGCGAGAGCACTTCAGCCAGTCCCACTCCCCGCCCTTTCCCCGTAGTCCTGTAATTTTTTTTCCTTCAGGTACGTATCCAATTCCCTTTTGAAAGCCACAATTGAATCTGCCTCCACCACCATTTCAGGCAGTACATTCCAGATCCTAACCACTTGCGTAAAAATGTTTTTCCTCATGTCGCCTTTGGTTCTTCTGCCAATCACCTTAAATCTGTGTCCTCTGGTTCTCCACCCTTCTGCCAATGGGAACAGTTTCTCTCTATCTGCTCTGTCCAGACCCCTCATGATTTTGAACACCTCAATTAAATCTCCTCTCAACCTTCTCTGCTCCAAGGAGAACAACCCCAGCTTCTCCAGTCTATCCATGTAACTGAAGTCCCTCATCCCTGGAACCATTCTTGTAAATCTTTTCTGCACCCTCTCTAAGGCCTTTAGCACTGTACCCTTTTGTTTATGTTGTCTTTCCTTATTCTTCCTACCAAAATGAATCACTGCACACTTTTCTGCATTAAATTTCATCTGTCACTTGTCCGCCCATTCAACCAGCCTGTCTATGTCCTCTTGAAGTCTATCACTATTCTCCTCACTGTTTACTATACTTGCAAGTTTTGCATCATATGCAAATTTTGAAATTGTGCCCTGTACATCCAAGTCTCATCATCATAGGCAGTCCCTCGGAATCGAGAAAGACTTGCTGCCACTCTTAGCATGAGTTCTTAGGTGGTTGTACAGTCCAATACAAGAACCACAGTCTCTGTCACAGGTGGGACAAACAGTCATCGAGGAAAGGGGTGTGTGAGACTGGATTGCCGCACACTCTTTCCACTACCTGCACTTGATTTCTGCATGCTCTCGATGACGAGGCTCGAGGAGCTCAGCGCCCTCCCAGATGCATTTCCTCCACTTACGGCGGTTTTTGGCAAAGGACTCCCAGGTGTCAGTGGGGATGTTGCACCTTATCAGGGAGGCTTTGAGGGTGTCCTTGTAACGTTTCCGCTGCCCTCCTTTGGCTCGTTTGCCATGAAGGAGTTCCGAGTAGACCACTTGCTTTGGGAGTCTCGTGTCTGGCATTCGAACTATGTGGCCTGTCCAGCGGAGCTGATCAAGTGTGGTCTGTGCTTCAATGCTGGGGATGTTGGCCCCACGCCTGCGTCTGCGCACATACTGAGGCTGAACTCCAGGACATAGTCGATGTATTTACTGAGGCGTACGAAAGCATGGGCTTTACGCTAAACACCAGTAAGACAAAGGTCCTCCACCAGCCTATCCTCACCGCATAGCACTGCCCCCCAGTCATCAAGATCCACGGCGCAGCCCTAGACAATGTGGACCAGTTCCTTTTATCTCGGGAGCCTCCCATCAACAAGAGCAGGCTTAGACGACGAGACCCAACACCGCTTCCAGTGTGCCAGTGCAGCCTTCGGGCGCCTGAGGAAAAGAGTGTTTGAAGCCCAGACCCACAAAACTGCCCCCAAGCTCATGGTCTACAGGGCTGTAGTAATACCCGCCCTTCTGTATGGCTCATAGACATGGACCATGTACAGTAGACACCTCAAGTCGCTGGAGAAATATCACCAACGATGTCTCTGCAAGATTCTACAAATCCCTTGGGAGGACAGACGGACCAAGATTAGCGTCCTCGTCCAGGCCAACATCCCCAGCATTGAAGCACCCAAGTCTAAATCATTAATATATATCAAGAAAAGCAGTGGTCCGAGTACCGACCTCTGGGGAACACCACTGTATACCTTCCTCCAATCCGATAAACAACCGTTCACCACTCCTCTCTGCTGCCTGTCATTTAGCCAATTTCGTATCCATGCTGCCACTGCTTATTCTATGGGTTTCAACTTTGCTGGCAAGCCTATTATGTGGCACTTTATCAAACGCCTTTTGGAAATCTGTGTACACTGCGTCAACTGCATTGCCCTCATCAAACCCTCTCTGTTACCTCATCAAAAAGGTGGGCTGTAGATTCTATATAAGTGTGTTTTGTTGTAAATTAGACCTTACTAACGAGATCTCCCTCATAGTAATGTTCCATCCCGTTTACTATCTTATGTAGCTCTATGAGGTTCCCCCGCCAACACCTCCTGTCAAGCCTAAAGAGCCTAAGTTTTGTTTGTCTTTCCTCTCAGCCAAGTGTTCAGTGTAAGTCGGGCAAGTTTCGGGCTCCCCCCTTTGGAAATGTTGGATATAAAGAAGCTTTTCTCCACAAACAATGCCTGAGCTAACATCACATCACAAAACGGCTCAGGTTTAAGATTAACCTTGCTGAATAAAGAGGAACTTGCCATTATCCTTATTTATCCAGGGTTAAAACAACTTGCCTTGACACATGTCCACGTGTCATTGAGATGTGTCCATTGTTTACACCCCACTCGCTTTCCTGATAACATTGACTGGGTCTGTTTACTGAACGGTCAATTATCCAACCCGAAACCATTCGCACCGAGGCTAATGGACACCCACTCACTAGCTATATGTTTCCTGTTCTGCTGTAACGTCCATCAGATTGATACACATTGAGGTCATCCTACTGCCTTTCTAATGTCAGCCAGGGCTCAGTGGGTAGCACCCTCACCCCTGAGTCAGAATGTTGTAGGTTCAAGTCCCACTCCAGAGACTGGAGCGCATAAATCTAGGCTGGACACTCCAGTGCAGAAGAGCAGGGGAGTTGTCCCTGGTGTCCTGGCCAATATTTATCCCTCAATCAACATCACAGATGATTTGGCCATTATCACATTGCTGTTTGTGGGGGCTTA
This sequence comes from Pristiophorus japonicus, assembly GCF_044704955.1. Classification (NCBI taxonomy): domain Eukaryota; kingdom Metazoa; phylum Chordata; class Chondrichthyes; family Pristiophoridae; genus Pristiophorus; species Pristiophorus japonicus. The sequence goes on from NC_091988.1 coordinate 66,455,807, forward strand.
CTGTGCGCAAATTGGCTGATGCGTTTCCTACATTACACTTCAAAAAGTCCTTCATTGGCTGTAAAGTGCTTTGGGATGTCCTGTGGTTGTGAAAGCCACTGTATAAATGCCAGTTTTTTCTTTCCATGGTACATCTTGGGAACTGCAAAACATCAGGAGATAATCACCAGGTATGGAGCGGGGAATGTGTTTCCAGGCAACCGATGTGCGTCTGCACTGATAATCTCACAATGTACACACGCAAGAAGAAAGGCCCCTAGCACCAGTCACAGTGTTTATTCTCCTAACAATGATTACAAGCTATTGTTTATTCAGCGAGGTTAATCTTAAACCTGAGCAGTTTTGCTTTGCAATCCTGACTGGCACTGGCTCGGACCCAAGCTTGGTGGGTCTACTGGATTATATTCCCACGCGCCTGTTGCCCTTGTCCTTCTAGATGGCAGAGGACGCGGGCTTGGGAGGTGCTGCCGAAGAAGCCTTGGCGAGTTGCAGTGTATCTTGTAGATGATGTTGGCAGGACTGTGGGGGTGGGATGAGAGCTCGACCAACTCAAAGCAAATAAAACGGCAGAAAGCAGGGCTGGTGGCAACCACTCCCTCCAGTGATGTTCTGCGTCCATTCTCTGAGCTGAAACCACCTCCCAAGGTGGTGTTCCTGCCTTGTTGGGTACGGATACCGTCTCATTTATACCCCAGCACTGCCTCTGAAGTGTGGTGAGTTGTGCTAAGCTGACCATTGGATTTTGGGCTTCTCACCAAGTAGGCTTCCTGCTCAGAGGCTGCTCCAGCTCCACAAATTAATTTTATTAATGACATGAGAGTTTCATTAAAAAAATTATTTATTCAAAAACCTTGTGCATATGTGTCAGTTGTGGGAACAAGAGTCCACCGGAAATGTTGAGCATGGTGTCTTAGTGAAGGCCGTGGTCTTGCATCGTTACAGCTGCATGTGCCTGTGCTCTCTGTTATTTAAAATGACAAAGCGAATTAGAACGAGAAAGCGGTCCAACAGCGGTAATGCTGTGACCTTTCTGATTGGTCCATGCTAACCACGTGACACCACAGGCCAATCAGATTCCCACAAGAACTCAAAGGCAGCCATTTTCTATTTTACACAGGAAATACGGCACAGAAACAGGCCCAACCAGTCCATGCCGGCGTTTATGCCTGTCGAGCCTCCGCTTAAATTCATCTATATTATTCACTTGACCCACTCCCCCATGGTAGCGAATTCCACATTCTTTTTTACTTTTATTGATACCCTTCAGCTCCATTAGTTGTTAATTGCCTCCCCACCCACGCAGTCAGGCTCTGACACGCTCCACCTCTCTGCTGTGGCCGACCCAAAGCTCCTCCCACCAACTCTCTCCCAGAAATGCAACCACATGTTGAGCTTCCAGCACATGGAGCCTCTCGGACTGGCCCTAGACTGGGTGTGTTTTGAGTGAGAGAAAGGGAAGGAAAGGAAAGGAAAAAGGAAAGGAAAAAGGAAAGGAAAAAGGAAAGGAAAGGAAAAAGGAAAGGAAAGGAAAAAGGAAAGGAAAGGAAAGAAAAGAAGGAAAGGAAAGAAGGAAAGGAAAGGAAAGGAAAGGAAAGAAGGAAAGGAAAGGAAAGAAGGAAAGGAAAGGAAAGAAGGAAAGGAAAGAAGGAAAGGAAAGGAAAGAAGGAAAGGAAAGAAGGAAAGGAAAGGAAAGAAGGAAAGGAAAGGAAAGAAGGAAAGGAAAGGAAAGGAAGGAAGGAAGGAAGGAAGGAAGGAAGGAAGGAAGGAAGGGAGGGAGGAAGGAAGGAAGGAAGGAAGGAAGGAAGGAAGTGAAGAAAGAGTTTTACAGCCAATGAAGTACTTTTGGAGTGTAGTCACTGTTCTAAACTGCAAAACATGGCAGCTAATTTGTGCATAGCAAGCTCCCACAAACAGCGATGTGATAATGACTAGATAATCTGTTTTTTTAGTGATTTTGATTGAGGGATAACTATTGGCCAGGACACTGGAGAGAACTCCACCCTGCTTTTCTTCAAAATATGGGACCTTATCGACCAGACAGGGCTTCGGTTTAACGTTTCATCTGAAAGACGACACTTCCGACAGTGCAGCGCTCCCTCAGCACTGCACTGGAAGTATCAGTCTGGATTTATGTGCTCAAGTCCCTGGAGTGGAACTTGAACCCATTACCTTCTGTCGGGATTGGGTAAATGGAGTTAACGTACAGATCAGCAATGACCTAATTGAAGGGCGGAACCTGCTCGATGGGCCGAATGGCCTGCTCCTGATCCTATGTACCTATCAACCTGGCCAAGTTTCTAGGACCAAGAGCATTTCCGTAAAGTGAGCGAGTGCCCACACCAGTAGCAGCACAGCTGGGGTACCCCGCTAGGTGGGCAGGGGGTGGGGGCGGCATTTGGGGGTAGCGGGAGCAAATTCACAAGAGGATGTTGGCCGATTCTTTCCTAAACAGAAAGAAGCTGCTGTACCACAGATACCTGGCACCAACCCTTCGAGGCGGGAGCGCTTGATGCCGGAGCAGAGATCACTGGAGTGGAAGCGGGCGGGGGGAGGGTGTGGGGGGAGGGGGTTTGGGGGGAGTAAAATCGGCAGAACTAGCGGGAATTCTGCTGGGTGCCATCACGTTGCGAGCAAGCGGACGGACGCAAGCCGGAGATGAAGGGGTTGACTTATGAAGAATGGTTGAGCAGGTTGGGCCTACACTCATTGGCGTTTAGAGGAATGAGAGGTGATCTTATTGTAATATATAAGAGACTGAGGGGGCTCAACAAGGTAGACATAGAGTGGATGTTTCCTCTTGTGGGGGAATCTAGAACTAGGGAACATAGTTTCAGAATAAGAGGTTACCCATGTTAAAACTGAGATAAGGAGGAATTTCTTCTCTCAGGGGGTTGTAAATCTATGCATTCCCTAAGTGCCTTTGGCTTTCCTAGTATGGAGGGTATGGAGAGAAAACAGGAAAGGGGTACTGAGGTTGAATGATCAGCCATGATCTTATTGAATGGCAGTGCAGGCTCGAGGGGCCGAATGGCCTGCTCCTGCACCTAATTTCTATGTTTCTATGTTTCTATGACTTCTCTGCCCCAGAGAGCTGCGGAGGCTGGGTCATTGAATATATTTAAGGTGGCGATAGACAGATTTTTCAGCGATAAGGGAATAAAGGGTTATGGGAAGCGGCCGGGGACGTGGAGCTGAGCCCAGGATCAGATCAGCCATGATCTCATTGTATGGTGGAGTAGGCTCGAGGGGCCAAATGGTCTACTCATGGTCCTATTTCTTATGTTCTTATGTTCTTACAACAGTAACGACACTTCAAAAGAGTACTTTATGTGGTTGACTCCAGCCTAGCAAGCCACTCAGTTGTATCAAATGGCTACAAAGAATACAGACTGCAGCGGTTCAAGAAGGCGGCTCACCACCACCTTCTCAAGGGCAATTGGGGATGGGCAATAACTGATGGCCTTGCCGACAACACCCATATCCTGAGAATGTGTCATTTATAAAACTGGGCCAATGAATCAGTCACACAGATCTCCAGGCCTGCACTCGCCAAGCTCTGCATCCTATGCAGCCACTCACAGTCGTCTGATGTCTAAAACCACCGGGTCTGTCATCACTTCCTATCATAACATTGATGTCTCATTCACACATAAAACTCCTATTGCATAGCAACAGTGACTACATTTCAGAAGTGGTCATTATCACATTGCTGTTTGTGGGAGCTTGCTGTGCACAAATTGGCTGCCGTGTTTCCCACATTACAACCGTGACTACACTCCAAAAGTACTTCATTGGCTGTAAAGCACTTTGGGATGTCCTGAGGTCGTGAAACGCGCTGCTTAAATGAACATTTTAGCTATTTTTTTCTTTCTCCCCAGGAACAGGTGAATCACGGGGCCGGAGAGAATTCTCGATTTTCTTTTATTAATTTTAGGAGTTTTCCAAAAGTACTTCGTTGGCTATAAAGTGCCTTGAGACATCCAGTGGCCGTGAAAGGCGCTATATAAATGCAAGTCTTTCTTTCTTTCTTTCTTTTAATTTTAGGAGCTCTCTTTTAAAAGAAATGGTGAATCAGGAATCAAAACTGACAGGTTGTTGCTTCCTGCTGGGAATACAGAACTGAGACTGGATCTCACTATGATTTCATTATTCCCCACTCCTTTCCTGTGCCCGACTAACTGTTGACATAGAAGGTTCGTCAGGCATTTGACAACACTCCTGGTATCTTCACCCCCACCCCCACCATTTTCTCGAACATAACTAGGGATGGGCAATAAATACCGGCCTTGCCAGCGACGCCCACATCCAAAAGAATGTTTCTCCCCCCCCCCCCCAAGTGTGCTGGGCCAATATTTATCCCTCAATCAACATCACTAAAACAGATTATCTGGTCATTATCACATTGCTGTTTGTGGGAGCTTGCTGTGCGCAAATTGGCTGATGCATTTCCCATATTACAACAATGACCACACTTCAAAAAGTACTTCATTGGCTGTAAAGTGCTTTGGGATGTCCTGAGGTCGTGAAAGGCGCTATATAAATGCAAGTCTTTCTTTTTTTGAAAAAAATGGGGCGAAGGAACGGAGCACCACTAAAGCAACTGTCTTGACAATAATTTAATGAAAAATTCAGCACGAGCACAAAATGAAATCTCCCAGAATTTAAGACAGTTTTTTTTTGGTTTATTTTTCTCGGAATGTGGGCGTTCCACCAGCAAGGCCGGCATTTAATCCCTGCCCCGTTCCTAGTTGCCCTGAGGAGGCAGTGGGGGTGTAAGCCTTCTCCTTGAACGCTGCAGTGCGTGTGTGTGATGGTCACTCCCTCTTCTTCTTCTTAGGCGGCCCCTCGTATCGAGGATGACTTGCTTCCACCAAAAAGCGATGAGTTCACAGGTGTTTCAATGAAGGACCTAATATTCCAGGTCCCGAACTACATATTGAAGGGTGGAAGATGTCTGTGCGGGGATTGTTTTAACGTGTGGTGGCCATTGCACACCAGCCACCACAATGGACGCTCCCACAGTGGTGTTCAGTCGTGAGTTCCCGCACGTTGACTCAGCGGCAATGGAAGAAAAGAAAGAAAGATTTGCATTTATATAGCGCCTTTCACGACCACCAGATGTCTCAAATTGCTTTACAGCCATTGAAGTACTTTTGGAGTGTAGTCACTGTTGTAATGTGGGAAACGCGGCAGCCAATTTACACACAGCAAGCTCCCACAAACAGCAATGTGATAATGACCAGATTATTTGTTTTTGTTATGTTGATTGAGGGATAAATATTGGCCCCAGGACACCAGGGATAACGCTCCTGCTCTTCTTCACAGTTAATTCAGAAACTAGGGTCCTGAACTTAAGGAAAGGTAACTTCGATGGTTTGAGGCATGAATTGGCTAGAATAGATTGGCAAATGATACTTAAAGGGTTGACAGTGGATAGGCAATGGCAAACATTTAAAGATCACATGGATGAACTTTAGCAATTGTACATCCCTGTCTGGAGTAAAAATAAAACGGCTCAACCGTGGCTAACAAGGGAAATTAAGGATAGTGTTAAATCCAAGGAAGAGGCATATAAATTGGCCAGAAAAAGCAACAGACCTGAAGTTTGGGAGAAATTTAGAATTCAGCAGAGGAGGACAAAGCGTTTAATTAAGAGGGGGAAAATAGAGTATGAGAGGAAGCTTGCCAGGAACATAAAAACTGACTGCAAAAGCTTCGATAGATATGTGAAGAGAAAAAGATTAGTGAAGACAAACGTAGGTCCCTTGCAGTCGGATTAAGGTGAATTTATAATGGAGAACAAAGAAATGGCAGACCAATTGAAAAATACTTTGGTTCTGTCTTCACGAAGGAAGACACAAATGACCTTCCGGAAGTATTAGGGGACCGAGGGTCTAGTGAGAAGGAGGAACTGAAGGATATCCTTATTAGGCACGAAATTGTGTCAGGGAAATTGATGGGATTGAAGGCCAATAAATCCCTGGGGCCTGATAGTCTGCATCCCAGAGTACTTAAGGAAGTGGCCCTAGAAATAGTGGATGCATTGGTGATCATTTTCCAACAGCCTATCGACTCTGGATCAGTTTCTATGGACTGGAGGGTAGCTAATGTAACACCACTTTTTAGGGAAGGAGGGAGAGAGAAAGCGGGTAATTATAGACCGGTTAGCCTGACATCAGTAGTGGGGAAAACGTTGGAATCAATTATTAAAGATGAAATAGCAGCGCATTTGGAAAGCAGCGACAGGATCAGTCCAAGTTAGCATGGATTTATGAAGGGGAAATCATGCTTGACAAATCTTCTGGAATTTTTTGAGGATGTAACTAGTAGAGTGGACAAGGGAGAACCAGTGGATGTGGTGTATTTGGAATTTCAAAATATTTTTGACAAGGTCCCACACAAGAGATTGGTGTGCAAAATCAAAGCACATGATATTGGGGGTAAAATACTGATATATTACGTGGATAGAGAACTGGTTGCAGACAGGAAGCAGAGAGTCGGGATAAACGGGTCCTTTTCAGAAGACAGGCAGTGACTAGTGGGCCCGCAGGGCTCAGTGCTGGGAGCCCAGCTCTTTACAATATACATCAATGATTTGGATGAAGGAATTCAGAGGGGATCTCATAGAAACATATAAGATTCTGACGGGACTGGACAGGTTAGATGCGGGTAGAATGTTCCTGATGTTGGGGAAGTCCAGAACCAGGGGACACAGTCTTAGGGTAAGGGGTAGGCCATTTAGGACTGAGATGAGGAGAAACTTCTTCACTTCGAGAGTTGTTAACCTGTCGAATTCCCTGCCACAGAGAGTTGTTGATGCCAGTTCATTGGATATATGCAAGAGGGAGTTAGATATGGTCCTTACGGCTAAGGGGATCAAGGGGTATGGAGAGAAAGCAGGAAAGGGGTACTGAGGGAATGATCAGCCATGATCTTATTGAATGGTGGTGCAGGCTCAAAGGGCCAAATGGCCTACTCCTGCACCTATTTTCTATGTTTCTGTGTTTGTTTGAAATAGTGCCATGGGATCGTTTATGTCCACCTGAAAGAGCAGATGGGGCCTCAGTTTAACATCTCATCCGAACGACAGCACCTCTGACAGTGCAGCCCTCCTTCAGCACTGCACTGGGAGTGTCAGCCTAGATTATTGTGCAAACCCTCAACTTTCTGACTCAGAGGCAAGGGTGCTACCCACTGAACCAGAGCGAAGTTAGGATGGTGTGTGACTTGGAGAGGGTACTTGGATGTTCATTGCCCAGATGAGAAGCTATGGTTGCCCAGAAGCTGATGGGGGAAAGTACAGCACTTACCCCAGGCTCTAGTTAGTCTATTGGCCAGGAGGGACAGGATGCTCCCGTCCATGCTCAACAATCAATTCCACTAAACTCACTGTGAAATTACCAGAGAACAATATGTTCGACTGTATAATAACATGAGCCATTCTTACACAGAAAAAATATAAATCAAGCTCCAGTCTTAGGGCTCTGAGCAGCCTTGAATCACGCTGGTAAACAAACGGACAATTAGAATCGGTTTTGTGGGCCAGCTAGGGCAGGGGGAGGAACAAAGATGCTAATTCTGTAGTTTATGTATCTCACGTTGAACAGAGTCAATCAAATCCATTGCTAACTTTGACTGGTGCTGTGTAAAAGAAAACCTTGCATTTATATAACACTTTTCACAACCCCAGGACGCTTTACAGCCAATAAAATACTCTTTGAAGTGTCACTGTTGTAATGTAGGACACGCAGCAGCCCATTTTTGCAGTAAGGTCATAGACACAGCACGGTGATAATGAGCAGATAATCTGTTTTAATTATGTTTTTTGAGGGATAAATATTGGCCCAGGAAACCAGGCATACGTCCCCTCTGCTCTGCTTCAAAATAGTGCCTCTGTTTTAACATCTCATCAGAAAGACGGAACCTCCCACGGCACTATTTCGAAGAAGAGCAGTGGTGTTATCCCTGGTGTCCTGGCCAATATTTATCCCTCAATCAACATCACTAAAACAGATTATCTGGTCATTGTCACATTGCTGTTTGTGGGAGCTTGCTGTGCGCTAAATGGCTGCCGTGTTTCCCACATTACAACAGTGGCTACACTCCAAAAGTACTTCATTGGCTGTAAAGCGCCTTGGGACGTATAGTGGTCGTGAAAGTCGCTATGTAAATGCAAACCTCTTTTTTTAGTGACATTTATAATTAGATAACACTTCAGAAGAATGCAGCTCCCTGAAAGCACAGTGTGGACTTTGTTTGTGGAATTAGTTTATTGTGTGCACGTTGGTGGAGTGAAACCATCGACGAGACTCACTGCAGGCCACAGATTTACATGCTACTCCATACACTAGGATTTGCTTTTCTGATTGGAGCTACAGATGGGTTCAGGTGCTCAGCGATGTAAGTGAGGTCACCTTAACCACCAAAGAACAAAGAACAGTAGTCAAATGAATCTCTTCTCATTCCTCATGCGATGTAACGCAAGTACAAAGTGTACCACCAGCGACCACACCACAACATAGCAGATCGATTTGCTCGGCTTTAACCCTTTCCCTTCCACTAGCTGCCTGGGCTTCTGGGGCCCTTTCACGAGGCACAATTCTGATCATTGTTGTGACAAGTGCCCTTTTGCTAGGTCACATCTCCTTTTCCATGTTGGCATCGCCGGACCAGCCCCCTTCGGTGGCTGCGCCAACTCATGCCCATCAGAGTGTGCATCTGTGGAGAAGGTCTGGGTCTGGTCTAGCCAGCTTTCACTGTCTGCCTCACCATTGACATGCATTACATAATACCCTTCGTAAACTAGAGGTGAACCAAAACCCGGCTGCCCCGTGTCCTAACTCGCACCAAGTCCCGCTCACCCATCACCCCTGTTCTCGCTGACACACATTGGTTTCTGGTTAGGCAAAGCCTCGATTTCGAAATTCTCATCCTTATTTTCAAATCCCACCATGGCCTCGCCCCTCCCTATCTCGTAATCTCCTTCAGCCCCACAACCCCCCCCCCCGCCACACCGAGATATCTGCGCTCCTCTAATTCTGCCCTCCTGAGCATCCCTGATTATAATCGCTCAACCATCGGTGGCCGTGCCTTCTGTTGCCTCGGCCCCAAGCTCTGGAACTCCCTGCCTGAACCTCTCTACCTCTCTTTCTTCCTTCAAGATGCTCCTTAATACCTATCTCTTTGACCAAGCTTTTGGTCACCTGCGCTAATTTCTACTTATGCGGCTCAGTGTCAAATTTTTATCACGTAACACCCCTGTGAAGCACCTCGGGACGTTTCACTATATTAAAGGCGCTTTATAAATACAAGTTGTTGTTGTTATTTTTGTTAGTCTAGCCAGCTGTCGCTGTCTGCCACACCATTGACCAGCATTGCATGTTGTGAAGTTGCTGTATTTGCGATACTAAGTCCTCCGCAGGTATTTAGAGCTAGTAATTATAAGAGTAAGCATCCTTTTAACAACATGAAAGGTGTTGATGACCTCTCTGGCACTGAAAATGAACAATTCTAAGTGCGGAGTCCCAATCCTTCAGGTTTTGAATTTTTCAGGGAGATTTTTAAAATGTCAGATTTTAAATTTATGTTTGTTTTTCTTCTGGCCTCTTTTTTGTCTGTCTCTCTCGCACTCCAATTTTTCTCTCTTTCCCTCTCTTTATTTCTCTTTCTGCACCTGATTTGACATTGAATTTGTCCCCTTTCTGCACAGTACTTACAATGGAGAAGCCGGTGAGTGGCCTGCCTGGGACCTTTCCCATTGCTGCGTGGTCATGCAGCTTAGAGAGAACATTGGTCTTCAGTCCCCACCACAAACTCCGTTCCCTGGCCACCAACTCCACCTCTCGCCCTGGCAACTGTCTGAGGCTGAACCAGACTGTTCGCAACCTTGGAGTTGTGTTTGACCCCGATCATCAACAACAACTTATATTTATATAGCGCCTTTAACCTAGTGAAACGTCCCAAGGCACTGCACTGGAATATTATGAGATTAAAAACAATTGACACTGAGTCGCGTAAGTAGAAATTAGCGCAGGTGACCAAAAGGTTGGTCAAAGCGGTGGATTTTAAGGAGCATTTTGAAGGAGGAAAGAGAGGTAGAGAGGTTTAGGCAGGGTGTTCCAGAGCTTGGGGCCCAGGCAATAGAAGGCACGGCCACCGATGGATGAGCGATTATAATCAGGGATGCCCAGGAGGGCAGAACTAGAGGAGTGCAGACATCTCGGGGGGTTGTGAGGCTGGAGGACATTACAGAGATAGGGAGGGGTGAGGCCATGGAGGGATTTTTAAACAAGGATGAGAATTATGAAATCAAGGCTTTGCTTAACAGGAAGTCAGCGAACACATGGTGATGGTTAAGCAGGACTTGGTGTAAATTAGTACCCAGGCAGCCAAGTTTTGGGTCACCTCTAGTTTACGTAGGGTAGAATGTGGGAGGCCAGACAGAAATGGGTTGAAATAGTCAAGTCTAGAGGTAACAAAGGCCTGGATGAGGGTTTCAGCAGATGAGCCAAAGCAAGGGCGGAGACGAACGATGTTACGGAGGTGGAAATAGGCGATTACCAAGATCACCTACCTCCATCTCCATAACAACGCCCATCTCTGCCCCTGCCTCAGCTCATCTGTTGCTGAAAAGCTCATCCATGCCTTTGTTACCTCTAGACTTGACTATTCCAAAACTCTCCTGTCCGGCCTCCCATCTTCCATCCTACATACACTTCAGCTCATCCAAAGGTCTGCTGTCCGTGTCCTAACTCGCACCAAGCCCCCTTCACCTATCACCCATGTGCTCGCTGACCTACATTGGCTCCTGGTCCGGCTACGCCTCGATTTTCAAATCCCTCCATGGCCTCGCCCCTCCCTATCTCTGTCACCTTCTCCAGCCCTACAAGCCTCTGCACTCCTCCAATTCTGGCCACTTGTGCATCCCCGATTTTAATTGCTCCACCATTGGCAGCCGTGCCTTCAGCTGCCTGGGCCCTGAGCTCTGGAATTCCCTCCCTAAACCTCTCCGCCTCTCTCCCTCTCTTTCCTCCTTTAAAATGCTCCTTAAAACCTACCTCTTTGACCAAACTTTTGGTCATCTGCCCTAATATCTCCTTGTGTGGCTCAGTGTTAAATTATGTTCGATAACGCTGCTGTGAAGTGCTTTGGGGTGTTTTACTATGTTAAAGGCGCTACATAAATACAATTTATAAGAACATAAGAATTAGGAACAGGAGTAGGCCATTAGGCCCCTCGAGCCTGCTCCACCATTCAATAAGATCATGGCTGATCTTTTACCTCAACTCCACTTTCCTGCACTATCGCCATCAGCCTTGATTCCTTTAAGATCCAAAAATCTATCGATCTCTGTCTTGAATATACTCAACAACTGAGCTTCCACAGTCCTCTGGGGTAGAGAATTCCAAAGATTCACCACCCACTGAGTGAAGAAATGTCTCCTCATCTCAGTCCCAAATGGCCGACTCCTTATTCTGAGACTGTGACCCCTGGTTCTAGACTCCCCAGCCAGGGGAAACATCCTCCCTGCATCTATCCTGTCAAGCCCTGTAAGAATTTTGTATGTTTCAATGAGATCACCTCTCAGGGATATGAACACTGGGAACCTGAGCACTTTGAATGCCCAATATCAAACCGGGGATGTCACAGGGTAAATAAGGAGTGATTCCACAATGCGACAGTCTCAGGAAGCCTTTAGGAGATTGAAAGGCACACATTCATCTTAATGGATGATATTTCACAGCTGGGTGCCTGCGGTTTGCTGTGAGCACAACCGTTCACTGGGATCACCAGGTTACTGATGCAACCCTTGTACGGCACGGGTTAGATACAGAGAACAGCTCCCTCTGGACAGTTGCAGCAACATGCCTTATCTCCAAACTCGGATGGAAGACAATGAACAGTAAGAATGTTTACGATCCCATCGACTCTCTTTGCGGACCAACAAAAGGTCGTTGTACGTCGATGTACGTAGAGGCTTTCACTGCTTCCAGAGTACGTAGATGGCGAGACAGTGAGTGTAGAGCTAGTTGTGGGATGTTGGCCTGCACCAGAGCACTTGCTCGGGATAGGTTAAGGCGAGGGCAAAGCAGCTTTACTGGTGAGTTCCTTGTTTATGAAAAATATGACTGAAAGTTTTTTGTGTTTAGCCTGGTATTTGCTGACATCACCACACTGGAGGGAAAAAAAGGAAGCATTCAGTTGGCTGATGAATGCATGTTTTCATGAAATGCAGCCAGAAGTTCTTACAATGTACCCAGGGCAAAAGACAGATTAATATTAGAGTTGTGCTCGGCCATGGAAACATGTAACATGAGGTCACATGACTAACAGAATGTGCTCTCGTAAATATAACCTTATGACTACCTCACAGTCTTCAATCGAGGTCACATATGACGATACATTCTTACTGAAAGAAAGATTAGGATTCTATATTGCCTTTCACAACCTCAGCACGTCCCAAAGTGTCTTACAGCCAATGAAGTACTTTTTGAAGTGTAGTCACAGTTGTAATGTAGGAAACGCGGCAGCCAATTTGCGCACAGCAAGCTCCCACCAACAGCAATGAGATAAATGACCAAATAACGGGCCGTAATTGGCAGCCCCTACGGGTACGTACGAGGCGCACACATGCCCGTAGAGACTGCTCAAGAATTCTCTTGACAGATCCAACAAATCCCCAGGAAAAGGGCCTCCGTGGGCGGTGAGTTGGGCTATTTGCCCAACTTCTGGCCAAAGAACGCCCGTGAAATTCTTACGCCTCGTAAAGGCAGCCGTAAGGCCTACTTTTACCAGCGTAAGAGTTTTAAAAAACAGAAAAATACATTTTTTTTCAATAATTTATACATTTAAAAACCTGTGCAATAAGGTAAGTTTATTTTTAGCCCCTTTGAAACATGTCAATTTATTTTTCAAAAAATTAAATTTTTGTTTCAAATGTTTAATTAAATGCCATTTTAATTAATATTAAAAATGTGATGGTCTTTTATATTTACTTGAAGTGTAGATGTATTTTTGGGGGTATTCGCATTCATGGGGTTCCCGTACATACAGAATCCCCATTAGCATGAATGGGGATCCCCTTCTGTCATTGGTTGGGCCGGTTCATGTGATCCGAGGGGTGCTCGCGAACCGCCTGCTCCCCTGAGATACGTGAGCCTCTACCCGCGGGTACCCGGAGAGGGCCCAGGACCGCGAGTCTCCGATCCTCCTGGACCACCATTTTATTTGCAGGTCGGAGGCATTTCCTCGCGAGAAGCCACCAACCTGCAAATTCAAGTCAGTCTGGTTTTTTTAAGTGATGTTGGTTGAGGGATAAACATTGGCCCAGAACACCGGGGAGAACTCCCCTGTGGCGGGGGGGGGGGGGGGGGAGACAGAGTGGGCAAGAGTCACGATGGGCTTTGTGCAGGTTGATGAGAGGAGTTAAACTAAATGAGCTGGGAGCTGCTGTGGGCTCTGCGGTCTGGGCAAGGGACTGCTGCCAGCGATGCATGAACAGTTTGCCAGAAAACAAATAATACAGGGAGCAAATTATTTGAAGCTAAAACTGATGGGAACAATGTTGGAAAAGAAAAGAAAGATTTACATTTATATAGCACCTTTCACCAGCACTGGAGGTCTCAAAGCGCATTACAGCCAATTAAGTACTTTTGGAGTATAGTCACTGTTGTAATGTAGGAAACGCGGCAGCTAATTTGTGCACAGCAAGCTCCCACAAACAGCAATGTGATAATGACCGGATAATCTGTTTTTGAGTGATGTGATTGAGGGATAAATATTGGCCAGGATTCCACGGAGAACTCTCCTGCTCTTCTTCAAAATAGTGCCACGGGATCTTTTACTTCCACCTAAGAGAGCAGACTAGGCCTCGGTTTAACGTCTCATTCGAAAGACAGCATCTCCAACAGTGCCACACTCCCTCAGTACTGCACTGGGAGTGTCAGCCTAGATTTTTGTGCTTAAGTCCCTGGAGTGGGATTTGAACCCATGACCTTCTCACTCAGAGGTGAGTGTGCTACCCACGGAGCCACGGCTGGTACTGAAGCAATCAGCACAGATCCGGCAGTAGCAACAGGGAGGCTTGGATGACTTTAAATGCTACCCGGCCAACAAAACCGGGAAGCGGCTGCCCAGCTGTTAAAATTGGGCACCTCAGAGGCCGAGACCAGGAACCCGTGGGGACCTGCATGAGGAGAGTGACTGTGAGGGAGAGGGGAAACCAATGAGGGAGGTGAGAGAAGCCAGGGCTGGGGAGGCCTAAGCTTCTCTCGTGGGGCCTGGAAGAATGTTCCTACTCTTCCTGGCCCACACACAAGGAAACTTAAACAATTTTATAAACTTACCTCATGGCCCTGGCTCTTGGTCAGGAAGGGAAGCTACCAATGCTCAGGCCTCAGGTTAAAATTGCAGACCGGGCCCCCATGATGTCATCAAAGCCAATCTGCATATTTAAAGGGGACCCTGCTCGCTTCATCGACTCATAAAATGGTTACAGCACAGAAGGAGGCCATTCGGTCCATCGAGCCCCTGCCGGCTCTCGGCAAAGCACTTCAGCCACTCCCACTCCCACCCCACTCCCCGCCTCAACCCGCCTTTTCCCCCGTAGCCCTGCAAATTTTTATCCTTCAGATAATTATCCAACAGATTGAGTCTGCCTCCATCACCCTTTCAGACAATGCATTCCAGATCCTAACCATTCACTGCGTAAAAAAATTCTTCCTCCTGTCGTCTTTGGTTCTTCTGCCAAACACCGTAAATCTGTGTCCTCTGGATATTCACCTTTCTGCCAATGGGAACAGTTCTCTCTATCTACTCTGTCCAGACCCCTTATGATTTTGAACACCTCTATCAAATCTCCTCTCAACCTTTTCTGCTCCAAGGAGAACAAACCCAGCTTCTTCAGTCTATCCACGTAACCGAAGTCCCTCATCCCTGGAACCATTCTTGTAAATCTTTTCTGCACCCTCTCTAAGGCCTTCACATCCTCCCTAGGAGCTAGGAGCTAAATTAAAAATAAGACCTCAAAAGTAGTAATCTCAGGATTGCTACCAGTGCCACGTGCTAGTCAGAGTAGGAATTGCAGGATAACTCAGATGAATACATGGCTTGAGGAGTGGTGCAGAAGGGAGGGATTCAAATTCCTGGGACATTGGAACCGGTTCTGGGGAAGGTGAGACCAGTACAAACCGGACGGTCTGCACCTGGGCAGGACCGGAACCAATGTCCTAGGGGGAGTGTTTGCTAGTGCTGTTGGGGAAGAGTTAAACTAATATGGCAGGGGGATGGGAACCTATGCAGGGAGACAGAGGGAA
The DNA here is from genome assembly GCF_044704955.1 of Pristiophorus japonicus. NCBI lineage: Eukaryota > Metazoa > Chordata > Chondrichthyes > Pristiophoridae > Pristiophorus > Pristiophorus japonicus. Next base: position 66,471,121 of record NC_091988.1, read on the forward strand.
GTAGAATGGGGACAGAAGCTAAAGATAGAAAGAAGAAAAGTCAAAGTGGAGGGCAGAGAAACCCAAGGCAAAAAGCAAGAAAGGCAAAATTACAGCAAAATTCTAAAGGGGCAAAGTGTGTTAAAAAGACAAACCTGAAGGCTCTGTGCCTCAATGCGAGGAGTATTCGGAATAAGGTGGGCGCAGATAGCAGTTAACGGATATGATGTAATTGGCATCACGGAGACATGGCTCCAGGGCGACCAAGGCTGGGAACTCAACATCCAGGGGTATTCAACATTTAGGAAGGATAGACAGAATGGAAAAGGAGGTGGGGTGGTGTTACTGGTTAAAGAGGAAATTAATGCAATAGTAAGGAAGGACATTAAGCTTGGATGATGTGGAATCGGTATGGGTGGAGCTACGGAATACCAAAGGGCAGAAAATGCTAGTGGGAGTTGTGTACAGACCACCAAGCAATAGTAGTGAGGTTGGGGAGCAAACAAGAAATTAGGGATGCGTGTAATAAAGGAACAGCAGTTATCATGGGCGACTTTAATCTACATATTGATTGGGCTAACCTAACAGGTAGCAATGAGGTGGAGGAGGATTTTCTGGAGTATATTAGGGATAGTTTTCCAGACCAATATGTCGAGGAACCAACTAGAGGGCTGGCCATCCTAGACTGGGTGATGTGTAATGAGAAAAGACTAATTAGCAATCTTGTTGTGCAAGGCCGCTTGGGGAAGAGTAACCATAATATGGTAGAATTCTTTATTAAGATGGAGAGTGACACAGTCAATTCAAAGGCTCGGGTCCTGAACTTAAGGAAAGGTAACTTCGATGGTATGAGACGTGAATTGGCTAGAATCGACTGGCGAGTGATACTTCAAGGGTTGACGGTGGATAAGCAATGGTAAACATTTAAAGATCACATGGATGAACTTCAACAATTGTACATCCCTGTCTGGAGTAAAAATAAAACGGGGAAGGTGGCTCAACCGTAGCAGACAAGGGAAATTAAGGATAGTGTTAAATCCAAGGAAGAGGCATATAAATTGGCCAGAGAAAGCAGCAAACCTGAGGACTGGGAGAATTTTGTAATACAGCAGAGGAGGACAAAAGGGTTAATTAGGAGGGGGGAAATAGAGTATGAGAGGAAGCTTTCTGGGAACATAAAAACTGACTGCAAAAGCTTCTATAGATATGTGAAGACAAAAAAATTAGTGAAAACAAACGTAGGTCCCTTGCAGTCAGATTCAGGTGAATTAATAATGGGGAACAAAGAAATGGTGGACCAGTTAAACAAATACTTTGGATCTGTCTTCACGAAGGAAGACACAATTAACCTTCCGGAAATACTAGGGGACCGAGGGTCTAGTGAGAAGGAGGATCTGAAGGAAATCCTTATTAGGTGGGAAATTGTGTCAGGGAAATTGATGGGATTGAAGGCCGATAAATCCCCGGGGCCTGATAGTCTGCATCCCAGAGTACTTAAGGAAGTGGCCCTAGAAATAGTGGATTCATTGGTGATCATTTTCCAACAATCTATTGACTCTGGATCGGTTCCTATGGACTGGAGGGTAGCTAATGTAATACCACTTTTTAAGAAAGGAGGGAGAGAGAAAATGGGTAATTATAGACCGGTTAGCCTGACATCAGTAGTGGGGAAAATGTTGGATTCAATGATTAAAGATGGAATAGCAGCACATTTGGAAAGCAGTGACAGGATCGGTCCAAGTCAGCATGGATTTATGAAAGGGAAATCATGCTTGACAAATCTTCTAGAATTTTTTGAGGATGTAACTAGTAGAATGGACAAGGGAGAACCAGTGGATGTGGTGTATTTGGAATTTCAAAAGGCTTTTGACAAGGTCCCACACAAGAGATTGGTGTGCAAAATTAAAGCACACGGTATTGGGGGTAATGTACTGACGTGGATAGAGAATTGGTTGGCAGACAGGAAGCAGAGAGTCGGGATAAACGGGTCCTTTTCAGAATGGCAGGCAGTGACTAGTGGGGTGCCGCAGGGCTCAGTGCTGGGACCCCAGCTATTTACAATATACATTAATGATTTGGATGAGGGAATTGAGTGTAATATCTCAAAGTTTGCAGATGACACTAAGGTGGGTGGCGGTGTGAGCTGTGAGGAGGACGTTAAAAGGCTGCAGGGTGACTTGGACAGGTTAGGTGAGTGGGCAAACACGTGGCAGATGCAGTATAATGTGGATAAATGTGAGGTTATCCACTTTGGTGGCAAAAACACGAAGGCAGAATATTATCTGAATGGCGGCAGATTAGGAAAAGGAGAGGTGCAGCGAGACCTGGGTGTCATGGTACATCAATCATTGAAAGCTGGCATGCAGGTTCAGCAGGCGGTGAAGAAGGCAAATGGTATGTTGGCCTTCATAGCTAGGGGACTTGAGAATAGGAGCAGGGAGGTCTTACTGCAATTGTACAGGGCCTTGGTGAGGCCTCACCTGGAATATTGTGTTCAGTTTTGGTCTCCTAATCTGAGGAAGGACGTTCTTGCTATTGAGGGAGTGCAACGAAGGTTCACCAGACTGATTCCCGGGATGGCAGGACTGACATATGAGGAGAGACTGGATTGACTGGGCCTTTATTCACTGGAGTTTAGAAGGAAGAGAGGGGATCTCACAGAAATATATAAAATTCTGATGGGACTGGACAGGTTAGATGCAGGAAGAATGTTCCCGATGTTAGGGAAGTCCAGAACCTGGGAACATAGTCTAAGGATAAGGGGTAAGCCATTTAGGACTGAGATGAGGAGAAACTTCTTCACTCAGAGAGTTGTTAACCTGTGGAATTCCCTACCGCAGAGAGTTGTTGATGCCAGTTCATTGGATATATTCAAGAGGGAGTTAGATATGGCCCTTACGGCTAAAGGGATCAAGCGGTATGGAGAGAAAGCAGGAAAGGGGTACTGAGGTGAATGATCAGCCATGATCATATTGAATGGTGGTGCAGGCTCGAAGGGCCGAATGGCCTACTCCTGCACCTATTTTCTATGTTTCCTAAAGTCCGATGCTCAGAATTGGACACAATACTCCAGTTGAGGCCAAACCAATGTTTTATAAAGGTTCATCATAACTTCCTTGCTTTTGTACGCTATGCCTCTATTGATGAAGAGCGGGGGTGGGAATTAAGTGGATCGGTCCCCCGCTTTATTTTAACTGTGCTGGGTTTGATCCTGAATTAAGTAATCTTGACTGGGATGGTGATGGGGTTCCTTCAATGGGCCCCTTTGTCACTGGGCTAGGGAAGGTGAAAATCAGTCAGACCACAGGCCCATTGGCTAAACTATGGCAGATGCAGTTTAATGTGGGTAAGTGTGATGTCATCCAATTGGTTCCCAATGTATCCTGGCTAACACAGCCTTTAAAATTTTGTGGGAGAAATTATGTACATTTGCGCCTCCCTTTTGCTCCCCCGTGGGCACAAATGGGGCACAAATGAGTTAACGACCAGGCACGGTGCTGGTAACGACTTCCCACCATATTGGACAGGAGTTTAGCGACGGAGCTACGGGTTTGTGCCCCGATCTCCTGTGCCAGGAGATTGTGACGTCATCACTACGAGCATCGCCCCGTTAGTGCCCCGGCTCCGGCCCCGAAATTGGCTTTTGCCCCCCCCCCCCCGCAGCAGCGCCGGGCGAAGACACCGACAGACGCAGCGCACACGTCTCAGGCGGCCGGCCGCTACCGGAGCGAAAATTGAAGGTGAGGCGGCCGAGTGGAAAAAAACCTTATCTTCTTGCTGCCAGTCCTGATTTGGTTTCTTCGCGGGGTCATGGCCGCGATCGCTTTGTTTGAGTGCCGGGATAATCACGCGGCACCCCTGCTCCATGGTGGTCCAGGTAGGTCTCTTTCTCTCATGGAGAGTCAGCAGTGTGGGCCTTTCCCTTTAAGTAAGGGACGGGCCCCTCGGATACGGCCCAGTGTGCAGCGCTGTTGAGGTGTCCGCCCAGTTCGTGTCCCTGGAAGGAAGTGGAACGTTTGATTTAACGATGCACTTCCTTCCAGGGTCGGTAACCCAAATTTCTGGAGCAGGGCAAGACTTCAGCGCCTGCCGCTAAATCTCACACCTCCCGATTGTCACCGCCCCCAAACGGGGCGAAAGTGAATTTCTCCCCTTTTATGTTAACTCATTTACAAGAACATTTCTCTGAAGGTTGACATGTTCTTTCTACCCTCTAGATATTGCTACAATCAGAGTTTTAGAAAAAGCTGGACAGAACCATTTTTAACCTCACTAAAAGAAAGCATTAATGGGGTAAAATATAAATGGCGAGCTACATTAAAGTTGGGCCTGGTGTATTGGGGCTTCAATGCAGAGCTGGTTACCAGCAATCCCCCCCCACACGGCGGGCCATGATTTCAACCTGGCCACAGTGGGAAGGCGTTGAGCTCATGCCAGGGCTGTCAATGGTTAAGTGAGAGGGGAAGGGCAGGGAAATGAAGGACAGACACTATCACACACCCGCTGAAGGACCGCATCACTGCCAGTCTGATCAAAGGGTCTCCAATCCATCAAACAAACAACAAAATAATGATGTGGAAGAATAAACATAATTTAAAAAAAATTAAGAGCAGGAGTAGACCATTCGGCCCATCGAGCCTGCTCCGCCATTCGATAAGATCATGGCTGACTAGTAAACAAGAGACATGAGTTATTGGCGGTTTGTGAATTTGAATTAAAATTTCAAGTTGAAACATTTAGAGATAAACAGCTGGTATCAGTAAAGAAGATTGTTGTAACACCCAATGCCCTTTCGATCCGGTCTATGTGTGACTCCAGTCACACACCAATGTGGTCGCCTCTGAAATGGTCTAGCGAGTCGCTACAAAGATGGGCGAGATGAATAGAATTGGGCAGACCACTTGGCTTCGGCATCGGATTCTAATGCAACAAAGGAATACCCAGTCCAATCAACTCTGCAACTCCTCACTAATATCTGGGGACTGGTGCCGAAGAGAGGAGAGGTGTACCACACATTAGTTAAGCAAGCAATGGACTAAGGAAATGGTTTATCTTGGAGTGGAAGACTAACACAGCTTAGGTTAAGATACGGCAGACTCTGTAAAACACATTTATTTCAAAGGAGAAGCCTTGGTGAAGGGCCAAGACCCAAAGTGCAAACATCGCAAGATTGAAAAGATTAGGAGAAAAGATTATGTAACTCAAGAGATAATTGTGATGATCTAATTGAAACAGACAAAATTCTTTCAGGGCTTGACAGGGTAGATGCAGGGAGGATGTTTCCCCTGGCTGGGGAGTCTAGAACCAGGGGGCAATATTACAAGAGGATTTGAGTACAAGAGTAAAGACATTTTACTGCAATTATATAGGGCCCTGGTGAGACAGCACCTGGAGTATTGTGTACAGTTTTGGTCTTCTTACTTAAGGAAGGATATACTTGCCATAGAGGGAGTGTAATGAAGGTTCACCAGACTGATTCCTGGAATGGAAGGATTGTCCTTAGAGGAGAGATTGAGTAGACTAGGCCTATATTCTCTAGAGTTTAGAAGAATGAGAGATGATCTCATTGAAACATACAAAATTCTTATAGGGTTTGACAGGGTAGATGCAGGGAGGATGTTTCCCCTAGCTGGGGGTCTAGAATCAGGGGTCACAGTCTCAGAATAAGGGGTCAGCCATTTAGGACTGAGTTGAGGAGAAATTTCTTCAATCAGAGGGTGGTGAATCTTTGGAATTCTCTACCCCAGAGGGCTGCGGAGGCTGTCATTGAGTATATTCAAGACAGAGATCGATAGATTTTTGGATATTAAGGGAATCAAAGGATATGCAAATGGGCGGAAACGTGGAGTTGAGGTAGAAGATCAGCCATGATCTTCTTGAATGGTGGAGCAGGCTCGAGGGATATGCAGAATGGGCCGTAGCCTATAAAGTTATAGAACAAGAGCTAGAAAGTGGGATTAGGCTGGGTAGCTCTTCGACAGCCAGCACAGACACAATGGGTTGAAATGGCCTCCTTCCGTGCTGTAAATTTCTATGATTCTATGTTTCTAACGCAAGATGCATAGCTTGAAGTCCAGGGAAATAACGAGGTAGAGTAGGGAACAAAACGATGAGCTTGATAGATAGCGAGAGGAAAAGCATATTGAATAGACTATTAGGAATGTAGGAGGAATAAGAGGGGGAGAGAGAGAGAGAGCGAGAGAGGGGAGAGTGGGGGGGGGGAGAGAGAGAGAGAGAGGGGAGAGTGGGGGGGGGGAGAGAGAGAGAGAGAGGGGAGAGTGGGGGGGGAGAGAGAGAGAGAGAGAGAGAGAGGGGAGAGTGGGGGGAGAGAGAGAGAGAGAGGGGAGAGTGGGGGGAGACAGAAAGAGATAGAGGGGAGAGTGGGGGGGGGAGAGAGAGAGAGAGAGAGAGAGGGGAGAGTGGGGGGGAGTGGGGGGGGGAGAGAGAGGGGGGAGACAGAGAGAGAGAGGGGAGAGTGGGGGGGAGAGAGAGAGAGAGGGAGAGTGGGGGAAACAGAGAGAGAGAGAGAGGGGAGAGTGGGGGGAGAGAGAGAGGGGAGAGCGGGGGGAGACAGAGAGAGAGGGGAGAGTGGGGGGGAGAGAGAGAGAGAGAGGGGAGAGTGGGGGAAACAGAGAGAGAGAGAGAGGGGAGAGTGGGGGGGGAGAGAGAGGGGAGAGTGGGGGGAGACAGAGAGAGAGGGGAGAGTGGGGGGGAGAGAGAGAGAGAGAGGGGAGAGTGGGGGGCGACAGAGAGAGAGAGGGGAGAGTGGGGGGGTGAGAGAGAGAGGGGAGAGTGGGGGGGAGTGAGGGGGAGAGAGAGAGGGGAGAGTGGGGGGAGACAGAGAGAGGGGAGAGTGGGGAGAGAGAGAGAGAGAGAGAGAGAGAGGAGAAGAGAGAGAGAGAGAGGGAGAGAGCCTGAGGTAGAAGAGAGAGAGAGAGAGAGAGCCTGAGGTAGAAGAGAGAGAGAGAGAGAGAGAGAGAGCCTGAGGTAGAAGAGAGAGAGAGAGAGAGAGAGAGAGAGAGAGAGAGAAAGAGAGAGAGAGAGAATGAGGGTGAAGAGAGAGCAAGCCTGAGTGGAAAGAGAGAGAGAGAGTGTCGGGGGAGAGAGAGAGAGCCGGGGGAATCGGATGGGAGAGAGGGAACTCAGGGAAGACGGATCACGTTCTTCCATCCCCCTGATGTGTGCGAGCTCTGTGTATGTGTTACAAGGGATATCGTTGAAATCCAGACGTCACGACACTGTCACTATTCACTTCATACCCAACAAACGTGTTAACAATCCACACACAATGCCCCATCTATGGCTGGTGGGTGTGTGGGGGGTAAGGTCATGCACATGTGCAAGGGTAATGGATTTTGGCTGAAGGAGGCAGCACGTGCTGGGGTAAGGGACTTCTGCTGCTGGTAATATCTCTGTGATTATCTACACGAATATTTCCTGGCCTCCTGAGAGAGAGAGAGAGGAAATCAGAGATGGGAGAGAGCGTGGCAGAGAGAGGGAGTGGGGAGGGAGCGAGTGGGAGAGTGGGGAGGGAGCAAGTGGGAGAGTGGGGAGAGAGCAAGTGGGAGAGTGGGGAGAGAGGGCAGAGTGGGGAGAGAGGGCGAGAGCAAGCGAGGGGGAGGAGCGCGGGGAGAGAGCGAGAGGGGGAGAGCAGGGAGAGTAGCGAGGGGGAGCGAGGGGGGAGAGCGAGCGAGAGGGGGGAGAGCAGGGAGAGTGAGCGAGGCGGGGGAGCGGGGAGAGCGAGCGAGCGAGGGGGGAGAGCGAGTGAGAGGGGGGAGAGCAGGGAGAGTGAGCGAGGGGGGAGAGCGAGCGAGAGGGGGGAGAGCAGGGAGAGTGAGCGAGGCGGGGGAGCGGGGAGAGCGAGCGAGCGAGGGGGGAGAGCGAGTGAGGTGGGGAGAGCGGGGAGAGGCGAGCGAGGGGGGAGAGCGAGTGAGGTGGGGAGAGCGGGGAGAGCGAGCGAGGGGGGAGAGCGGGGAGAGCGAGCGAGCGAGGGGGGGAGAGCGAGTGAGGGGGAGAGCGGGAGAGCGGAGCGAGCGAGTGAGGGGGGAGCGCGGGGAGACGAGCGAGGGGGGGAGCGGGGAGAGCGAGCGGGGGGGGGAGTGGGGAGAGCGAGCGAGTGAGGGGGAGCGCGGGGAGAGTGAGCGAGTGAGGGGGGAGCGCGGGGAGAGCGAGCGAGGTGGGGAGAGCGGGGAGAGCGAGTGAGGGGGGAGCGCGGGGAGAGCGAGCGAGGTGGGGAGAGCGGGAGAGCGAGCGAGGTGGGGGGATAGGGGAGAGCGAGCGAGGGGGAGGGGAGCGGGGAGAGCGAGCAGGGGGGGGAGTGGGGAGAGCGAGCGAGGGTGGGAGCGTGGGGAGAGCGAGCAAGTGGGGGGTGAGCGGGGAGAGCGAGCAAGACGGGGGAGCGGGGAGAGCGAGCGAGGGAGGGGAGCGGGGAGAGCGAGAGAGAGAAAGAGAGAGAGAGAGAGAGAGAGGGGGGAGAGTGGGGAGAGAGAGCGAGGGGGAGAGAGGGGGGGAGAATAGGGAGAGACAGAGAGAGAGAGGGACAGTGGGGAGAGAGAGAAAGAGAGAGGGAGGGGGGTAGAAAGAGAGAGGGAGAGAGAGAGAGGGAGAGGGAAGAGAGAGAGAGGGGAGGGGGGAGAGAGAGAGAGAGGGAGGGGGGAGAGAGAGGGAGGGGGAGAGAGAGAGTGAGAGAGAGAGAGGGAGGGGGAGAGAGAGAGAGCGAGAGAGAGAGGGAGGGGGGAGAGAGAGAAAGAGCGGGAGGGAGGGGGAGAGAGAGAGAGAGAGAGAGAGAGAAAGAGAGGGAGGGGGAGAGAGGGAGGGGGAGAGAGAGAGAGAGTGAGTGAGAGAGAGAGCGAGAGAGAGAGGGGGTGAGAGAGGGAGAGAGAGAGAGAGAGAGAGAGGGAGGGGGAGAGAGAGGGAGGGTGAGAGAGAGAGGGAGGGGAGAGCGAGAGGGAGAGAGAGAGGGAGGGGGGGTGTCATGTATCCTACATGGTTACGGCTTGTACTATTACAAGGTGTGCCACCAGAGGGCACTGCAGTGGGAGACTTGTAGGTTACTTGTACAGGTGTGCCTGGCCTAATATAAAAGGCAGGCCACCAGGTGTGATCCTCACTCTGGAGTTATAAATAAAGGACTGAGGTCACTACAGTTCAAGTACAACATTGTCTCGTGGAGTCATTATCAGGGCATCTAAAGACACAACAATTGGCGACGAGATTACGGACCTTCACGTGAAAATGGCTACCCTTGGTATGTTGCAGCAGTTCGCCGATGGTGATGATTGGGACGCCTTTGTGGAGAGGCTCGACCATTTCTTCACAGCAAACGACCTGGCAGGCGACAATCCGGCCACACTGGCTGATAAGCGCAGAGCGATCCTGCTAACCAGTTGTGGGCCCACTGTCTATGGCCTCGTCAGGGACTTGCTGGCACCAGTGAAGACAATGACCAAGACGTACGAGGAGCTTATAACCCTGATCCAAGAACAACTCAAGCTCAAAGAGAGCATCCTCACAGCCAGACACCGGTTTTACATCCACCGACAGCCCGAAGGCCAGGAAATCGTGAAATATGCTGCAGACCTCAGGAGGCTAGCGGCATCGTGTGATTTCGGCGACCACCTCACTGAAGTGCTGCAGGATATCTTTGTCATTGGAATTGGCCATGAGGGCCTCCTTCATAAGCTACTGTCTGCGAATACCACGGTCACACTGTAGAAGGCCATCTCTGTGAGCCAGCATTCATGACCTCGACCTGCGGCTCTAAGTGGATGACTCATCCTCAAGACTCAAACCCGGCAAGTACTGTGCACAGAGTGCCACCTTTTAGAGGCTGGACTGTAGAACGTGAACCTTTTCAGGGGACAGAGAACAGGCCCCCGAATCCCTTAGCTCAGAGTCCTCTGAGGGGGGCTACCCATGCTGGCATTACGGAGGGAATCACAGGGCTCACCTTTGCCGTTTTAAAGACTATGTGTGTAAAGGCTGCAGCACAAAGGGCCCCCTCCAGCGAATGTGTAAAAGAAATATGACTCACTATGTTGATGAAGAGTCTGCAGATGGCCCTGAATCCAGCGCGGATTATGAAACGATAGTCAGAGAGGCAGCTCAGCCCCACGATGAAGTATATAGCATGTTTACCTGCACCACCGAGTGTTCCTTGTTGAGGATGGAAGTCGAGATAAATGGCGTTCCAGTCTTCATGGAAGTGGACGTGGGGGCGAGCCAGTCAGTAATGAATCAAGAAGCCTTTGAGAGGCTATGGTCCCGGTTCAGGCAAGGCTGCGTACCTACACCGATGAACTTATCGCAGTCGTTGGTAGTGCAGATGTAAAGGTACTCCATGATGGCGCGGTGCACAAGTTACCTCTGTGGATTGTTGCAGGTGATGGACCAAAGCTACTCGGAAGAAGGTGGATGGAGAAGATCCATTGGAGTTGAGAAGCTTTAATCCCTCCAGTGATCGATGTCCTCCGCGCTCAGAGGCAAAGCAAGCCCTCACCTGAGGGTGGACCCGGCACCAGAGAGCAGGCCAGCACAGCATCCGAGGCACAGACCGCTCAGCACGATTGCGTGGAAGTGGTCCAACTGAGACGACCCGAACGCACCTTCCAGGCTTCAGTGGCAGGACTCCGGAGGAAGAAAATCTGATCCAAAGGCGACTTCCCAGCTTTGGTGGCAGAACCCGGGGAGAAGAGGATCACAGCAGTCGACATAATGGATGGAGGAAAGATGGTGCCCAAATCACAAGGTGAGACGCTGAAGAAAAAGATGGCGGCGGCCGGACCACGAGGTGCAGTGATGATGGAGCAACACGTGGCACCAAGTGGAGAAGAGGATTGTGGTAAAGATAGCAAGGCTGTCTTAGAGGGCTGCAAACTACCACACTTAAAGGGACAGTTCCACATTCTCAATCAATGCAAGAGCAACTGTGAGTTAGATGTAAAATGTGCAATTGATGATCAGCATGGTGTATATGCAATAAGCAAAGAAAAGTCGTACAACCGCGATCGGAGCTACAGGTTATTTACTATCAGTAATGAAACGTTGTGCGATGTAGGATTTCAACTGCATTCAGTCAATGCAGCGGGCAGACACCCATCGGGAGCACACAGGTCCAGCGAGCTACCCAATGTAGTAGCCTGCGTCCCTGGGACCAGAGTTTTGCAAGATGGAGTGTGGCCACAAGCAGTCAATACATAAAAGCTGCAGAGCAAGCGATCTCAGGAGGGAAACGGCACCGGTATCGATACCCTGCCCCCGATCAGCTCCACCTCTCAGGCACCCGATGGCACCAACTGCCACGAGCCTGAAAGAGCAAACTGCGCCCCCAGACCCTATCACCGCCAAGGCTACACCTGGGAACAAAGGGTCACCTGCAAAGGTTCTCCCAAATGGGACCGGGACCAGCCAGGATCCCAAACCAAATAACGCCCAGGCAAGGGAGTCAGCAGCTCCCTGCGCACTACCAGATGATTGCTCCTCCGGGAGCAGCAGCGACCCGGGACGCAAGAAAAGGACAGGGAGGTCACAGGCATCGATGAACCTGCCCAACACTAGGAGCAACGGCAAAGGTTCCAAGAGCAGGCAACTTGAGCCAACCGGATTCCCACTGCTAGCACTGGGCACCGCGCTGCCACCAGACTACCTGGACACCATCCAGCAGTTCTGCTATCAGTTTGTCCTCACGCATCGGTGCCGATACCAGTACTGATTCCAAGTATATATATCAAGTATGTACCTCACCAGGCAAATGTACTTGCCTCACAACTGTACCACAAATGTAATGATGTAAATGCAATTTTTTTTTCTGGACTTGAATGTATATGAATGTAATAAGCCACCGGCATAATCTATATGTGGGGATGGTGGGGGGGGCAGGAGAGAATGGAGTGGTCATGGACGCACAAACAGACACCACCAGCACCTCTACTGCCAACGAAACACCACCCACTCACCCAAGATGGAAATGACCCTCCTAGGGTCAACCAGATAGAGCTAAGCCCAGAGCACAGGCAATGCATGAAGGCGATTTGCACCAAAGGCTTGGGGAAGAGCGACGTCATGTATCCTACATGGCTACTGCTAATACTATCACAAGGTGTGCCACCAGAGGGCACCGCAGTGGGAGACTTGTAGGTTACCTGTACAGGTGTGCCAGGCCTAGTATAAAAGGCAGGCCACCATGTGTGATCCTCACTCTGGAGTTACATTAAATGGACTAAGGTCACTACAATTCAAGTGCAACACATTGTCTCGTGGAGTCATTATTAGAGCATCTGAAGACATAACAATTGGTGACAAGATTACGGGCCTTCACGCGAAAATGGCTAACTTTGATATGTTGCAGCAGTTCGCCAATTTGTGGAGAGACTTGACAATTTCTTCACAGCAAATGACCTGGCAGGTGACAATCCGGCCACACTGGCTGATAAGCGCAAAGCTATCCTGCTAACCAGTTGTGGGCCCACCGTCTATGGCCTCGTCAGGGACTTTCTGGCACCAGCGAAGACAATGACCAAGACGTACGAGGAGCTTGTAACGCTGATCCAAGAACAACTCAAGCCAAAGAGAGCATCCTCACAGCCAGACACCGGTTTTATACACACCGACGGCCCGAAGGCCAGGGGATCGCAAATTAGGCTACAGACCTCAGCAGGCTGGTGGCACCATGTGATTTCGGCGACCACCTCACCGAAGCGCTGCGGGATATCTTTGTCATCGGAATTGGCCATGAGGGCCTTCTTCACAAGCTACTATCTGCGGATATCACAGTCACACTGCAGAGGCCATCTCCGTGAGCCAAGCATTCATGACCTCGACCTGCGGCTCTAGGTGGATGATTCATCCTCAGGACTCAAACCCGGCAAGTACTGTGCACAGAATGGCACCTGTTAGAGGCTGGACTGTAGAACGTGAATCTTTTCAGAGAGAGAGAGTGGGGGGAGAGAGGGAGAGGGGGGGGAGAGAGAGAGAGAGAGGGGGAGAGAGAGAGAGAGAGTGGGGGAGGGGGGGAGAGAGAGAGTGAGAGAGAGAGAGAGTGGGGGAGAGAGAGAGAGGGAGAGAGAGAGTGGGGGGAGAGGGAGAGAGAGAGTGGGGGGAGAGGGAGAGAGAGAGTGGGGGGAGAGGGAGAGAGAGAGTGGGGGGAGAGTGGGGGCAGAAAGAGAGAGGGGAGAGTGGGGGGAGAGAGAGAGGGGAGAGTGGGGGGAGAAAGAGAGTGGGGGGAGAGAGAGAGGGGAGAGTGGGGGGAGAGAGAGAGGGAGAGAGGAGAGTGGGGGAGAGAGAGAGAGGGAGAGAGGAGAGTGGGGGGAGAGAGAGAGAGAGAGAGAGAGGGGAGAGAGTGAGGGAGAGTGAGGGGAGAGAGAGAGAGTGAGGGGAGAGAGAGAGAGTGAGGGGAGAGAGAGAGAGTGAGGGGAGAGAGAGAGTGAGGGAGAGAGAGAGTGAGGGGAGAGAGAGAGTGAGGGGAGGGAGAGAGAGTGAGGGGAGAGTGAGGGAGAGAGAGAGAGAGAGAGAGGGGAGAGTGGGGGGAGAGAGAGAGAGAGGGGAGAGTGGGGGGAGAGAGAGAGAGGGGGGAGAGTGAGGGGAGAGAGTGAGGGGAGAGTGAGGGGAGAGTGAGGGGAGAGAGAGAGAGTGAGGGGAGAGAGAGAGAGTGAGGGGAGGGAGAGAGAGTGAGGGGAGGGAGAGAGAGTGAGGGGAGAGTGGGGGGAGAGAGAGGGGAGAGTGGGGGGAGAGAGAGGGGAGAGTGGGGGGAGAGAGAGGGGAGAGTGGGGGGAGAGAGAGAGAGAGGGGAGAGTGGGGGGAGAGAGAGAGAGTGGGGGAGAGTGAGGGGAGAGAGTGAGGGGAGAGTGAGGGGAGAGAGAGAGAGTGAGGGGAGAGAGAGAGAGTGAGGGGAGAGAGAGAGAGAGTGAGGGGAGAGAGAGAGAGAGTGGGGGGAGGGAGAGAGAGAGAGGGGGGGAGAGAGAGAGAGTGGGGGGAGAGAGAGAGAGGGGGGAGAGAGAGAGAGTGGGGGGAGAGTGGGGAGAGAGAGAGAGTGGGGGAGAGAGAGAGAGAGAAGTGGGTGAGAGAGCAGGGGGAAAGAGAGTAGGGGAGGGGGGGAGAGAGAGTGGGGGCGGGGGGAGAGAGAGTGGGGGGGGGGAGAGAGAGTGGGGGGGGGAGAGAGTGGGGGGGGGAGAGAGTGGGGGGGAGAGAGAGTGGGGGGGGGAGAGAGTGGGGGGGGAGAGAGAGTGGGGGGGGAGAGAGAGTGGGGGGGGAGAGAGAGTGGGGGGAGAGAGAGTGGGGGGAGAGAGAGTGGGGGGGAGTGGAGAGAGAGTGGCGGGGGGAGTGGAGAGAGAGTGGCGGGGGGAGTGGAGCGAGAGTGGCGGGGGGAGTGGAGCGAGAGTGGGGGGGGAGTGGAGCGAGAGTGGGGGGGAGAGTGGAGAAACTGTGGGGGGGGGGAGTGGAGAGAGAGTGGCGGGGGGAGTGGAGCGAGAGTGGCGGGGGGAGTGGAGCGAGAGTGGGGGGGGAGTGGAGCGAGAGTGGGGGGGAGAGTGGAGAAACAGTGGGGGGGGAGAGTGGAGAGAAAGTGGGGGGGAGAGTGGAGAGAGAGTGGGGGGCGGGGAGAGTGGAGAGAGAGTGGGGGGGGAGAGTGGAGAGAGAGTTGGGGGGGAGAGTGGAGAGAGAGTGGGGGGCGGGGAGAGTGGAGAGAGAGTGGTGGGGGAGAGTGGAGAGAGAGTGGGGGGCGGGGAGAGTGGAGAGAGAGTGGCGGGGCGGGGAGAGTGGAGAGAGAGAGTGGGGGGGGAAGAGTGGAGAGAGAGTGGGGGGGAAGGTGAAGAGATAGTGGGGGGGAGGGTGGAGAGAGAGTGGGGGGGAAGGTGAAGAGATAGTGGGGGGGGGAAGGTGAAGAGATAGTGGGGGGGGGAGGGTGGAGAGAGAGTGGGGGGGAGGGTGGATAGAGTGGGGGGGAAGAGTGGAGAGAGAGTGGGGGGGGAGAGAGAGGGAGAGTAGGGGGGAGAGAGAGAGAGGGAGAGTAGGGGGGGGAGAGAGAGGGAGAGTAGGGAGGGGGAGAGAGGGAGAGTAGGGCGGGGGAAGAGTGGAGAGAGAGTGGGGGGAGAGTGGAGAGAGAGTGGGGGGGGAGAGAGAGGGAGAGTGGGGGGGAAAGGGGGAGAGTGGGGGGGGGAGAGAGAGTGGGGAGGGAGAGAGGGAGAGTGGGGGGGAGAGAGGGGGAAGAGAGAGAGAGAGCGGGGGGAGAGTGGAGGGTGGGTGGAGAGAGAGAGAGGGGGGGAGAGAGAAACGGTGGCAGAGAGAGGGAGAGTGGGGGGGAGAGGGGGAGAGTGGTGGGGGGAGAGAGAGTGGGGGGAGAGAGAGTAGGGGAGAGAGTGTGAGAGTAGAGGAGAAAGATTAGGGGGAGAGAGAGAGAGGAGGCAGAGAGAGAGGGGTGAGAGATATAGAAATGTAGAGAGAGAGTGGGGCAGAGAGGCGAGGCAGAGAGAGAGATGGGACGGGGAGAGGGGATCAGAGGGAGAGAGAGGGGTGGGGCGGTCAGGAACTCGTGGGTGGGTAAAGAGCATTGAGAGCACAGTGGAGATGGCGGAAGAAAACGATCCAGGTCTAAAGATTCGGTTAAGAGAGAGAACGTGATCCAGATCCCCCTTTACACCCACACCACGTTCTCCTTCTACTCCCCCTACATCTGGTTGATTTCTCGGAAAGCTCGATGCCTGTGTGGCAAGTGACATCATTGGACTGGGTGAAATTCAGAAGTCACAGCACCGTGACTATGCACTATGCACCCAATAAAGCTGTTCACAATCCATGATCCACACACAATGCCCCATTTCTGGTGGGGTTTGGGGGGGGGTTTGGGGGGGAAGAGGTTAGGAATCAGTGGGGGAGGAACTTGGGCAGTGGGGGAAGGTCAGGAACCCCGGGGGTGGGCAGTGGGGGAAGGAAGGTCAGGAACTTGGGTGGCAGGAAGAAGGTCAGGAAGGCCGGGGAGGGGGGGGTGGTGGGGCAGGAGGTCAGGAAGTTGGGTTGGGAGGGAGGAGGTCAGGAAGCCGGGGGTGGGGCAGGAGGTCAGGAAGTTGGGTTGGGAGGGAGGAGGTCAGGAAGTTGGGTGGGTGGAGAATGTCAGAGACTTGAGGGCAGAAGGTCAGAAATTAGGGCTGGAGGAAGGAAGTCAGGAATTACTTTGGGTGGTGGGAGCAGGTCTTACCTGGTGAGAGTGAGTCCTGTCTATTCCAAGTGAGCTCTGTTGTCAGAATGGCTCGAATTACACTTTGCAAAGAGAAACTGCTGGGTGTGTCTTATTCTCCAAGGGGACCAATCAGCAATCAGGACTTGTCATCAAGGGGACCCAATCAGAGCTTTAGGTGTTACAAATTAACGCGTTCAATATTTATCCCTCAACCAACATCACTAAAAACAGATCATCTGGTCATTTATGTTATCGTTCTGCACAAATTGGCTGCTGCATTTCCTACATTCCAACAGTGGCTACACTGGCTGTAAAGCACTTTGGGGTGTCCTAAGGTTGTGAAAGGGGCTAAAAAAAATGCAAGTTCTTGCTTTCTTTTCTGACTAACACTGGAGAAGATCAACTAGACTTTGTTCCTAGGCTTATCTTCCATCAATCCATCAGCAGCCAGCACAAGTAGATTTCATCAACATTCATTGTGGTGCAGGAGCCTGGGCACATTTAGAGATGCAAAATATTCTGAGCATGCAAACACTGCATAAAGGAATCTATTCTTCTGTCACCTGCTCCAATGGGTTGTTGGGAGTTTTGTTTGCACTCACTGCTAAACCACGTAGAACCTGCTGATCATTTTGTTCACTCTGCTCCTAAATGCCCTGTGCTGGGGTCTTCTTAGGCAGTCCCTCGGAGTCGAGGATGACTTGCTTCCACACTAATATGAGTTCTCAGGTGACTGATGAGACCAATGTGGGATCTGCAGTCTCTGTCACAGGTAGGGCAGACGGTGGTTGGAGGGACGGGGTGGGTGGGGTGCTTGGGTTGTCATACGCTCCTTCTGCGGTTTATGCTTAGCTTCCGCGTGCTCCCGGCGAAGAGACTCGAAGTGTTCGGCGCCTTCCCGGATGCTTCTCCTCCATTTTGAGCGGCCTTGGGCCAGGGATTCCCAGGTGTCGGTGGGGATGTTGCACTTTTTCAAGGAGACTTTGAAGGCGTCCTAGAAACGGTGGAGTATGAGCTCCATGAACGCTGACCGTCCAGTCCCTTGCCCCACTGTGAGTTTTGGCAAGCCGTTCAGTCATGGAAGGCAGCCTTGCAGTGTCCAGTCCTGGCCTCACTTGAAGTCCGCTGGTGGCTGCAGCTCTCCGATTCTGATCACTGGATAGTGATCAAGCTAGAATGACGAGAATGGTACCAGGGATGATGGACTTCAGTTATGTGGCGTGACTGGAGAAGCTGGGGTTGACCTGTTTCGAGTGGAGAAGGTTTGGGGAGATTTAATAGAGGTGGTCAAAATCCTGAAGGTTTTTGATAGAGTAACAAAGGAGAAATTGTTTCCAGTGACAGGAGGGTTGGTAATCACAGGACGTTGACATTTAAGGTCATTGGCAAAAGAGGGGGAAGATGAGGAGAATATTTTACGCAGCGAGTGGTTAGGATCTGGAATGCACTGCCTGAAAAGATGGTGGAAGCAGATTCAATAATAATGTAAAACATTGGCAGAGCTGTAGGGAAATAGCGAGGGAGTGGGACTAATTGGGCAGTCCTTTCAAAGAGCTGGCTCAGGCATGATGGGCTAAATGGTCTTCTTCTGTGATCTGTCATTCTGGGAGGTTGAATTCTGCTGATATCTTTCCCTCCCTAGCCCAGGAGATTCCAATTGTAGCACTCCATATCTGTGTCACTGGGTTAAGGCTGGAGAAGGAAACCTCCATCTCCCTTCACTGGGGTGAGCAAATGGTGCGAGAGAGCAAGGACATGAGACACACTATTACATAGACTGGAAATGATGGGGGGAAAATTGTGGTCGGAGGCTTCCTTCGCACGAACGCCTCCAACCCGGAAAAAATCTACGAAAGTACCTGGTGCTCCCAGAGGAATGTAGGATCCCGGTCGGAAGATGTCTTTCAGGAATGTACGTACAAGCTGGAGTCACGTGGGCCTGGACCACCAATCACTATGCAATATTCTCATTGATAAAAATGGGAACTCCGTTTGTACGGACCTCCATTACTATCAATGAGAAAACCCCCTAAAACACCGAAAACACAGCATAATAAATAAATAAAACGCCTCACATATTTAAAATTAATTGAAATTAAATGTAATTAAATGTTTTAGAAATAAAAATATTTTTTGGAATTTTTTTAATGTGTTTTAATAGTGTTAAAAATAAACTTACCTTACTGGGCTGGGTTTTTAATATAAAAATGAGTGTTTAAATTTAATTTTTATATGTTTTAAAACTCTTACGCTGGTAAAAGTTAGCTATGTGCCAGCTTTTACCAGACGTAAAAGTTTGAAGGACATTCGCTGGGCATGAGTTCGGCAAATCGCCCAATCTCTCCCGCGCGGATGTCCTTCTCCCGGGGATGCGGAGGATCTGTCTACAGAAAGCTTGACAGATTAGAAAAGCTGGTTGTTGGTGCATATGCATTGCACCCCGAAAACTGGCTTTTGCAAGGCCTCATCAGGTCCGTGCGCACTCCGTACGGACCCGGCAAGGCCGGAATTTTCGGCCCGATATATATCTAGAACCTCCTAACAGCGAAGATCACGGATTAACGTTTCTCTTAAACGTTGTAGAAATAACACACACAGGAACAGAGTCCAAATGCATAGAGCATTTCTATCTGTGTTTCACCAATCAGTAATTCTATCCTGGAAGGTCGAATTCTGCTGGCATTTATGAACCAATTCTTTAAGGAAAAAAGAAAGTATTTTCTGTTGCATCGATCACGACATCATGATTTCCCAAAGCGCTTCACAGCCAATTAAATACTTTTGAAGTGTCGTCACTGTTGTAATGTCAGAAACACGGGCAGCCAATTTTGCGCCCAGCAAGCTCCATCAAACAGCAATATAACCAGTTCATCTGGTTTTAGGTAAACAAACAGAAAATGCTGGAGACACTCAGCAGGTCGGGCAGCACCTGTGGGGAGAGAAACAGGTCATAGAAACATAGAAACATAAAAAATAGGTGCAGGAGTAGGCCATTCGAGCCTACTCCACCATTCAATATGATCATGGCTGATCATTCACCTCAGTACCCCTTTCCCGCTTTCTCTCCATATCCCTTGATCCCTTTAGCCGTAAGGGCCATATCTAATTCCCTCTTGAATATATCCAATAAACTGGCATCAACAACTCGCTGCGGCAGGTAATTCCACAGGTTAACAACTCTCTGAGTGAAGAAGTTTCTCCTCATCTCAGTCCTAAATGGCCTACCCCTTATCCTAAGACAGTGTCCCCAGGTTCTGGACTTCCCCAACATCGGGAACATTCTTCCCGCATCTAACCTGTCTCGCCCCGTCAGAATCTTATACGTTTCTATGAGATCCCCTCTCATCCTTCTAAACTCCAGTGTATAAAGGCCCAGTTGATCCAGTCTCTCCTCATATGCCAGTCCAGCCATCCCTGGAATCAGTCTGGTGAACCTTCGCTGCACTCCCTCAATAGCAAGAACATCCTTCCTCAGATTAGGAGACCAAAACTGAACGCAATATTCCAGGTGAGGCCTCATCTGTACAACTGCAGTAAGACCTCCCTGCTCCTATTCTTAAATCCCCTAGCTATGAAGGCCAACATGCCATTTGCCTTCTTCACCGCCTGCTGTACCTGCATGCCAACTTTCAATGACTGATGAACCATGACACCCAGGTCTCGTTGCACCTCCCCTTTTCCCAATCTGCTGCCATTCAGATAATATTCTGCCTTCGTGTTTTTGCCCCCAAAGTGGATAACCTCACAATTATCCACATTATACTGCATCTGCCATGCATTTGCCCACTCTCCTAACCTGTCCAAATCACCCTGCAGCCTCTTAGCATCCTCCTCACAGCTCAGGTCGATGACTTTTCAGCGTCTGTTTTAGGTGTTGATTAAGGGATAAATGTTGGCCAGAACCAATGTTCCCTCTAATTTTTTTTGGCCTGTGCAGACCCTTGACCAGGGCACTTCAAATAGTTCCATGGGACCTTTAACGCCCACCTGAGAGGGCAGGACAGGGCCTTGACACTGCACTGAAGTGTCAGTCTGGATTATGTGTGAACCCAGAACCTTCTGACTCAACAACAACAACAACTTGTAATTATGTGGCACCTTTAACATAATGAAACATCCCAAGGCTCTTCACAGGAGTATTATGAGATAAAAATTTGACACCGAGCCGCATAAGTAGAAATTAGCACTGGTGACCAAAAACTTGGTCAAAGAGGTAGGTTTTAAGGAGCGTCTTGAAGGAAGAAAGAGAGGTAGAGGCGGGGAGGTTTAGGCAGGGACCAGGAGCTTGGGGCCTAAGCAACAGAAGGCACGACTGTCATGTATATATGCTTGGGCTTACTAGCCACCAAGTGGCGCCACTGTCGGAGGTCATTGGGCTGTACGCACGTGTGTGCGGCCCAGGTATAAAAGGCAAGCCATCATGTAATGTAATCACTTTGGGCCCTAATAAAGCAGAGCCAGGTTTGTACCTGTGTCAGTTTACAGTATTCAGTCTATTGAGTTATTACATACGTAACATTTGGCGACGAGGTAACTTAAGTACCTTCGCATGCAAAAATGAGCACAATTGATTTTCTGGAGAGATTCATGGAGGGAGACGATTGGGCATATTTTGTAGCTCGCCTGGACCAGTACTTCGTTTCCAACAAAATGGAGGGAACCACTGACTTAGTTAGGCACAGGGCGGTCTTCCTCACTGTTTGCGGTCCGAAAATCTATGGACTCATAAAGAATCTTCTCTCGCCTGCAAGTGCAACGGACAAGCACTATGAGGAATTGTGTGCTCTGGTATGTGACCACCTCAAACCAGAAGAAGGCATCATCATCTCACGATATCGATTCTACAAGCACGTTCGTTCTGAGGGCTAGGATGTGTCGGAATTCTTTGCCGACCGAAGACATGTAGCTGGACCGTGTATGTTCGAAAACGCATTGGGAGATATGCTGTGGGACTTCTTTGTAATTGGCATCAACCACGAGGTGATCCTGCGTAAGCTACTGGCGGCAGAGACGCTGGATTTGAGCAAGATTATCATGATTGCCCAGGTACGCATGATGACAGACAAAAACTTAACGCAGATATCATCGAAAAATCGAAACTTGGCAAGTACTGTAAACAAGATTGTATCGTCGTTTAGCAGAGCTGCATATTGCAGCGCCTACTCGACTGCATATGCGAAACCTGTGGCTGCATAAAGTCCGCTAATGGGAATGAATCTGATTTCACCATATTGGCGTTGTGGGGGCAATCATCAGCCTCATCAGTGTCAGTTTAAACAGTACATTTGTAAAGGCTGTTCGAGACTGGGGCATCTCCAGCGCATGTGTCCGCAACTGAGCAAGCGTGCTGCGACACACCACGTGGAGGATGATGACCAGGATAGCGCGGATCTGGATATGCAATTCGAGATACCAGAGGAGGAAGTGTATGGACTGTATTCGTTCCTAACAAAGAGCCAACCAATAATGATTAATGTGAAACTTAACCGTGTGCCGGTACCGATGGAATTGGACACGGGTGCGAGTCAATCAATAATGAGCCAGAGGACATTCGACAAGCTGTGGGATATTAAGGCTGTGAGGCCTAAGCTGAGTCCAGTCAATGCCAATTTCCGTATGTGCACTAAAGAACTCATAACAGTGATTGGCAGTGCAGTAATCAAGGTGTCGTATGATGGTGCGGTTCATGATTTACCGTTATGGATTGTTCCAGGCAATGGTCCAATGCTGTTCGGTAGGAATTGGCTCGAAAAAATCAAATAGAATTGGAATGATATCAAAACGTTGCCGTCGGAGGAGGATACTCCATGTGTTCAAGTGCTGAGCAAGTTCTCCTCGCTATTTGAACCAGGCATCGGCAATTTCACGGGAGCCAAGGTACAGATCCACATGGACTTGAATGCAAGACCCGTCCATCATAAAGCTCGGGCAGTTCTGTACATGATGAGGGAGAAGATCGAAATCGCACTGGACATACTCCAGCATGAAGAGGTCATATCACCGGTCAAATTTAACGGATGGGCCAGCCCCATTTTTCCTGTGTTGAAGAGTGATGGCACTGTTGTGGAGACTACAAGGTTACGATTAACCGAGTTTCGAAACAGGATTAATACCCGTTACCTGTTTGCAACGCTAGCCAGGGGGAAGTCGTTCACTAAACTGGATCTGACGTCGGCCTACATGACACACGAGCTGATCGAGACGTTGAAGAAACTTACGTGCATCAACACTCATAAAGGACTGTTTATCTGCAACAGGTGTCCTTTTGGAATTCGCTTGGCTGCAGCCATATTTCAGAGGAACATGGAGAGTCTACTGAAGTCCGTCCCTAGAATCGTTGTGTTCCAAGATGACATCCTGGTCACAGGTCGTGACACCGCCGACCATCTGAACAACCTGGAAGAGGTTCTACATCGTCTGGACAAAGTGGGACTCAGATTGAAACGTTCGAAGTGCGTCTTCATGGCACCGGAAATCGAATTCCTGGGGAGGAAAATTGCTGCTGACAGCATCAGGCCTACGGACTTGAAAACCAAGGCCATCAAAAATGCAGCCAAGCCTCAGAATGTGATGGAGCTGCTTTCGTTCCTTGGTCTATGCAACTACTTTGGTAATTTCCTACCTAGATTGAGCATTTCATTAGAGCCACTGCACATGCTGCTCAGAAAAGGCGACAACTGGGTTTGGGGTGTGTCTCAAGATAGAGCTTTTGAGAAAGCTACTAATCTGTTTTGCTCTAACAAGCTGCTGATACATTATGATCTGTGCAAGCGTCCAGTATTGGCCTGTGATGCTTCATCACATGGAGTTGGTTGCGTGCTCCAACAAGCTAATGAGTCGGGCAAACTACAACCTGTTGCGTATGCTTCTAAAAATTTGTCAAAGGCGTAAAGAGCCTACGGCATGGTAGAAAAAGAAGCATTAGCCTGTGTGTACGGGGTTAAAAAGATGCATCAGTACTTGTTTGGTATTCGGTTTGAACTGGAAAAAATCACAAACTACTCATTTCATTGTTTTCGGAAAACAAAGGTATCAATACCAATGCATCGTCCCGCATCCAGAGATGGGCGCTGACATTATCTGCCTATGATTATGTCATTTGCCATAGACCAGGCACTGAGAATTGTGCCGATGCAATGAGCTATCTGCCATTGCCCACACCGGAGGTGGAGACGCCACAACCTGCAGACCTACTGTTAGTTATGGATGCTTTTGAAAGTGAAGGAACTCCTGTCACGGCTCAACAAGTCAAGACCTGGACCGGCCAGGACCCGATATTATCGGTTGTGAAACGTTGTGTCCTCAGTGGTGATTGGTCTCCCATACCCAAGCAAATGGGTGATGAGATCAAACCTTACAACCGTCGCAAAGACAAACTATCCATTCAGTTAGATTGTTTACTGTGGGGAAATCGTGTTGTTATGCTTAAGAAAGGCAGAGAGAAATTTGTACATGATCTACATAGCACTCATCTCGGTATTGTCATGATGAAAGCCATTGCCAGGTCTCATGTATGGTGGCCTGGAATTGACTCTGATCTGGAATCATGTGTGCATCAGTGCAACACTTGCATGCACCTAAGTAAAGCACCAGTGGAATCGCCGCTGAGTCTGTGGTCGTGGCCATCTAAACCATGGTCCAGGATCCACATCGACTTTGCAGATCCCTTCATGGGAAAGATGTTTTTAGTTGTAGTGGATGCATATTCCAAGTGGATAGAGTGTATAATCATGTCATCCAGTACATCCACAGCTACCATTGAGAACCTTCGTGTTATAATTGCCACTCATGGTCTGCCCGACATCGTTGTAAGCAACAACGGACCTTGCTTCACTAGCCTGGAGTTTCAAGAGTTCATGAAACTCAATGGTATCAAACATCAGGTCAGCATCATTCAAACCAGCATCTAATGGTCAAGCAGAGCGTGCTGTCCAAACCATCAAGCAGAGTATGAAACATGTAACTCAAGGTTCACTGCAGACTCGCTTGTCATATATTGCTTAGTTACAATATGCAATACCGGGGTCCCCCCTGCTGAACTATTGATGAAGAGAGGTCTCAAGTCCAAGCTCTCTATTGTCTACCCTGACTTGAATGATCATGTTGAATACAGACGTCAAAGTCAGCAGTGGTATCATGTTCGCGCTGCTGTGTCACGCAACATTTCTGTTAACGATCCTGTGTATGTACTAAATTATGGTCAAGGTCCCAAGTGGATCGCCAGTACTGTTACGACCAAGGAGGGTAACAGAGTGTTTATCGTCAAGCTCAAGAATGGGCAAACATGCAGGAAACATGTTGATCAGATAAAGCTGCGGCACATGGATGAAGCGGAACAGTCTGAGGAAGACACAATCAGTGACCAACCAACCTACCCTCAGTCATCAGAGGACTCAATTATTAAGGATGTCATAGCAGCGCATTTGGAAAATGGTGACATGATAGGTCCAAGTCAGCATGGATTTGTGAAAGGGAGATCATGCTTGACAAATCTTCTGGAATTTTTTGAGGATGTTTCCAATAAAGTGGACAAAGGAGTACCAGTTGATGTGGTATATTTGGACTTTCAGAAGGCTTTCGACAAGGTCCCACACAGGAGATTAATGTGCAAAGTTAAAGCACATGGGATTGGGGGTAGTGTGCTGACGTGGATTGAGAACTGGTTGTCAGACAGGAAGCAAAGAGTAGGAGTAAATGGGTACTTTTCGGAATGGCAGGCAGTGACTAGTGGGGTACCGCAGGGTTCTGTGCTGGGGCCCCAGCTGTTTACATTAATGATTTAGACGAGGGGATTAAATGTAGTATCTCCAAATTTGCGGATGACACTAAGTTGGATGGCAGTGTGAGCTGCGAGGAGGATGCTATGAGGCTGCAGAGTGACTTGGATAGGTTAGGTGAGTGGACAAATGCGTGGCAGATGAAGTATAATGTGGATAAATGTGAGGTTATCCACTTTGGTGATAAAAACAGAGAGACAGACTATTATCTGAATGGTGACAGATTAGGAAAAGGGAAGGTGCAACGAGACCTGGGTGTCATGGTACATCAGTCATTGAAGGTTGGCATGCAGGTACAGCAGGCGGTTAAGAAAGCAAATGGCATGTTGGCCTTCATAGCGAGGGGATTTGAGTACAGGGGCAGGGAGGTGTTGCTACAGTTGTACAGGGCCTTGGTGAGGCCACACCTGGAGTATTGTGTACAGTTTTGGTCTCCTAACTTGAGGAAGGACATTCTTGCTATTGAGGGAGTGCAGCGAAGATTCACCAGACTGATTCCCGGGATGGTGGGACTGACCTATCAAGAAAGACTGGATCAACTGGGCTTGTATTCACTGGAGTTCAGAAGAGTGAGAGGGGACCTCATAGAAACGTTTAAAATTCTGACGGGTTTGGACAGGTTGGATGCAGGAAGAATGTTCCCAATGTTGGGGAAGTCCAGAACCAGGGGTCACAGTCTAAGGTTAAGGGGTAAGCCATTTAGGACCGAGATAAGGAGAAACTTCTTCGCCCAGAGAGTGATGAACCTGTGGAATTCTCTACCACAGAAAGTAGTTGAGGCCAATTCACTAAATATATTCAAAAGGGAGTTAGATGAAGTCCTTACTACTCGGGGGATCAAGGGGTATGGCGTGAAAGCAGGAAGGGGGTACTGAAGTTTCATGTTCAGCCATGAACTCATTGAATGGCGGTGCAGGCTAGAAGGGCTGAATGGCCTGCTCCTGCACCTATTTTTTATGTTTCTATGTTTCTATGACTCCGCTGTCACCAATGAATCTGGACTTTCAATCCCTGACATGGTCATTGCCACTCCCATCAGATCAGCTACCCAGCCCCCAGTCATAACAGACTCAGAACGCTCGCCCAAGGCTGGAGTTGAACTGAGACGATCAACTCAGAAGCGGAAAGTCCAGGACCATCTCAATTTGTAAAAAGACTGTTACTAATATCTTAAAGGAGGATATTGTCATGTATGTATGCTTGGGCTTACTAGCCACCAGGTGGCACCACTGTCGGAGGTCATTGGGCTGTACGCATGTGTGTGCGGCCCAGGTATAAAAGGCCAGTCATCATGTAATGTAATCACTTTGAGCCCTAATAAAGCAGAGCCAGGTTTGTACCTGTGTTAGTTTACAGTATTCAGTCTATCGAGTTACATGCATACCAACGGCCACCAATGGTTGAGCGATTATAATCAAAAGGGCAGAATTAGAGGAGCGCAGACATCTCGGGGTGGGGGGGTTGTGGGGCTGGAGCAGATTACAGAGATAGGGAGGGGCGAGGCCATGGAGGGATTTGAAAACAAAGATGAGAATTTTGAAATCGTGGCGTTGAGATTTCGAGCATGATTTCAGCCAGTGGTTATTTTGTACTCACCCTGCCCGAGTTCAGTGTTGGAACCACTTCGATACAATGCCTGGAACAAAGTCTCTTTTGCGTTTTGGCTGGGTGACAGATGAGCTAAACAAACATCAGGTAGCTGGGAATCAACTGGGGTATCCTTCCAACACCACAGATAGAGTTTTAACACGTTCTAAAGGATTCTTTCAACGTAATAATTCGCTGCCTGGCTTCCACTTTTTCCCGGATGGGAATATTCACCATGATGTATTTTTCTCCACTTTTGTTAATTATACAGACACTATCTGATTACAGCAACATGCATTTATATCGCCCTCAGCATAGTTAAAAAAAAACAAAGTGCTTCATAGGGGCAAAAACTGGTATATTTTTCATCAAACTGATTATGTGAAGGTTTGGTAACAACCTAAAGCTTCTGGGGATGAAGAGCAGGTTCTGAATCTCCCCAGTAAATTTGGTTACATCCTGAATGATGGTAACTTGGCTGGCTCTTCACCTCGTAGAATTTTCCACTGGTTGGAAGGTCTGACAGTGTCAAGGTGATCGGAACTGAAACCTTATGAAGTTATTTTTACATGAAAGTAGGAATTGAAGGGTAGGAAGGGAAGGAATGAAGGGAAGGAATGAAGGGAAGGAAGGAACACGCACAGCAAGCGTCCACCTGAGAGAGCAGACGGGACCTCGGTTTAACATCTCATCCGAAAGACGGCACCTCTGACAATGCAGCACTCCGTCAGCACTGCACTAGAGTGTCAGCCTAGATTTCTGTGCTCCAGATTTTTGAAGATAAGGCAGAGCGTCTGTGAGGCGAGATGCACAGTGGAGTAAAATCATTTCCTTCACTCCTCACTGCCCAGCAAAGCCAAAGCAGGTTAGTTGAGAACCGCTCGAAGGTGTTTTTGGTGACTTATGCTGGTCAAGGTGAAGGTTATTCATACTAGGGACTGAAGCAAACTTTCTCACTTGACTCCCAGTGCAAGTGCAACCAGTCTAGTGAACCTTAGAGGGAGTGCAACGAAGGTTCACTAGACTGGTTCCTGGGATTGAGGGGGGGATTGTCCTGTGAGGACAGATTGAGTAGACTAGGCCTATATTCTCTGGAGTTTAGAGGAATGGGAGGTGATCTAATTGAAACATAAAATTCTTAAAAGGCTTAACAGGGTTAAAGCTGAGAAAATGTTTCCCCTGGCTGGGGAATCTAAAAAACATGATCACTGCCTCAGAATAAGGGGTTGGCCATTTAGGATTGAGATGAGGAGAAATTCTTCACTCAAAGGATTGTAAATCTTTGGAATTCAGTACCCTAGAGAGCTGTGGATGCTCAATCGTTGAATATACTCAAGACAGCGATCGAGAGATTTTTGGACATTAAAGGAATCAAGGGATGTGGGGACAGTGCAGGAAGTGGAGTTGAGGTAGAAGATCAGCCGTGATCTTATTGAATGGCGGAGCAGGCTCGAGGGGCCTGTTCCTGCTTCTTTTTCTTATGTTCTTATATTCTTAAGGGCTGCTGGCACAGAGGCGGGAGGGCAGAAGGTCGGCACATTTCCGTCACTGTTGCCACCTCCCCCACGCTGTTTCTCCCTGAGACAGGAAGGAAGCCCTGACTTCCTAATGGCAACAGTAGCCAATCCTACGGAAACATCTGATCAAACCAAGATGTGTCAGTTACAGAGGAGTCATCAGTAGCTTCCTGTACAACGTTGTCACTGTCTCATCAAGTGTGACCCAAGCATCCAAACTGAGAAGTGACTAATGCCTCATTGATACTCAAGGTTACATTTGGAGATTATTTCTCCAGTTATAATTTGGAGATGGTTTCACCAACTTGAATCCTGACACAAACTTGCAACGCAGCTTAAAGAAAGAACTTGCATTTCTCAGATGCTCAGGGTGTCTCAGAGGACATCACGTTCAATTAGTTACTATTCTTGTGTAGGCGAATATAGCAGCCAATTCGCTCACAGCAAGGTCCCACAAACAGCGAATGAGGTGGATGTCCAGTTAAGCTGTTTTTCATCTGGGACATCAGGAGAAACCCTCTTGCTTTTCTTTGAACAGAGCTGTGGTATCTCTTTGCATCCACCTAAACAGGAAGCCGGGGCCTTGGTTTAACATCTCAACCCAAAGACAGCTCATGTCCTGGGATAGGCCTTGAGACCTCAGCCATCACACTTTACAGTAGAGGACACTAACAATATTCCAACAGTGGATAGTCAAGGGGCTATAGGGGCTGGGGGGTGTGGAGGAACTTAACACAATCACAATCACTAAGGAGGTGGTGCTCAGTAAAATAATGGGACTAAAGGTAGATAAATTCCCTGGACCTGATGGCTTGCATCCCAGGGTCTTAAGCGGCAGGGATAGTGGATGCATTGGTTGTAATTTACCAACATGACCTGGATTCTGGGGAGGTCCCAGCAGATTGGAAAACCGCAAATGTCATGCCCCTATTTAAAAAAGCAGGCAGGCAAAAAGCAAAAAACTATAGAGCAATTAGCCTAACATCTGTGGTTGGGAAAATGTTGGAGTCTATTATTAAAAAAGCAGTAGCAGGACATTTGGAAAAACATAATTCAGTCAGGCAGAGTCAGCATGAATTTATGAAGGGGAAGTCATTTTTGACAAATTTGCTGGAATTCTTTGAGGATGTAACGAACAGAGTGGATAAAGGGCAACCAGTGGATGTGGTGTATTTGGACTTCGAGAAGGCATTTGACAAGGTGCCACATAAAAGGTTACTGCACAAGATAAAAGTTCACGGGGTTGGGGGTAATATATTGGCATGGATAGAGAATTGGCTAACTAACAGAAAACAGAGAGTCGGCATAAATGGTTCATTCTCGGGTTGGCAATCAGTAACTAGTGGGGTGCTGCAGGGATCAGTGCTGGGGCCCCAACTATTTACAATCTATATTAATAGGGACCGAGTGTAATGTAGCCAAGTTTGCTGATGATACAAAGATGGGAGGAAAAGCAATGTGTGAGGAGGACACAAACAAATCTGCAAACGGACATAGACAGGCTAAGTGAGTGGGCAAAAATTTGGCAGATGGAGTATAATGTTGGTACGTGTGAGGTTATACATTTTAGCAGAAAAAAAATCAAAGAGCAAGTTATTATTTAAATGGAGAAAAATTGCAAAGTGCTGCAGTACAGCAGGACCTGGGGGTACTTGTGCATGAAACACAAAAGGTTAGTATGCAGGTACAGCAAGTGATCAGGAAGGCCAATGGCATCTTGACCTTTATTGCAAAGGGGATGGAGTATAAAAGCAAGAAAGTCTTGCTACAGTTATACAGGGTATTGGTGAGGCCACACCTGCAATACTGCGTACAGTTTTTGTTTCCATGTTTAAGAAAGGATATACTTGCTTTGGAGGCAGTTCAGAGAAGGTTCATTAGGTTGATTCCAGAGATGAGGATTTGACTTATGAGGAAAGATTGAGTAGTTTAGGTCTTTTCTCATTGGAATTCAGAAGAATGAGAGGTGATCTTATTGAAACATGTAAGATTATGAGAGGGCTTGTCAAGGTGTATGCAGAGAGGATGTTTCCACTGATAAGGGAGACTAGAACTTGGGGGCATAATAAGGGACTGCCCATTTAAAACCGAGATGAGGAGGAATTTGTTCTCTCAGAGGGTTGTAAATCTGTGGAATTCACTGTCTCAGAGTGCTGTGGAAGCTGGGACATTGAATGGATTTAAGTCAGAAATGGACAGTTTCTTAACTGATAAGGGAATAAGGGGTTATGGGGAAAGGGCAGGGAAGTAGACCTGAGTCCATGATCGGATCAGCCATGATCGTATTAAATGGCGGAGCAGGCTCGAGGGGATGTATGGCCTACTCCTGCTCCTATTTCTTATGTTCTTATGTACTTTGAGCCAAGGGCACTACCGCTGAGCCGAGCTGATACTATAATTGTATAAATAGATCGCAGAAGTTTGACTGGAGTCCCTTCTCAGCTGACCTATTATCTTCCCTATTTCTTCCTCTCCACACGTTGCCATTAGTTAAGGGAATGTGAGGGTTTGAAGCCCGTGGTGTATTATCAGGAGAAGGGATGGGCATTGACATCAAACTCCATAACGTGCACTCCTGTTACAATTAATGGACCACTCAATCATTTAAAGGGACAATGTGTAAGGGGGTGGGGTGTGTTGTGGTCTCTATGAGGGGGTCAGGTTCCCTTCTGACCAACTTGAACGGTTTCGAATCGCTCCCCCTCCCTTGGGTTCTGTACTCTGGATTTATTTGGGGGTTGTGACAAAAATACAGAGGACGCTGGTTTGATGCAAAGAACTTTGGTTTTATTACAGTCAAAGTAATACAGGCTTATTACTCTAGTAAGAAAATACACGGCCAAACTTACAATCACTCTAATAAAGAACAAGACAAGGAAAGATACAAGGTCAAACTTATAATCACTCTAATAAAGTACCATACACTACACATTCAAAAGGGGTTGCAGTAAAATTATACCTCCCACCTCCCAATACCTAATTCTAGCTAGGTTAGACTCCAGGGCAGGCAGGGACCTATGCTTACCAATCCTTTTGATAGTTAATGGTAGATGGTGATGTTCTTCCTTCCTTCAGGACTTCAAGACTTCGAGGCTGGAGAAGTTAGTTTTACAACTGTCACACTGGTTTCTCTCCTTGTCTTGATGAGGTAGTAGCGACCACCTCTCTCCCCCACTAACCTCTATTGAAAACAGGGGCAGTTATACGATTTCAGTGTTCTAATCTTGCCGCCCAATCTGTTCACAATCCTTTGTATAATTTTGGCGGGCTTGGTTCTTCTTTGTAATATTTTGTCGGGCTCGTTAAAGTTAATATGTCTTGGGTGGGTTGATCTTCGAAAATCTGTTTCCTGATGGAAATATTAGTTTGGTAATTGCAATGTCGTTTTGTGCTTAGTCTTTCGCATACAGGCTGGATTGGGCCTCTTTGTGATGTATATGCTGAAAATAGTTTGTCCAGACCCATGTTGATGGGGAGCTATCTCTGGGTGATTCTGTGATGGTAATGTCTCTTGTGGAGGAAGATTTCCAAATACTCATTCTTCCAGACTGGTTAACTCAGTTCTCACACCCAGGTAGCTTTACTTAATTAGACTGTCTCTTGCTAGCTCCGTAGGTCCGCCAACAGCCTTGAGTTTGTCTTTTAAAATCCAAAATTCTATTAAAGTTCGTAGTTTCTTGCATGAGCACTTTAGAGTTCCAAACTTTTCGGTAGATAGTTCCAAATTAAATTTCCTTTCGAATGAGCCCAAACACAGCGGGGGTTCTGGTGAATTTTGCTCACTGCAAACGTCTTCCTTAAAAACATAAGGTCTGGATTTTCGGTTTCCTAACGCTTCAGTTAGCGGCCAGAGGGGAGCGATAATGCGAGCATTAGTGCTTAGCGACCGGTCACGTAGCGTTTAGCGCCCCGATCGAAAATTCATTAGAGGCTCACCGGGGGCGCAAACCATTAGTGCCTGGCTGCTGATGATCACTCCAACCATGACGTATTCCTAGTACAACGTGCAAGCTTCCATCCCGGTCGGTAAATGCGATGCGTACACTTCATTGAGCGCTCGCCAAGAATAATGTCTGGGAAAGCAGTTGGTACAGGCCTTCAGAGCCATTAACTGGTGGCTACTTAAAGGGATGAGGAGGCGCTTTCCTCAGAGGTCACAGTCAGTGCAATGTTTACACACAGCACAGTGCGTGAGCCTCCGAGTTTGCAGCGACAGACAGACATAACAGTACAGGTTGAAAACAAGTGATTTTGAAAACTTTAATGGGTGCATTACTATGCCGTGCCTTTAAGACTCGGCTTTTCCCGGGATCTGATTCGGAGTTCCGTGCATGCGCGTTGGATCTGCGAAATGTACTGACCAACTTTCGTTATCGTCGCTGCCACACCTCACCCCCACCGCCTCCCCCCACCCCCCCCAACCCCCACCTCGCAGCTCTACTGTGCAATGGCTGATTTAGTGCCCCTGTCAGCTCTTCAACCGATTCTGTCGATTTTCTGGATGGGAGGCGCAAACCCTTTCAAGGCGTTAAATATACCGCTCCGCCTCGATTAACGCCGCAACAGAGGCGTGACCGAATTTCTCCCACTACTTAGAATGGGGGGGGGGGGAGAGAGAACTCGCTGTCTTCCTGCCAATGATGCAGTCGTGCACAAGGAGCGTAATTCTGTGAATCACACCAATTTCATTGTTTCAGAAACTATTTTCGAAATGTTCACACTTGTCTCACACACACAAGATGTAAGGATGACTCG
Source organism: Pristiophorus japonicus (assembly GCF_044704955.1). Taxonomy (NCBI): domain Eukaryota; kingdom Metazoa; phylum Chordata; class Chondrichthyes; family Pristiophoridae; genus Pristiophorus; species Pristiophorus japonicus. Next base: position 66,503,904 of record NC_091988.1, read on the forward strand.
TCACCATCATAAGGTTTTCTTCAGACAGGAAGTTCAAAGGTCAGACTGGAGGTCACTGACAGTAATCGGGTCATAAAATTTCCTGACACAAGTGCTGAGCCACAGATCATGTACGTGTGGTGCGTGAGTGGGGGAAGGGAGAGAGGTACACTTTAATCAGACTGTATTCCCCCACCGCCTCGCCCGCTATATCCCACTCACTCTTCCTTTGTATCCCACTCCCTCTCCCTCTATATCCCACTCCCTCTCCCTCCATATCCCACTCCCCGTCCTCTATATCCCCACTGCCTCTCCCTCTGTATCCCATTCCCTCCCTTTATATCCTCTCCCTCTATATCTCATTCCCCCGCCTCTTTATCCCACTCCTCTCCCTCTATATCCCACTCCCTCTCCCTCTACATTCCACTCCCTCTCCCTCTATATCCCACTCCCTCTCCCTCCATATCCCACTCCCCCTCCTCTATATCCCCACTGCCTTTCCCTTTGTATTCCACTCTCTCTCCCTTTATATCCCACTTCCTCTGTATCCCACTCCCTCTATATCCAACACTCTTTCCGTCTATATCCCACACCCTCTCCCTCGATATCCCCACTCCCTCTCCCTCTATATCCCATACTGTCCATATCCCCTCGCTATATCCCACTCCCTCCATATCCCCTCATCCTCTATATCCCACTCCCTCTATATACTCTCGCCCTCTATATTCACACCTTCCATATCCCCTCTCCATATCCCCTCTTCCTCTATATCCCACTCCCTCTATATTCCACTCCCTCTATATCCCACTATATCCCACTCCCTCTAAAACCCCACTCCCTCTATATCCCACCCGCTATATCCCCTCTCCCTATATCCCACTCCCTTTATATCCCCACTATATCCCACTCCCTTTATATCCTTCTCCCTCTATATCCCACTCCGTCTATATCCCCTCTCCCTCTATATCCCACTCCCTCTATATACTCTCGTCCTCTATATTCACACCCTCCATATCCCATCTCCCTCTATATCCCACTCTCTCTATATCCCACTCCCTCTATATCCCCTCTCCCTCTATATCCCCACTCTATCCCACTCCCTCTATATCCCCTCTCCTTCTATATTCCTTTCCCTCTATATCCCACTCCCTCCATATCCCCTCTCCCTCTATATCCCCACTCTATCCCACTCCCTCTATATCCCCTCTCCTTCTATATTCCTTTCCCTCTATATCCCACTCCCTCCATATCCCATCCTCTACATCCCACTCCCTCTATGTCCCACTCCCTCTATATCCCCACTATATCTCACTCCCTCTATATCCCACTCCCTCCATATCCCCAGTCCCTCTATATCCCATCCTCTACATCCCACTCCCTCTATGTCCCACTCCCTCAATATCCCCACTATATCTCACTTCCTCTATATCCCCTCTCCTTCTATATCCCCTCTCCCTCTATATCCCCACTATATCCCTCTCCCTCTAAAACCCCACTCCCTCTATATCCCACCCGCTATATCCCCTCTCCCTATATCCCACTCCCTCTATATCCCCACTATATCCCACTCCCTTTATATCCTTCTCCCTCTATATCCCACTCCATCTATATCCCCTCTCCCTCTATATCCCACTCCCTCTATATCCCACTCCCTCTATATCCCCTCTCCCTCTATATCCCCACTCTATCCCACTCCCTCTATATCCCCTCTCCTTCTATATTCCTTTCCCTCTATATCCCACTCCCTCTATATCCCATCCTCTACATCCCACTCCCTCTATGTCCCACTCCCTCAATATCCCCACTATATCTCACTCCCTCTATATCCCACTCCCTCCATATCCCCAGTCCCTCTATATCCCATCCTCTACATCCCACTCCCTCTATGTCCCACTCCCTCAATATCCCCACTATATCTCACTCTCTCTGTATCCCCTCTCCTTCTATATCCCCTCTCCCTCTATATCCCCACTATATCCCTCTCCCTCTATATCCCACTCCCTCTATATCCCCTCTCCCTCTATATCCCTCTCCCTCTATATCCCTCTCCCTCTATATCCCACTCCGTCTATATCCCCTCTCCTTCTATATCCCTCTCCCTCTATATCCCACACCCTCTATATCCCCACTATATCGCACTCCCTCTCTATCCCCACTCCCTCTATATCCCACTTCCTCTATATCCCACTCCCTCTATATCCCACTCCCTTTATATCCCCACTCCCTCTATATCCACTCTCCCTCTATATATCTCTCCCTCTATATCTCACTCCCTGTATATCTCACTCCCTCCATATCCCCACTCCCTCCATATCCCTCTCCATCTATATCCCACTCCCTCTATATCCCACTCCCTCTATATGCCACTATATCCCACTCCCTCTATCTCCTATTTCCTCCATATCCCCACTCCCTCTATATCCCTCTCCCTCTATGGGCTGGAACCTCCACTTTTTTTGCAAGCTTAATGCCCACTTAACGACCATTTTACCGCTGAAATGATGTATAATTTAGTCACAAAATGGAAACTGACGGGCATTTTTTGGAAACTTATCGCAAACGTTACTTTCCCCATGTGCGTAACGCCGGGAAAAAAATAATACCGCCCGCCCACTTTTTTGGGGCGGAATCATCAGAATGGGCAAAATCAACGCCCATAATATCATCCAACCTTAATTTCCACACTGATTTAACGCCGAGATTCAATAATACCACCCGCCCACCTTTTTTTGTCGTAAAGAGCATATTTACCGAAACTAGCGGCCATGAGATCGCCCAGCGTCACTTTCACCACCTCGCACACATATCACCCACAATATCGCTCGCTCAAAATAACACCCAGAAAAAGTGGAACTAACCAGAATTAATCACAGCGTTATGGACGCATATTCTACATCACATGTCTCATCCTTTAAAAGGCTGCTGTGCTTCAACATCGGGGGAGTTCGGATGTACTCCGGAGGTCGTTGGAGTTGATGTGAACATCTGTACAAACACCTTAACCATACTGTAACCAATTGGAATTGAATAGGTGTCTTCGTTGGGACATTCATTGTTTGTGACCAATCGGTGAAAACTGCAAGGGGGCCTGCCTTTCTCACCTTCTTTTGATGACCAATCACATGCAGCAGACTTGGGATCGCCAAAGGTACGCTCCACAGCATTATGTGCCCAATGTAAGACATGCCAGACTGATGTGGAGGACCAGCCGTTACACCCCCCGCATGTACAGGGAGAAGCAGTCTTACCTCGACTTGCCCGACACCACCTGCCTTTGGAGACTGCGCTTCCACAAAGAGGTTATCACTGAGGTATGCCAGCTGATAAGGGCAGATCTGCAGCCTGCCAGTACCATCAGTACTGCATTGTCTGTTGAGGTCAAAGTCACCGCGGCACTGTCGTTCTACGCCTCGGGTTCTTTTCAGGCCACAGCTGGTGACATTTGCGGACTTTCTCAGCATGCCACACATTGCTGCATTAGACAGGTCACTGAAGCCCTGTACGCGAGCAGGAGGGACTTGATTAGCTTCCCAGGGCTGCACAGAGTGAGAGGGCTCTAGGATTCTCCAGAATTGCAAACTTCCCCAAGGTGCAGGGAGCAATAGACTGTACGCACATCGCGATGCAGGCACCTTTTCAGGATGCAGAGGTTTTCAGGAACTGCAAAGGATTCCACTCCCTAAATGGCCAACTCATTGTCGACTACCAGCAAATTATACTGGCAGTGAATGCTCAATTTCCGGGCAGCATCCATGATGCTCACCTCCTGTTTGAGAGCACTGTATCTGACTTGTTTAACAATCAGCCACAAGGTCAATGCTGAATGCTTGGTGACAAAGGATATGATCTCGCCACCTGGCTGATGACCGCCCTGCGTGACACCCACACTGATGCTGAGAGGCGATACGACGAGAGCCACAGAGCCACTCGCAATATCGTGGAGAAAACCATTGGAGTGCTTAAGCAGCGCTTTACATGCCTGGACACTCAGGAGGCGAGCTCCAATATCACCCTGAGCAGGTAGCTCAATTCGTGGTGGTGTGCTCCATGCTGCACAACACGGCTATCAGGAGGGGACAAGAATTGCCTGATGAGTCTGACAGTCCACCTCACCAGAGAGAGGAAGAGGAGGACGAGGAGGCGGACGCTGATATCGGCGCAGACAATCAGGCTGATGCTGAAGCCATGTCCCCGCCCCCTTGTAGACCGCATGAAAGGGCCCATGGTGGCATGATAGCTGCAACAGCCTTACAATGATCACTGCCTGAAAGAACGTTATTTACAAGGCTGACACACTGATGGGTGTGCAGGTCATACATCAATGGTGGGCATCACCTTGGTGACAGTTAAAGTTTAAGTTGATTGAAGTTAAATGTCATTATACCCTTTGATGTTAAGGAATCACCAGCGTGTAACGGTGCAGCTATCTGAGTCAATGCGCAACAAGATTTTGTTAAATAAAAAACATTTAAACCGAACATTTGTCTTAAATCATCAGTATTTCTGTAAAAAACAACCCTTCCCCACCCGCCCCCCCCACCCCACCCCCACTTCTCCTCCCCACCTCTACCCCTTCCCCTTCCCCTCCTGACTCCAAGCCACCTGGCTAAGGAGCTCCTCAGGCGATGCTTCATTAGCGGGGGGATGACGGCCGAAATGCTGCTTGGATGGATACGAGAGAGGACGGTCCCGAGGTGGGAACGTGCTCCGAAGCCAGAAGCAAGATGTTGCTGCTGGCTCTCATGTGTGGTTGGCAATGGGGGTGCGGCACCTTGGGGTGTAGTGCCACGCTCCGGGACCACTGGGAGCCCTCTGCCACCAGTGTTCCTGGCTACCAGCTCCAGGGCCTCCACCATCCCTTCCATGTTATATCTCATTTGTTGGACAAAAACTCGGTGCTAACTATGTTCTTGGTGCTTAGTAGGCTTTTTGCTGCTGGTGAATCTCCCTCGTGCCTCCCACAAAACACACCACACCCACACACGCTTTCAGTGCCTCTGAGCTCCCTCTCTCTCTGTCTCCTCTTCTGCTCATGTCATGATGACCCTTGACCTTCTGAATTGCGGGAATCGAGCGTTGCCATGCCGTTGCTAAGGACAGCGACACTTTACGGCAGAAGGTCAGTGAGATTTAACGCTACCGCCAATTTCATATCGCTCGCAGTAACGCCCATTTTCAAAAATGGAAACTAGGTGCTTTGAGAATAGGCGATAAGCCGGCGATCTGAAACCCCTTTTTTACTGCCCACACCGGAAATAACGCCATTTTTGGGTGATAAGCACAAAAGTGGAAAATCTAGCCCTGTATCCCCACTCTCTTTATATCCCACTCCCTCTATATCCCCTCTCTATATCCCACTCCCTCTATATTCCCTCTCCATCTCTATCCCACTCCCTCTATATCCCTGTCCCTCTATATCCCACTCCCTCCATATTCCTCTCCCTCTATATCCCTCTGGTGTTTTCTGGTTGAGTGACCAAGTGCCTCTTCACAGGCACTGGTTATGGAGACCTGGAGGGCAGACCAAGCGCTGTGAGCATTCAGCATCTCAGGGTCATCAAGCACGCCAGGTTAGCTGTTAGGCGCTGGCTGTATAGGGCTGTATAGGGCTCTCTTAGCTGGGTCTTTAAGTGCCCCAGCATTGACTTTTTTTGCGGCACTGCTGCTGCTGTCCCCTCTATTTTGGGGCTATGTTAATGTCAATGATGGTTCGGATTAGGCGGTGGTCCGTCCAGCAGTCGTCAGCTCCTGTCATGGCGCGGGTGATGCGCGCATCTTTGCGATCCCTGGCTCGGATGATGACATAGTTGAGCAGGTGCCAGTGTTTGGAGCAAGGGTGTTGCCACGATGCCTTGAATTTGTCCCTCTGGCGGAACAGGGTTTTAGTGATGAGGAGTTCATGTTCTAGACATTTTGTCAGGAGTAGTGTACTGCTGGAGTTGGCTTTCCCTACCCCCTCTCTGCCAATCACGCCTCCCCAGAGCGCTGTGACTTTGCCGACCCTGGCGTTGAAGTCACCTAGGAGGATCAATTTGTCACCCGCAAGGACGCGGGACAGGGATGTTTCGAGGTTGGAATAAAAAACCCTCTTTGGTCTCATCCATTGCATCGAGTGTTGGGGCGTACGCACTGATGACTGTGGTGCATTGGTTCCGGGATAGGGTGAATCGTAGAGTCATGAGGCATTCGTTAACCCTGCAGGCGTAGTCTTTGAGGCGGTCGACCAGCTCATTTTTGAATGCGAAGCCAACTCCATGAAGGTGGCATTCTTCCTCTGGTTTTTCTTTCCAGAAAAAGATGTAACCTCCACCTTGTTCCTTGAGCTGGCCTTCCCCTGCCTGCCGGGTCTTGCTTATGGCAGCAATGTCAATGTCAAAGCGTCTAAGTTCCCGGGCAACTATGGGGGTGCGGCTTTCCGCCCTGTCGCTGTTGCATGAGTTCTTTTAATGTGGGGTGGTCGTTGCACACCGGCAACTATACGGGCTTAGCTGAGCAAGGTCTTGGTCCGGTAGCAAGGGGATCCAAGAGGACTGGAGACCAGGCACTGCTGTATGAGCCTATTTGCCTATGAGGAGATGTTGGCCGCAAGCTCGGAGCCGAGTAGCACCCTTGATGGTAGATGGCCTGAGGTTTGGTTGGGGCAGGCATTAGGAAGGTCAATTGTCCGCTGGAGTCCTGAGGGATGTTTTAAAAGTTGCTTCCAACTTTAAAAAAAAACTGTTTCCAAAATTACATAAAAATTTCTCCAGAGGTTTTTTAAAAAAAAAATTCTGCAGGTTGTTTAAAAGTTTAAAAGTTTCCAAATTGCTTAAAAAGTTTCTCAAGTTGATTAAAAATTTAAAAGTTAATTAAAAGTTGATTAAAAGTTTAAGATGTAAGTCAGTAGTAGGTTACTCCCTTGGCACTGCTCCATGGGTGCTACCAGCCGTGTGCAGCTGCACAAAGCCGTGGCCAGGCCACACCCGGAGCACCATGGGGAAGTAGAGGCTCAGTCGTCCCCGAAGGGGGCCAGAATGCCACCGGGGAGAGACCTGGATGCCGTCGGGGGCCCAGACGCCTGGACGCCGCCGGGGGCCCAAGCGCAAGCTGGGTGTGTTGAGCAGTGGTTTCGGGTAGTTTCCTGTGTTGTCCTGGGCCGGCTCCGGAGTCCTTTCGGCCAGTTAAACACCGACCCCGGAGTCCCTTCGGCCGGTTAGTAGCCAGCCCCGGAGTCCCTTCAGCCAGTTAAATGCCAGCTCCAGAGTCCCTTCGGCCGGTTAATTGCCGGCCCCGGAGTCCCTATATCACCTCTCTATATCCCACTCTCTCTATATCCCCACTATATCCTGCTCCCTCTATATCACCTCTCCCTCTATATCCCACTCCCTCTATATCCCCACTATATCCCACTTCCTCTATATCCCACTCCCTCTATATCCCCACTATATCCCACTCCCTCTATATCCCACTCCCTCTATATCCCACTTCCTCTATATCCCACTCCCTCTATATCCCCTCTCCCTCTATATCCCACTCCCTCTATATCCCCTCTCCCTCTATATCCCAACTCCCTCTATATCCCCACTATATCCCAACTCCCTCTATATCTCACTCCCTCTATATCCCCACCGGTCAGCCTGACATCAGTAGTGGGTAAAATGATGGAATCAATTATTAAGGATGTCATAGCAACGCATTTGGAAAGAAGTGACATGATAGGTCCAAGTCAACATGGATTTGTGAAAGGGAAATCATGCTTGACAAATCTTCTGGAATTTTTTGAGGATGTTTCCAGTAGATTGGACAAGGGAGAACCAGTTGATGTGGTGTATTTTGACTTTCAGAAGGCTTTCGACAAGGTCCCACTCAAAAGATTAATGTGCAAAGTTAAAGCACATGGGATTGGGGGTAATGTGCTGATGTGGATTGAGAACTGGTTGTCAGACAGGAAGCAAAGAGTAGGAGTAAATGGGTACTTTTCAGAATGGCAGGCAGTGACTAGTGGGGTACCGCAAGGTTCTGTGCTAGGGCCCCAGCTGTTTACATTGTACATTAATGATTTAGACGAGGGGATTAAATGTAGTATCTCCAAATTTGTGGATGACACTAGGTTGGGTGGCAGTGTGAGCTGCGAGGAGGATGCTATGAGGCTGCAGAGTGACTTGGATAGGTTAGGTGAGTGGGCAAATGCATGGCAGATGAAGTATAATGTGGATAAATGTGAGGTTATCCACTTTGGTGGTAAAAACAGAGAGACAGACTATTATCTGAATGGTGACAGATTAGGAAAAGGGGAGGTGCAACGAGACCTGGGTGTCATGGTACATCAGTCATTGAAGGTTGGCATGCAGGTATAGCAGGCGGTTAAGAAAGCAAATGGCATGTTGGCCTTCATAGCGAGGGAATTTGAGTACAGGGGCAGGGAGGTGTTACTACAGTTGTACAGGGCCTTGGTGAGGCCACACCTGGAGTATTGTGTACAGTTTTGGTCTCCTAACTTGAGGAAAGACATTCTTGCTATTGAGGGAGTGCAGCGAAGGTTCACCAGACTGATTCTTGACATATCAAGAAAGAAACTGACATATCATAGAAACATTTAAAATTCTGACGGGTTTAGACAGGTTAGATGCAGGAAGAATGTTCCTAATGTTGGGGAAGTCCAGAACCAGGGGTCACAGTCTAAGGATAAGGGGTAAGCCATTTAGGACCAAGATGAGGAAAAACTTCTTCACCCAGTGAGTGGTGAACCTGTGGAATTCTCTACCACAGAAAGTTGTTGAGGCCAATTCACTAAATATATTCAAAAAGGAGTTAGATGTAGTCCTTACTACTAGGGGGATCAAGGGGTATGGTGAGAAAGCAGGAATGGGGTACTGAAGTTGCATGTTCAGCCATGAACTCATTGAAGGGGACGAGTGGCCTACTTCTGCACCTATTTTCTATATTTCTATGCTCCTACTATATCCCACTCCCTCCATATTCCCACTTCTTCTATATCCCGCTCCCTCTATATCCCTACTCCCTTTATATCCCTACACCCTCTCTATATCCCACTCCCTCTATATCCCACTCCCTCTATATCCCCACTCCCTCTATATCCCTCTCCCTCTATATCCCACTTCTTCTGTATCCCACTCCCTCCATGTCCCCACTCCCTCTATATTCCCTCTCCCTCTATATCCAACTCCCTCTATATCCCAACTCCCTCTATATCCCACTCCCTCTATATCCCCTCTCCCTCTATATCCCCTCTCCCTCTATATCCAACTCCCTCTATATCCCAACTCCCTCTATATCCCAACTCCCTCTATATCCCACTCCCTCTATATCCCCACTATATCCCACTCCCTCTATATCCCCACTCCCTCTATATCCCACTCCCTCTATATCTCTCTCCCTCTATATCTCTCTCCCTCTATATCCCACTCCCTCTATATCCTGCTCCCTCTATATCCCACTCCCTCTATATCACCACTATATCTCACTCCCTCCATATCCCCATCCCTCCTATTCCCTCTTTTTCCCCACTCCTTCTATATCCCCTCTTCCTTTATATCCCACTCCCTCCATATTTCCTCTCCCTCTATATCCCCACTGCCTCTCCTTCAATATCCTCACCGCCTCTCCCTCTGTATTAACTGTGATATGTTCAGGCCAGTGCTGGAAAGTCCCACTCGCCAGATAGTTTGGGTTCAGGTACTTTCCAGCCTCGGTAGAGCTGGTGATCAAAGCCCTTCACTGGCCTGCAAGTGTTTGTTCCCTGCAGCTGTGATCTTATAGTGTTTCTTTAGTCATCAGTGTCGCGTTCCCGAACTCAACCTCGTCACAGCCGACATTGTTCTAATCGAGCCCACGGGAACATACTCCACAATAACTAATCAACACACCTCCCTGGTGACCTAGTGGGTCAGGACACTACACGCGATGTGGTACTGAACCTCACAGACTAGGAAGATCCTACATATGGTCCCCAGTCGATGCAGACCTCAGCTAGATCTGTCATAAAAAGTCTTGGATTTATATGGCACCTTTCATGACCCACCGGACGACTCAAAGAGCTTGACAGCCAATAAAGTACTTTTAGAGTGTAGTCACTGTTGTAATGTGGGAAATGCGGCAGCCAATTAGCGCACAACAAGCTCCCACAAACAGCAATGTGATAATGACCAGATAATCTGTTTTTGTTATGTTGATTGAGGGATAAATATTGGCTGGGATACTGGGGATAACTCTCCTGCTCTTCTTCGAAATATTGACACGGGATCTTTTACGTCACGTGAGACAGCAGACGGGACCTCGGTTTAGCGTCTTATCCAAAAGATGGCACCTCGGACAGCGCAGCATCCATCAACACTGCACTGGAGTGTCAGCCTAGATTTTTTGTGCTCTGGTCTCTGGAGTGGGACTTGAACCCACAACCTTCTGACTCAGAGGTGAGCCACAGCTGTCACTTATAGGGATTGCTACAGTTGACCTCTGCATAAAACTGTAGAATCATAGAAATTTATGGCACGGAATGAGGTAATTCGGCCCATCGTGTCCACGCCGGCCGACAAAGAGCTATCCAGCCTAATCTCACTTTCCAGCTCTTAGTCCATAGCCCTTTAGGTTATGGCACTACACGTGCATGTCCAAGTACTTTTTAAAATGTGCTGAGGTTTTCTGCCTCTACCACCCTTTCAGGCAGTGAGTTCCCCACCACCCTCTGGGTGAAAACATTAACCCTCATTTATCTGATTGTATGTTTTCTTTATATATTGGTTTATGGGATGTGGGCATCACTAGCAAGGTCTATTCCTAAGTGAGCCACCTCCTTTATCACAGAGGCCAGTTATTGCTGTGGGTCTGGAGTCATATATAGGTCAGACTGGGTAAGGACGGCAGATTTCCTTACCTGAAGGATATTCGTGATACTAGCTTTTTAATTCCAGATTTATTTAATTAACAGAATTTAATTTTCCCAGCTGCTGTGGCAGGATTGGAACTCATACTATCAGGTCATTAGTCTAGGCTGCTGGTTTATTAGTTCATTAACTTAACCGCAATGTTACTGTATGCATCAGCTGTCTTTTACTAAAAGTAGCACCTGTGGCTAAAACGGTGTCACCATAGCCACACCTGTGGCTATTTAGCAATTTCTATTGGGCAGGACTAAAATGGACAAAATGGGCCACGCTTAAAGCTGCAATGGTGTCCTATGTCATGGTGGGGTGACAGACAGAGAGTACAGTGAGGCGGGGAGGGGCGTTTGTGATGCCGGAACTTTAACGGACCCCAAAAACGAAAAGTCTCCCTGACTGAATTGTGCCACCAGGGGCTTTGAGACCTGCCTTGTGACCCACATTCTACCCTATGTAAACTAGAGGTGATCTAAAACTTGGCTGCTCATGTCCTAACTCGCACCAAGTCCCGCTCACCCATCACCCCTGTGCTCACGGACCTACATCAGCTCCCGGTTAAGCAAAGCCTTGATTTCAAAATTCTCATCCTTATTTTCAAATCCCTCGCCCCTCCCTATCTTTGTAATTTCTTTCAACCTCACAACTCCATGAAATGTCCGTGCTTCTCTAATTCTGCCCTCCTGAGCATGTCTGATTATAATCGCTCAACCATTGGTGGCCATGCCTTCGGTTGCCTCGCCCCAAGCTCTGGAACTCCCTCCTTAAACCTCTCTGCCTCTTTCCTTCTCTCTCCTTCTTCAAGACACCCCTTAAAACCTATCTCTTTGATCAAGCTTTTGGTCACCTGTGCTAATGTGGAAATATCAGAAAGGATTAAGAAGTTAGTTCAGACCTGGGGTCTAAAAAACTAACAAGCTCTCTTGCATAAAAAACAAGCAGGCATTAATCTCAGGGTCAATGAGATAAGGGATGAGGTAGACTTGTAAAATCATCAGGGAAAGTCACGGATTAATAAAGCCAAATACTGAATGCCAATTGATCAAAATAATGGTCGCACATGGGAAGGGAGACTCCCAACTTGGTAATAACCTTTGGAGGTGAGAGACAAGTTGAGATAATAGCAGAATGTCTCTGTATCTTGTAGAAACAAGCAGGTAATTAGTAGCAACCTATATGGTTAACAAAGGGACAAAAAAGGTATAAAGACAGACAAATTTGGACAGTTCGTAGCGAGAACCCGGGACCAACACTCGACAGAAGCAGGGTGAAGGGAGCGACCCTTGAAGTAACAGTGTCAGGACCGGATTGAGTAACTATGAGAGTGCGTTGAGTTAAACAGAGTTGAGTTAAACAGAGTTGAGTTAAACAGACTTGAGTTAAACAGAGTTGAACAGACAGAGTATTTTGAGTGGAAAGGGACACCCTTTGGAACGCCTTTCTGCAGAGTTAAGCAGAGTTAAATAGAGTATAAGTAGTGAGTCTTGTACTTCTTCTGTATCGGAGAATTAGAGAGTATAAGTAGTGAGTCTTGTACTTTTTCTGTATTAAACGAACATTAACAATACTGTCATTTGTCTAGTGTGTAATTTGGTATTTAACTCAGGAACCGTCGCAGGCAACTACTAGTCACATGACTAGCAAAATTACCGCTTGCACAACATTGGCGACCCAGATGGGATGATTTTGAATTAAAATAAATTAAAATAAGAAAGACAGAAGAGAAATGACAGGAAAAGGTGGAACCTCCCAGTCGTAGGACAAGCAGTTTAACCAGACCCTGATCGAAAATGTTAGGGGATGGCATGAAACAATGAGCTCATCCGGATTTTCCAGAGGAGACTCATTCTTCGACAAAACTAAAAAATAAAAGTCTAAATGTGTCTTAATGGCAGCATGTTATGCAGAATTACTTAAGCAGAGAGACCTTAACAAAACTTTACAAAACCAATAGGAGCACGAAAAATCAGAACTTCAGACAGACGTAGGAAGATTGACAGACGAAGTTAAGGGATTGAGGCTCAAATTGGCAGAGCAAGCCAATCAAATTGAGACTCTCCAAAACGATTTTAAAAACGCCATGCGTTAAATCTGACCTCTAGTATGACTATGGCAAAAAATAACAAGCAAAATGAAGAAAAAAATGAGGCAAAACTGCACAGAGGCTCAAAATCAAGTAGATGAGTCGGAAAATAAATTGATCGTGCAAAAGGGGAAGACGGCCCTCAAGTGCTCCAACAAAATAAGGGTAATCTGGAGTTGGGGGATGTGAACTTGAAGCAGATCCTCAGTAGCTGCAAAAACAGTTTTAAAAATCTGAAAGCTGACAGCAAGAGTTTTCAGGAAACAGTGAAACAAGGTGAGCAGAAGGACCCTGCGGGATCCAAAAGGAAGCACAAAGCATGGCAATGTATATTTGTGGTTCAGGAAAGCATTGTGCTTACAATAATAAGCCGTTTGTTTAAGAGACGAAAAAAATAGAAAAGCATTTCTATGAATCTAAGAAGATAGAACATCAAATTTGCTACTATGGATGTTTGAAAAGTTATGATATGGATTGTATGTGATGCTTCAGAGTGAATGGTAAAGTTAAAAACCACGTAGATGTTTATTTGTCTGTGTGTCTGTAGTTTTTCAACTGGGATTGGTTAGTTTGAAATTGGTTTGAATTAATTTGGAGTTTATTGAGGCTAATTAACCTGTGAAAACCAAACTTTCATTTTGGCCATGGTGGAATTTTGGTTGGTTTATATTATGTGAAAAACTTCTAGTTCCAGACATGAGGCAATCACATATATTTTTGGTATTTTAAAATAAAAATGTTCTGACCAATTCCAGAATCTGTGACCAGTGGAGAAAAGGGAGGGAATGTTATTATGCGTGGAGTGCAGAAGGATTGCAATGAATGCTATTGGTATGCGTGGTATTGTTTTCAAGATTGTTGGTAACATTGTTAAGTGTTTGTCAAACTTTTAAAATGTAAAAAAAAAGGAAGATGACTATCTGCACCAGACTTCAGAAAGCAACACCTTTTTGCAGAGTTGAATGTAAATATTTTGAGCATTTTAAAATTTTAAGAAAATTTTAAGTTTTGAATTTGAGTGGATCAGAAAGGGGATCAGGATTGATGAATTAACCCATTGGGCTGACACGAAAAAGCCACAATGGAGTTTCTGTTTTTTTTCTTCTAAGCAGAACTATTGATGCGTCACAGCATGGTAACAAAAATTGAACTTAAGACTTTGCTCTTAAAAAAAAGGCTTGGAATTAAGCTGATAACACAGGCCTCTCGGGGTACTTTTACAGCACCATCATGACAAACTCCAATCCGTAGCTTCTGCCTCACGTATCATAACACCATTGGAAGCAATTTTCCAGCCCTGTGAGAAGAATCTACTCAGTGTCTTTTGGGCAGTACATAAATTCTCCCCCATAATTAGACTTAGCTCCCTTATTATCTTAACACCACACATCCCCATCAAAATGCTGATGAACGGAAATCTCAAGGAAGGCTCAGTCAGTTCCCAGCGAATCGCACGATGGACCCTCCTTCTCCAAGGATGGGACATTGCAGTCCAGTACCAACCCAAGACCACTAACCTAGCTCAAAATATGTTGTACCCCGGCGACCCACATCAGTGCGAGATTCTGACTTCAGAAACCTTAGATGGTCCCTTTCAGTCAGAAAGGGAGGGAGGAAGAGACAACAGTCACAAAGTCGAATTTAAAACCCACGTTTACAAGGATGGCTCTTCTGCAATTATAAACAGGCAGCAGTGCACAGGATTCTCAGTAATAAAAATGACTCCGGACGGTAAGCAGGCTTTAGAACAGACACCATTAAATTAGAAGGGAGTAAAGGAGCTCAAATTGCAGAACTAAGCATGATCGCCTACATAGTCATACACCCAGAAGACTACCCAACACCTGTCCAAACTTATTCCAAAGCAGTTACACATGTAACAGTCTGACTGACTTCCTGCCGATCTGGCAAGCTAGAGGTTTCACCTCCGCAAACGGAAGGCTGCTAGCTACAGCCCCACTTTTAAAACTGATTTTTTGATACAGCCACCTCTAATCAAGGTCCTTACGTCATAACCAAAGTCAAAGCACATGCTAAGAATACCTCCTTAGGGAACCAAATGGCGGACAAACTAGCAAAAGATGCAGCCTGTACAGGTTTCCTATGGGACCCCTTGGAAAACGTAAAAACCCGCAGCAATGGCACCAGTTGCTGTTACCCGCCCTATACTGGACTTGGCAGCCAGTCAGGCTACAGACCCTGATCTTAAAAACACACAATTAGGAAACCCAAGTCACAAACCATACATAGGGCAAAATTTACAGCTCCACGATGGAGTAGTACTTAAAGACAGCAAATATGTAGTCCCGGTGTCAGAAAGGGGAGAATTGATTTACCAATGCCACGATATTAATGGGCGTCAAGGAATAGATAAGACCACAGACAAATTGAAGGAGCTATGCTGGTGGCCTGGAATTCAGCAAGAAGTGGAAGGCTATGTCAAAAACTGTCTGATATGTGCTCAGAACAATCCAACACAGTACAAAACCCAGGCAGAATTAGAACATACTAGACAGGGCAAGGGCCCTTGGACTCAACTTCAGATAGGCTATGTAGGATCTTTACCCACCTGTCCCAGTGGTAAGAAATACATCCTCGTAGTGGTGGACCTATTCTCCAAATGGATTGAAGCCTTTCCAACTAACAATAACTCGGCCGCCACAACCACAAAAATACTTATGGAAGAAGATGGGGATTGCCAGAGGGCATCGATTCTGACCAGGGAACACATTTCACCGGACAAGTTATGCAGCAGGTCATGCAATTGGCAGGGGTAAAACAGAAATTCCATATCACCTACCACCCGGGATCAAGCGGAGTGGTAGAGCGCATGAATCGAACATTAAAAGCAATGTTACGAAAATTAGTACAGCAGAACCACATGTCCTGGAACAAGGTCCTCCCTTATGTATTAATGGCCATCCGAAACACAGTGGTAGCCTCTACAGGCTATTCACCCCACGAGCTAATGACCGGGAGGGTCATGAGAGGTGTTCAAGCCTTCATGGGATTAGATTTGAATGAGATCCAGAAAACTTCCCTGTCCTCAGAGAAATACATGTCAGACTTGATCAAGTATTTGGACGCTGCTAGAATAGCTGCTGCAGTGAAATTGGGAAACAAACATAAACAAAGTAAGTCCTTCTTTGATGGGAAGGTGCACCCATGGGAACTAAAAATCGGGGACCAAGTAATGGTAAAAATCCAGAAGGAAGGAATTTTTCTTGCCCCTAAATATGCCAGACCATTTAGTATAATGGAAAAGGCTAGTGCCTCAGTGTTCAAGGTCATGGATGGCCAAGGGAAGTATAAGTGGCATCACCAGCTAAAAACCTTTGGGAAAATAAACAGTCACATGTACCACGTCATGTTAGATTCAGGGGAGACCGAGTTCGTCCCACCCGACCCAGCAGCTAACCCGATCCCAGCCCAAGGTATAATACCCATCTTGCTGCCAACCCAAAATTTAGAGGCCGCAAGTAGTTCAGAGGAAGCCACCACAGAAGGAGGTAGTAATTCAGAAGATGACCAGGTACCTGCTCCAGGAACACCTAACAAAGCCCGTGCCTCCCACAATGAAACGGCACCAAGTCCAATGGACGGCTTGTCACAGAATTTCGAAGCTATGAGTCTCACACCTCGAGCCACCCCCCGCCCCCGGCCAGGTAAAGGAAACGAGGACAACGGTTCCCAGAGAGAGAAAGGGACACAATCACGTGGACTAGAAACCATCCAATACCTTTGCCTGGCTCTGCCCTAGGTTCGAGGAGATTGAGAAGACCTACTCCATAAGGAGAGCAATTGTTATTATGTTTTATTATCCTACAGGGTGGACCTATATGCCAAAAGCAATCCCATACCACGAATCAGAACATTTTCGGGACCTACCCAACGAATGGAATAATCAGCTGAAATGTGGACTAATGATTTTGAATTGTGTGTTTGTTTATTACTGTAGTTTGTCATATATTGAATCAGGACCAAAGGGAGGTGCTGTGTTACGAGAAACTAATCAAGTTGTGTATGACAATGTACAGTATGAATTGATACCTGTTGTACTTAACATAAGTAATATTCAGTTACCCAACTGGTGCCCGTACAATTTAAGGAAATTGTATCGGGACTTGACTTCACTGCTATTGAGACAAGAAATAGGGCTGAGGGAAACGGAAAGTAAGAGTAGGCGGAAAAGAGACATTATAAATGACAGCGTATGGGGCAGGAATGGCCACAGTCAATACCTTAGATATTACTAATTTGAACGCTAAGATAAAAGGATTGACCGGACAAATAAAGCAGGTTTTAAATAGTTTAATTGATAATCAGAGACAGGTAGCGGAGGCAGGAAAAGATGGCAGTAAGCTGAAGAAAAGAATGGTCACAGTCTGAGCGTGGCTTTCTAATACGATCAACCAATTAATCAATACTGCGAAGAAAACAGAGAACCAAACTCAGGCGCAAGATTTGTGTAGTATTTATGGAAACTGGATGATAGAACAATTACGGGAAAACCTGCAGGAAGCCAATGAGGGTAAAGTCCCACCTGGGTTAACAATACCCAAATTCAGACTCTGATCTCGAATAAGGAACAGCATCCTCGAGATGAATGTCAATTGCGAGAACTCTGAAAGGTGTGGTTCAACGAGGAATACGCCGGGCCAACAGGAACGCCAGTGATTGGAATAATGTTGGGGATACCAGTATTCAATAACCAGTCCGGCATGACTCTGTTTGAAGTAAGGAATGTCGGAACCATACAAGACGGAGTATGGATAGGTTTGACCAATATGAAACCATATGCGGTAAATCTACCTACGGGAATGACTGGGACCAGTCTGCACCAATGCAGCCGAACTACCCAGACTGTGCTCTGCCCATACAAGATCTATCCTACCAATGAGGCCCAGTGTGGTTTCAAGAACAGGGCTGCTAAGAACTGTACTCTGACCATGCAGAATGTGAAGGCCCAAACATTCATCAGGAATGCTTATTTGGGAAATGGGATTTGTTGCTTCACCGCCACCGAAAACAATTACGGAGCACAAATTTGCCCGATACCCGAACCAAGCTTCTGCACTCATCCGTTGATACCTATGAGAATTGGGAATGAGGAAGTTATTAATATCGAAAGAAGAGGACAAGTTAATATCACGGTACAGGAAACCTTGAAAACCCATTTGGAAACTTACTTCGCCCGAAGTGACATCAACATCCAGTTACAAAAGGAACACTTAATAGAAATCAGACATGAATTAGATTTGGTCTACAGAATTTACGAAAAAGTGGAAATAAATACCAGAGACATTGAAGCCAAAATTACCCGAATTAAGATCGACACTTAGTAGGATGAGATTTGGAATTGGGGAAAGAATGTGAATATCCACCCCTGAATCAGACTTTTCTCTCATCTTATGGTCATCTTGATAGCAATAATTTTTCTAGCATTGATAATAATGGTAACATATGTGAGAAAGTTGGTACGTAGATTGGAGTTACAGCTGGGATGTGTACAAGGAGGAACAGTGTTACAAAGTAGACTAAAGGGACCTCGTAGTGAAGCCAAAACCCTATATATATGATTGATCAAAGGGAGGAATGTGGAAATAGCAGAAAGGATTAAGAAGTTAGTTCAGACATGGGGTCTAAAAAACTAACAAGCTCTCTTGCACATAAAACAAGCAGGCGTTCACCTCAGAGTCAATGAGATAAGGGATGAGGTAGAGTTGTAAAACCATCAGGGAAAGTCACGGAATAATAAAGCCAAATACTGAATGCCAAATGACCAAAATAAAGGTCGCACATGGGAAGGGAGACTCCCAACTTGGTGATAAATTTTGGAGGCGAGAGACAAGTTGAGATAACAGCAGAATGTCTCTGTATCTTGTAGAAACAAGCAGGCAATTAGTAGCAACCTATATGGTTAACAAAGGGACAAAAAAGGCATAAAAAGGAACAAGTTGGGACAATCCGTAGCGAGAACCCAGGACCAACACTCGACAGAAGCAGGGACCAGGGAGCGACCCTTGAAGTAACAGTGTCAGGACCGGATTGATCACCCGGGACGTATTGGGTAACTATGAGAGTGCGTTGAGTTAAACAGAGTTGAGTTAAACAGAGTTGAACGGAGTGAGTATTTTGAGTGGAAAGGAACACCCTTTGGAATGCCTTTCTGCAGAGTTAAACAGAGTTAAATAGAGTATAAGTAGTGAGTCTTGTACTTCTTTTGTATTGAGGAACTATTGCGTATAAGTAGTGAGTCTTGTACTTCTTCTGTATCGGAGAATTAGAGAGTATAAGTAGTGAGTCTTGTATTTTTCCTGTATTAAACGAACATTAACGATACTGTCATTTGTCTAGTGTGTAATTTGGTATTTAACTCAGGAACCGTCGCAGGCACATGACTAGCAAAATTGCCGCTTGCGCAACAGCTTATTTCTACTTATGCGGCTCAGTGTCATATTTTTATCGCATAATACTCCTGTGAAGCGCCTTGGGACGTCTCACTACGTTAAAGGCGCTATATAAATACAGGTTGTTGTTGAATGCATGCCGCCTCGATGCATTCTGGTGTCTTGTGATTTGTATCATGCCATGGTATGTCTTCAACAGGAACCTTGACATCCTGCTGCTGTATAGTTGCAGACAGCATGCTCTGATTCCAGCTGGGTAAAGGTAACATAAGCACCCCCCGCACCCTCCCCCCCCTTCCCGATCCTAACCTTAGCTACCCGGCTGGACCGACTCGACCAGGGTTGGTGGTCTAACGTCCGATTACACGCCCCGCACGATTTTAATTGGGTGTGAATTTGGGGGTGGTGAGACGTAAAACGGGCGCGGGACCCCCAACCCGCTTGGCTTTGGTTAAAAACCCTGGGATGCATGTTTTTATTTTGTTCGGTGCGTGCTGCCGAAGTCGACCCGTGGGCGACTGTCTTTGCTCCCCAGCGTAGCCTCGATTCCACAGGGCTGACTTTTCATAGTCTGCAGCTCCAGGTACCCTGCCCATGCAGCCCAAAATTCCGAACATGAGGTCCTTCCCATCTGATGCCGGATCCCTTCAACTCCCCCCACCCATGCCCACCTACATGCCCACGTAGCAAAACTACACTGAGCGTACTCCAGGGAAGTGGGAGTGAACAGCATGTCAGGTCCTAACAGCTCTCGGTGATCTGAAACCACTTGCAGTGAAATAAATTGGTCACATTTCCGATTTTTAAAAAAATCGCATGCAATTCACAAAACTAAGTGGGGGGGGAGGGTGTGGGGGCGCGGGGGGAGCATGAATGAAGTGGGATTTGATTCTCGCATAGCAGGCTACTGAGGGGTCGTGTTGCTATATTTAGCCTGAGCATTGCAGAAATGTAAATGGCATTCTCTCCATACTGCGGGGAGTGAAAGCAATAAATTCCAGCGTGTTGCAAAAATGCCTTGAAGCTGACGTGAAGAACTTAGCTGAGCGTCCCGAATAAAGAAACCAGCCCTTGTCCCCGGCACTGGTCAGCTAATCTTTGTTGAAAATATTGCAGGCCTGTACAAAACATTCGGTTCCTTTAACACTTTAACAGGTTTGAAATTATTACCACATTGTCGAAAAGTTGCTCAGTGGACTCTTTCATTCAGGGTATGGGAGCATAGTGATTATGTTACTGGATTAACGATCCAGAGTTATGAGTTCAAATCCCACCATGGCAGCTGAGGAATTTAAATTCAAAAAGCTAGTGTCTGTAATGAATTTGTTTCATGGATTCTTTGCTTAAGAATTTATAGTGACACATTGCTGTTAAGAATTAGTTGGTTTATTAACAATCACACTACATATTCCAGTTCATCCACCAGGCTCACAACTGCATACCTCATTGTGGATGACCTAGACTCAACGGCTGGGGTTTTATTGAGTCTTGTGAACTTCACGTGACTGGCTAAGACACTCACAATGCAACAGCTCTCCAAACCTGTGAGCATACTCACAGGTGCATATGTTACAGTATCAGTAATGGTGGCTCTGTATGTACCGGGTTGTCGTAAAAACCCATCTGGTTCACTGATGTCCTTACCCGGTCTGACTATATGTGACTCCAGACCCACAGCAATGTTGATTGACTCTTAACTGCCCCTCCAAAATGGCCGAGCAAGCCACTCAGTTGTCAAGAAGGCGGCTCACCAGCACAAGGGCAATTAGGATGGGCAATAAATGCCGGCTTTGCCAGCGACGCCCTCATTCCGTGAAGAAATACATTTTTTTTTAATGTTGCAGCGTGGCTAATGGGGTACGGGGAAGGTTGCCAACTTTTTATGGACGCATTCCTCGAGCTTTCATCACATGAGCTCTTGTTTCCAACCGCCTCGCCCCAGTCAAACAGTCCTTTTGTTTATTTGCTAATAAACAAAAAGTTTCAAATAAATTTTTTTTTGTTAAATCACAGTAACTATGATTTTTTTTCCCCAATGTTTTTGCTCACAGTAGTGACCTGGAGATTAATCTTCAATTCCTGGAGACCTCAGGCCAATCCTGGAGGGTTGTAAACCCTAGGTCCGGAGGAGGGGAAATTGAATTAATTTGGGGGTTGGCAGTGGAGAGTAGCAACTGTGCCCTCATCTCCTTTGTCATTTTGAAGACCTCGAATAGATAACCCCTCTCAACCTGCTAAATGCAAGGCAATGCAAGCCAAGTTTATGCAAAACCTGCCTTTGTCATTTTAACCCTTTTAAGCCCTTGAAGTTAATTTTCTTGCGTTGGGAATAAACAAAACTGAGCTGCACGAAAGGCCTAGAGCTGAACGCTTTCCCTCGACTGCTGTATGGTGAGAGAGGGAGCCTCCACCACAAACTCCGAAACACACCGAATACAGCTTTCAAACTATCCCAGGTACTGGCGTTCAAACACACACAGGCCAGCAGTCTCACTCACGTACCACAGTGGTATATGGTACAGTACAGTACATGCCCGATACGAGACTCCCGAAACAAGCACTCTACTCTGAGCTACGTCATGGCAAGCGAGTCCCAGGAGGGCAGAGAAAATGCTTCCAGGACATCCCCAAAGCCTCCTTGAGAAAAAATGTAGCATCCCCACCGACTCTTGGGAATCCCTGGCCTAAGAGTGCTCAAAGTGGAGGAGAAGCATTCGAGAAGGCGGCAAACACTTCGAGTCTCTTCGACGGGAGCACGCTGAAGCCAAGCACAAAGAGCGGAAGGAGCGTACGACAAACCAAGCACCCCACCCACCCGTCCCTTCAACCACCACCTGCCCCACCTGTGACAGAGACTGTCGGTCCCGCATTGGCCTCATCAGTCACCTTAGAGCTCATATTAGTGTGGAAGTAAGTCTTCCTCGACTCCGGGGGACCGCCCAAGAAAGAAGAAGGACGGTAGAGTAAGATCCCATTTATATGGGAATTTTAGTGTGCATTTTTCAAAGTTATGTAAAATTCATCACCACTTCGACTTATTCTATTTCTGAACCTTGCCAATTCCATAGATGTAGTAATGCTAATCAAAGTGATCAGTGAATGCATTCAGACTAAGAAACATCCTCTCCATCCAGAGATGCTAGTTTGAACACCTCTGGCAATATAAATGAAAGAGTGTAATTCTGAAGGTGTTGCAGGAACAGAGAGACCTGAGGGTGTATGTACACAAATCTCTGAAGGTGGCAAGTTAAGTTGAGAAGTCTATTAAAAAAGCATATGGGATCCTTGGCTTTATAAACAGAGGTATAGAGTACAAAGCAAGGATATTATCCTAAATCTTTATCATTCCTTGCCTAAACCTCTCTGCCTCTCTACCTCTCTTTCCTCCTTTAAGACGCTCCTTAAAACCTATCTCTTTGACCAAGCTTTTGGTCACCTGCCCTAATTTCTCCTTATGTGGCTCGGTGGCAAATTTCTATTGTCTTATAATACTCCTGCAAAGCGCCTTGGGACATTTTATTACGTTAAAGGCGCTATATAACTACAAGTTGTTGTTGTTGATCAAACAGCAAGTTTTAAGCAGAGTCTTAAATGAGAAGAGGCAGAGATGTTTAGGGAGGAAATTGTAGAGTTTAGGGCCTAAATGGTTGAAGGCATGGCCACTAATGGTGGGTGGAAGGAAATGGGGGATGGCCAAGGGATCAGAATTGGAGGACACAGGATTATCAGAGGGTTGTAGGGCTGGGTGAGGCTACAGAGATAGGGAGGGGCAAGGCCATGGAGAAATTTGAACATGAGGATGATTGCCAAATTTGAGGCGTTGCCAGGACCAGGAGCCAATGCAGGTCAGCGAGCACAAGGGTGATGGGTGAACGGGACTTGGTGCGACTTAGGACATGGGCAGCAGAGTTATGGATGAGTTCAAGTTTATGGAGGCTGGAAGGTGGGATGCCGGCCAGGAGTGTGTTGGAATAGTCGTGTCTGGAGGTAACAAAGGCACGGATGAGGGTTTCAGCAACTGAGGCAGGGTGGAATCAGGTGAAATTACAGAGAAAAGAAGAAAACTGGATAGGAAAGAAACAAAGAAGCGTGGCACCACAGTCGCAGAAGGGTTAGGTTCATAGAATCAAAGAATGGTTACAGCACGGAAGAAGGCCATTCGGCCCATCGAATCTGTGCCGACTCTCAGCTAGTCCCATTTCCCCGCCCTTTCCCCATAGCCCTTGTAAATTTATTTCCTTCAGAAGTTGAATCCATTTAACCTGAATTGCAGCCCTGGTGTGTACAGACTTGGAGTACGGAACAGGCTGGCACAGCGCCCAGAGAGTCTGTTTATAAGACCCGGCCATCTGGTGAAGTCGTTAAGAGTTAATATTGGGGACACAGACTCTTCGAACTATAGGCAGCCATTCTGAAAATTGTTCACCGTTGCACTTTTTCTGTTTCCATATGCGCTGGCGATTGGATTACACCACCGTCACTGGGACACTGAGTGCATCAGAGGGGTCACGGGAATGTGGAGCTAGATGCAGGAAAGTGACCCTGGACTGTTTCTCTCGCTCTCTCTCTCGCTCTCTCTCTCTGGGAGTAAGTTTAACTCTGGGCAATGGTGTAAAATGGGCGATATCGAATTGGCCGCCCATTATACGACCCGCCAATGCTTCTGCACACCAATCAGGATGTCCCACGCAGACTGCTACACCAGCTGCTGCTGCTGGAAGAGATACCGCGCGGTAAGTTTGATACCACCCTTTTAACGCAAGTTAAAATCGCCCCGTCTGCCGTCTCAGGTGGACGTAAAGGATCCCGCGGCACTATTTCAAAGAGCAGGGGAGTTCTCCCCGGTGTCCTGGGGCCAATATTTACCCCTCAATCAACATCATTAAAACAGATTATCTGGTCATTATCACATTGTTGTTTGTGGGAGCTTGCTGTGCACAAATTGGCTGCCGCCTTTCCTACATCACAACAGTGACTACCTTTCAAAAGTTGGTTTAAAGTGTTTTGGGCATCCTGAAGTCATGAAGGGCGCTATAGAAATGCAAATCATAAGAACATAAGAAATAGAAGCAGGAGTAGGCCATTCAGCCCCTCGAGCCTGCTCCCGCCATTCAATGAGATCATGGCTGATCTTCTACCTCAACTCTACCTTCCTGCACTATCACCATATCCCTTGATTCCCTTAATTTCAAAAAATCTAGCGATCTCTGGCTTGAATATACTCAACTACTCAGCCTCCACAGCCCTCTTGGGTAGAGAATTCCAAAGATTCACCACCCTCTGAGTGAAGAAATTTCTCCTCATCTCAATCCTAAATGGCCGACCCCTTATTCTGAGACTGTGACCCCTGGGTCTAGACTCCCCAGCCAAGGGGAAACATCCTCCCTGCATCTACCCTGTCAAGCCTTGTAAGAATTTTGTATAATTTTATATAAATCATTCTTTTCCTTCACTTTCTCTTCACAACACCCCTCTATCTGTGCAATGTTTATTATTTATACACTGGGGGTTTCTGTGACAACCTGTTCCAAGCGAAGCTGGAGTTGTTCGGTCACAGAAACGAAGACATCGGGGATTTAAATATCTAAAAAAAGTCACTGGAACCTTGCGCATTATAAAAGCCAGACCATACGTATAGATAGGAGAGCATGACCTGCAGTTACTTGATCTGGCCATAACACGAGACGTGCAAATCCGACCATAGCAACCTGCGATAACTGAATTTTAAAAACCTGGTGATTTGTAGGAAACAAATTGGATAATTGTCAAAACCCGATTGTTTAGAATACCAGGGATGGGAATCGACAGTCGCCCCGCCCCCACATACACACATTGATCTACAAACAACTCCAATTCCACACGACAGGAAAGCCTGAAATGGGTAATTAATGTTACCCACATCCCAAAAACAAATTCAAACAATCTGCCCAGGGAACGGAGGAAACAGAATAGAGTGAAGTGCCTGTCTGTGTCTGTGACATTTTTCCAGATCATTATGTGTGGGTGGTGCCTGACCATAAAGTCATCCAGTGAAATTCCTGACATTATTGGGATAACTCGGTGAAATCACTCAACAGAGAACTATCGATGAATAATAGAATTATATCAAGTGTACAGCAGAGAAACAGGCCATTCGGCCCAACTGGTCCGTGCTGGTCTTCATGCTCCACATGGCCCCCTGCTGCCCTAATAACCTCTCCCCACCCTGCTCCTCTACCACTCTATTCTCTTCCTCCTCATGACCACATCAAACTTCCCATTAAATGCAGTGATGCTCTCTGCTTCAACCACTCCCTGTGGTAGCGAGTTTCACCTTCTCACCACTCTCTAGGCAGAATTGTTTATCTGCTAGTGGCCATCTTGTACTTATGCCCCTCCTTGTTCTGGATTCACCCACAAAGTGGAATCAATGCAATGAAAGCCTTTTTGAAAATGTGTAAGATTTTAGTGGTAATGCTATAAGATCAAGGCTCCCTGGGTGGGAACTCAGGTGCGACCACTCGGGGGCGACAATTGTAACGTATGCTCACAGGCTTGTGGAGCTGTTGCCCTGTCTTTTATCTGGAACTCATCAGGGTCTGGAACAGAGTCGCCACCAAGCGTAGTTCTCCCCCGTCTGGAATGGCAGCAGTCCTTCGAGAGCCGTTGCTTAGGAATCCGTACCTCCACGACCGCGGTTTTAGGTGGCAGGCGGTCAAGAGGGCTGTGTCTGGCAAGGTGATCAGGGTCAGGGACCTGCTCGACGGCGGGGGAGTGGGCTGGGTGGCGCCAGTTGAGCTGGCACGGCGCCTATCTTGGGCTGACGTCCAGCGCGCGGCCAATGCCATCGAGTCGCTAAAAACAACACTGGGCCCTGACTCCGTTAGGTGTGTCGAGGAGGCTCAAGCATGTAGGGAGATCCCGTCCGAAATGACCCCCGTCTGGACGGAATTCCTCATCGGCGCCAAGCTCCGAAATCTCCCTTGGGAGCCGGCGCCTCACAACTTGAACCTCCTCCGGGAAATCCCCTCCGTGCCTTTCAGTTCTGTGTAGAGGGGATTCCTGTACGGGCTGCTCTTGCATACTCTCCACGTTGTCATCCTCGCCTGCCGTCCGGACATGCCATGGCGCACTATCTTGCCATCTGGAGGAGGCAGGGGTCCCCAATGGACTCTACGCTAGAGTCCTCCCTCTATTTATTGGGGACTTGGCCTGAAGGGTGTTGCACGGAGCAGTCCCGTGCAATAAGTTTTTAAGTCGGTTCACGGGCTCCCTGGCCGCCTGTAAATTCTGCAGTCTAGAGGAGTCTGTGTTCCATGTGTATGTTGAGTTTGCGAGGTTTCAACCCCTCTTCAAATATCTGAAGGGGCTGCTCCTCAATTTCTGGTTGCACTTCAGTCCCACACTCCTGATCTTTGGGCACCCTGTGCGGAGGGGAGCGGGCAGGTCGAAAAGCCTCCTCATAGGACTGCTCCTGGGCACGGCCAAGGGGGCCATCACCCGGTCCAGGCAGCAGGCGGTCGAGGGGGCCGTTCAACCCGACTGCCTGCCTCTCTTCCGTAGTTACATCCAAGCCAGGGTGTCCCTGGAGATGGAGCACGCGGTGTCCACCGGTACACTCGTGGCCTTCCGCGAGAGGTGGGCGTCGGAGAGACTGGAGTGCATCATCACACCCGGCAACCAAATTTTAATTTGAACCATGCCTAAAGTTTAATTTGTTTAAGTTTGTCGGTTTTAGTGCCCCCCCCCCCTCCCCTTTTAGCCAGGGGGCACTTGTATAATTTGTGTTTTGGTACCCTCAAAAAAAAACAAGGGGACACTTGAAAAGTTTTTGGAATGTGCCCCCCCCCCCTTTAATCAGGGAGCACTTGATTAATGTTGTAGAGCTGTTGCACTGTGAGTGGCTTAGCCAGTCACGTGATGTTCACAAGACTCAATAAAACCCCAGTCAGTTGAGTTCAGGTTCTCCATGATGAGGTGTATAGGTGTGAACCTGGTGAATGAACTGGTAGTGTTCAGTTTGATTGTAAACCTTTGCTAATAAACCAGTTATTTCTGTGCAGCAAATGTATAACTGTGAATTCTTAAGCAAAGAATCCATGTTGCAAATGCATTACAACAATTTGGCTTATTAAACTATCAGGACAGACTGAACAGGCTGGGATCTATTCTCCAGAATACTGAAAGGTGACTCGATAGAGGTCTTTCAAATTATGAAAAGGTTCAATAGCGTAGATTGTAGATGTAGAGAAGATGTTTCCACTTGTGGAGGAGAGCAAAACTAGGGGGCCATAAATATAAGATAGTCACTAATAAATCCAACAAGAAATTCAGGAGAAACTTCTTTACTCAGAGAGTGATGAGAATGTGGAACTCGTTGCCACAGGGAGTGGTTGAGGCAAATAGCAGAGATGCATTTAAGGGGAAGCTGGATAAACACATGAGGGAGAAAGGAATAGAGAGATACACTGATAGGGTGAGATTAAGTAAAGTGGGAGGAGGTTCATGTAGAGCATAAATACTCGCATAGACCAGTTGGGCCGAATAGCCTGTTCCTGACAGAAAGAAAGAAAGACCTGCATTTCTACAGTGCCTTTCACGACCACCGGACATCTCAAATCATTTTACAGCCAATGAAGTACTTTTGAAGTGTAGTCACTGTTGTAATGTGGGAAGTGCGGCAGCCAATTTGCGCACAGCAAGCTCCCACAACAGCAATGTGATAATGACCAGATGATCTGTTTTTGTTACATTGATTGAGGGATAAATATTTGCTAGGACACCGGGGATAACTCCCCTGTTCTTCTCTGAAATAGTGCCATGGGATCGTTTACGTCCACCTGAGAGAGCAGACGGGGCCTCAATTTAACGTCTCATCTGGAAGACGGCACCTCCAACAGTGCAGCGCTCCCTCAGCACTGCACTGGGAATGTCAGCCTAGAATACGCTCAAGTCTCTGGAGTGGGATTTGAACCCACAACGTTCTGACTCAGAGGTGAGAGTGCTACCCACTTAGCCACAGCTGACACTGAGTTGGGCCGAATAGCCTGTTTCTGTGCTGTAACTTCTATGTAATTCTATGTAAGGCTTTTGGATTGTCCTGGAGTCCACCCAGAGCTGGCAACTCGAGCTACCCCACCCCACCAAAAAAAACATGGGACGCCCGCACCTGAACTCCTGCTACACATTCCCAGCAGACTGCACTGAGGTAGTTGTAATGTATGCTCACAGGTTTGTAGAGCTATTGAGTTGCGAGTGGCTTAGCCAGTCACGTGATGTTCACAAGACTCAATAAAACCCCACGATGAGGCAGGTGGTTGTGAGCCTAGTGGATGAACTCGTGTGATTGTAAAACAATTGCTAATAAACCCACTAGTTCTTAATAGCAATGTGTTGCCATGAATTCCTAAGCAAAGAACCCATGAAACAAATATATTACAGTAGCTAATATCAGAATAAGGCCAGTCATTTCTTGCTGGGGTTTTTTTTGTCTGACCTTCAGATAACCCAGCTACTCCCCGAGCAACAACAATTAGCTTGTGATTGATTTCAGGATCTGGCCACTTAGACCACTTCCCGAAAGGAAGTATCTAAGCAATGGCCTTAAAGGGACAGGCCAGGCTTCACACAACTAATCATTACAACGATGCTTCATTCTCAGGATTTGGGCTTTACTGACAAGTCCCGCCATTTATGGTGTCTGCTGTGGCTCAGTGGGTAGCACCCTCGCCTGAAGGTTGTGGGTTTAAGTCCCACTCCAGGGACTTGAGCACAGAAATCTAGGCTGACACTCCAGTGCAGCACTGAGGGAGCGCTGCACTGTTGGAGATGCTGTCTTTCGGATGAGCCGTTAAACCTGCTCTCTCAGGTGGACGTAAAAGATCCCACGGCACTATTATGAAGAAGAGCAAGGGAGTTCTCCTCGGTGTCGAGGGCCAATATTTATCCCTCAATCAATATCACTAAAACATATTATCTGGTCATTATCACATTGCTGTTTGAGGGAGCTTGCTGTGCGCAAATTGGCTGCCGCGTTTCCCACATTACAACAGTGATTACACTTCAAAAGTACTTAATTGTCTGTAAAACGCTTTGGGACGTCCGGAGGTTATGAAAGGTGCTATATAAATGCAAGTCTTTCTTTTTTTTACTGTTCATCTCCAGTTGCCCTGAGAAGGTGGAGAGGCATCTTTTTAAACCGTTGGAGTTTGTAGTGGTTTGATACAACTGAGTGGCGGGCTCGCCCACTTCAGAGTGAACTCCATTGGTGTGGAACGGAGTTATGTACAGGCCAGACTGGGTAAGGATGGCAGGCTTCCTTCTCTTAAGGATCTTAGTGAACCCGTTGGGTTTTTAACCACAATCCAGCCTTCTGACTACCCATGCCTAATACAAAAGGGGTAGCTGCTATTTTTAGGTTCAAAACATTTTCTGGGGGATCTACATATTTTCTGATTCCACTTTAGAATCCGAAAGGAATTCAATCTTCAGCTGGTTTCTTGTAGATCCACAAGCTGCCCCCATAACGTGTCAGTGAAGCAATTTGACTCAGAATGTCGAGAGCAGGAGATGAAAAATGGAACAGGTGCAACAGAGCTGGGATTTGTTATGTATGTATGTAAACCTCACCAACATGTAAGACTTGCCACTAGGAGGCACACCTGTGGGAGACCTAAGGGTCACCTGTGTGCCCTGGGACAAGCAGATATAAAAGGTGATTCACCATGCTGCTTCTCCACTCTGGAGTCTGAATAAAGAGACTAAGGTCACAACAGTTTGAGCTTGCAATACAGTCCTGTGGATTTATTCTGAACACAATAAATTGGCGACGAGTAACGGATCACAAACTTTCACGCAGTAATGGCTGCCGTTGGCATTCTTGAGAGATTTGTTGAGGGTGATGATTGGGAAGCCTTCATTGAGTGCCTCGACCAGTACTTCGTGGCCAACGAACTGGACAAGGCTGAGATGGCGATCAAGCGCAGGGCGATTCTCCTCACCGTATGTGGGTCTTCGATATATGGCCTCCTCAAACCAATGGACAAGTCTTACATAGAGCTGTGTACGCTGGTGCGGGAACACCTCAAGCCGAAGGAGAGCATCTTGATGGCCAGGCATCGCTTTTACACGCACCATAGCTCCAAGAGCCAGAATGTGGCGCGTTTTGTCGCCGATCTAAGACGCCTTGCGGGACAGTGCGAATTTGCAGGATCCTTGGGGGAAATGTTGAGGGACGTTTTCGTGCTTAGAATCAGCCACGAGGTTATTCTTCACAAACTGCTGTCTGCCGAATCCCTAGATATGAGCAAGGCCTTCACGATAGCCCAAGCTTTCATATTCACAAGCGATAACACGAAACAGATATCTTCACAGAATCTAAGCTCACCGGCAAGTATTGTACATAAAATAATGTTTTCAGCAGGCAGAACTGTACAGGGCAGGGCCCACACAACCGCAGAGGCCAGACCCAGGTCGATCATGCAGAGTGGGACTCCAGCCGAAATGATCCGAATATGTCTTCCCAATGCCAGAGGCTAAATCCCGAGGGAGGAAGACCCCGGCAGTCGGCATCACGGACACAGACGAGAGTGCGCCCAGATCACGGGACGAATGTGCATCCAGACCACGGGACGTCGCCGCAACAGAACAGAGGAATGTGTTGCCCAGCAAGGAAGATGACTGGGTTTGGGGCAAAGGTAAAGGGGCGGCTGCTGAGAAGGCCAGGAACCCACTACGTTCCAATAAGTTGTTTGCACTATGTAACCCATGTGAGCGTTCTTTCGCGGCCAATGATGTACAATCATATGGGGTCGGGGGCACCTTACAACAAGCCAAAGTAGCGGGCGAACACCAACCGGTCGTATATGTATCTGACAAAGTACTTGTAACAAGTGATGTGTTATCACATGGGGTCGGGCGTGTTGTACAGCAAGCCAAAGTAGCGGGAGAACCCCAACCAGTTGTATACGTATCTAACAAAGTATTCGTAGCAAGTGACGTGTTACCGCACGGGGTCAGGCATGTTGTGCAGCAAGCAAAAGTAGCAGGCGAACCCCAACCAATTGTACATGTATCCAATAAGTTAACCAAGGCAGCAGCCTGCGTTCACGGGACAAAAGAGACGTACCAAAGAAGGTCCCAATATTTGCTCGAGTCAGACCACCTGCCCATCCCACAGGTTTGGGAGAGCAGAGGCACCATTATCGATGCGTAGTTTCGAGAATGTCTAACACTGGAGCCTCCTATCAACAAGAGCAGGCATTGACGACGAGATCCAACACTGCCTCCAGTGCGTCAGTGCAGCCTTCGACCGCCTGAGGAAAAGAGTGCTTGAAGACCAGTCCCTCAAAATTGTCACCAACCTCATGATCTACAGGGTCATAGTAATACCCGCCCTCCTGTATGGCTCAGAGACGTGGACCATGTACAGTAGACAGCTCAAGTCGCTGGAGAAATACCACCAGCGAAGTCGCTGCAAGATCCTGCAAATCCCCTGGGAGGACAGACGCACAAACATTAGCGTCCTCATCCAGGCCAACATCCCCAGCATTGAAGCACTGACCACACTTGATCAGCTCCGCTGGGCAGGCCACATTGTCCGCATGCCAGATACAAGACTCCCAAAGCAAGCGCTCTACTCGGAACTCGTCCACAGCAAACGAGCCAAAGGTGGGCAGAGGAAACGTTACAAGGACACTCTCAAAGCCTCCCTGATAAAGTGCGACATGCCCACTGACACCTGAGAGTCCCTGGTCATAGACCGCTCTAAGTGGAGGAAGTGCATTCGGGAGGGCGCTGAGCTCCTCGAGTATCGTGGCCGAGAGCATGCAGAAATCAAGCGCAAGCAGCGGAAGGAGCGTGCGGCAAACCAGACTCCCCACCCACCCTTTCCCTCAACGACTATCTGTCCCACCTGTGACAGAGACTGTGGTTCTCGTATTGGACTGTACAGCCACCTAAGAACTCATGCTAAGAGTGGAAGCAAGTCTTCATCGATTCCGAGGGACTGCCTATGAATGACTGTAACATGATCCGCCACGGGCCAGGCACTGAGAACGGCGCTAATGCCCTCAGTTGACTACCGTTGCCCACCACCGGGGTGGAAATGGCTCAGCTTGCAGACCTACTCATGGCTGTGGAAATACTAGAAAGCGAGGGGTCAACCGTAACAGCCCCCCAGTTTAGAACCTGGACCAGCCAGGATCCCACGTTACCGCCTGCCAATGGTAAACTGCTAGACAGGATGTTGCAGTTTATTTGTCGCAAAGTTGAAAGGCCCATCCCATCAGATTGCCCCCTATGGGGTAACCCTGCAACGTTGCAAAGAAAGGCAGGGCGGCTACACACAGTCGGTGGTCCGGGGCCCCCATACCATGGCCCAGGATCCAGGGGGACCACGAGGCCTCCCGCCACTACTGAACGTCTCAAGGCCATATCGGCCATCCTTGGCTTGCCAGACCTTAGGGTCAGCGACAATAGTCCGGAGCGGGCAGCCCAAATCACAAAGCCAAGCACCACACGTGTCACGGTAGACTCCCTACAGACCTGGCTATCCCGGGTGCTACACAGTCACCGGACAGAATCACTCAGAACCGAGCCTTCCGTATGCTATCAGCAGAGAATGTACCATGATCACACGGCTCCTCCACGCGACATCAGAATAAGTGATGTAGATCATGTTCAGGGCCAGATGGGCCGCTAACACTGTATTAGCCAAGGGCGGGGAGGGGAATGGAATGTGTGTGATGAAAATGGAGTGTTTGATTGTGAAGCCATGTAATGGGCAAATGCAGAAAGCATTTGGACCAGACCAAACTGCGAACTACAGATAACCAGGAACCACTGTGAAAGGACCTGGCCCCCAGCGACCCACTAACACAATCGACCTCGCCGTCAACCACGTCAGGACTTCAACTCAGGCGATCGACCCGGGGACACAGGCGCCAGATTGCCTCAACTTGAAAATATCTTGTACATAAGACTTTGAGGGGGAGTGATGTTGTGTATGTATGTAAACCTCACCAACATGTAAGACTTGCCACTAGGGGGCACACCTGTGGGAGACCTGAGAGTCACCTGCGCAGTCTGGGGCAAGCAGGTATAAAAGGTGATTCACCATGCTGCTTCCTCACTCTGGAGTCTGAATAAAGAGACTAAGGTCACAACAGTTTGAGCTTGCAATACAGTCCTGTGGATTTATTCTGAACACAACAGGGTTAAAGCACATTTTCAGGCCAGCAAGCAAACAAGAAAAAAAAGAAAGACTTGCATTTATATAGCGTCTTTCGCAATGTCCCAAAATGCTTTACAGCCAATCAAGTACTTTTTTGAAGCGTTGTCACTGTTGTAATGTAGGAAGCGCTTATACCAATTGTGCACAGCAAGCTCCAAAAAATAGCAATGTGATAATGACCAGATAATCTGTTTTTAGTGGTTGAGGTATAAATATTGGCCAGGTCACCGGGGATAACTACCTTGCTCTTCTTCGAAATAGTGCCTTGGGATCTTTTACGTCCACCTGAGAGCGGAGACGGGACCTCGGTTTAACATCTCGTCTGAAAGACGGCACCTCATACAGTGCAGCACTCCCTCAGTACTGCACCATCAGAATAGATTATGTGCTCAAGTCCCTGGAGTGGAACTTGAACTCATGACCTTCTGACTCAGGTGAGATGCGCTATCCACTGAACCATGACTGACACTGATGTATACCTAACTTTTGATTCTCAATTTGTTTCTCACGTGAAAAGGGGGTCCTGATAGAAATGGGTTGAGAACTGCTGTGCTGTGCTGTGCCTGAGTTGGGAGTGCTCAGTGCAGACGTTGGGAGCTTGAAAGGGGAGAGTGTATTGTAGGAAAATACTGTGTTATCACTTGCAGACCCAGTATTAAAGCAGCAATGCAATTCGGGAGCAGCATGTATCCTACATGGTTACTGCTTGTACTATTACAAGGTGTGCCACCAAAGGGCACTGCAGTGGGAGACTTGTAGGTTACCTGTACAGGTGTGCCAGGCCTAATATAAAAGGCAGGCCACCATGTGTGATCCTCACTCTGGAGTTACATTAAATGGACTAAGGTCACTACAATTCAAGTGCAACACATTGTCTCGTGGAGTCATTATTAGAGCATCTGAAGACATAACAATTGGCGACAAAATTACGGGCCTTCACGCGAAAATGGCTAACTTTGGTACATTGCAGCAGTTCGCCGATGGTGATGATTGGGAAGTCTTTGTGGAGAGGCTCGAAAATTTCTTCACAGCAAACGACCTGGCAGGCGACAATCCAGCCACACTGGCTGATAAGCGCAAAGCTATCCTGCTAACCAGTTGTGGGCCCACTGTCTATGGCCTCGTCAGGGACTTGCTGGCACCAGTGAAGACAATGACCAAGACGTACGAGGAGCTTGTAACGCTGATCCAAGAACAACTCAAGCCCAAAGAGAGCATCCTCACAGCCAGACACCGGTTTTATATACACCGATGGCTCGATGACCAGGAGATCGCAAATTAAGCTGCAGACCTCAGGAGGCTGGTGGCACCATGTGATTTCGGCGACCACCTCACCGAAGCGCTGCGGGATATCTTTGTCATCGGAATTGGCCATGAGGGCCTTCTTCACAAGCTACTATCTGCGGATACCACAGTCACACTGCAGAAGGCCATCTCTGTGAGCCAAGCATTCATGACCTCGACCTGCGGCTCTAGGTGGATAATTCATCCTCAGGACTCAAACCCAGCAAGTACTGTGCACAGAATGGCGCTTTTTAGAGGCTGGACTGTAGAACGTGTATCTTCTCAGGGGAGAGAGAAAAGGCCCCCGAGTCCCTTAACTCAGAGTCTGCCAAGGGGGGCTAATCGAGTAGCACCATGCTGGCGTTGTGGAGGGAATCACAGGGCTCACCAGTGCCGTTTTAAAGACTATGTATGTAAAGGCTGCAGCACAAAGGGACACCTCCGGCGAACGTGTAAGAGAAATATGACTCACTGTGTTGATGAAGAGACTGCAGATGGCCATGAATCCAGCGCGGATTATGAAGCGATAGTCAGAGAGGCAGCTCAGCCCCACGATGAGGTATATGGCATGTTTACCTGCACCACCGAGTGTTCTCCGTTGAGGATGGAAGTTGAGATAAATGGCATTCCAGTCTTCATGGAAGTGGACACGGGGTCAAGCCAGTCAGTAATGAATCAAGAAGCCTTTGAGAGGCTATGAGACAATCAGGCTGAATGACTCAAGTTGGTCCCGGTTCAGGCAAAGCTGCGCACCTACACCAATGAACTTATCCCAGTCGTTGGTAGTGTGGATGTAAAGGTACTCCATGGCGGCGCGATGCACAAGTTACTCCTGTGGATTGTTGCAGATGATGGACCAACGCTACTCGGGAGAAGGTGGATGGAGAAGATCCATTGGAACTGGGAAAATTTCATCCCACCAGTGATCGACGACCCCCGCGCTCAGAGGCAAAGCAAGCCCCCACCTGAGGTTGGATCTGGCACCAGAGAGCAGGCCAGCACAGCACCCGAGGCACAGATCGCTCAGCACGACTGCGTGGAGATGATCCAGCTGAGACGACCCGAACGCACCTTCCAGGCTCCAGTGGCAGGACTCCAGAGGAAGAAAATCGGATCCAGAGGCTACTTCCCAGCTTCGGTGGCAGAACCCGGGGAGAAGAGGATCACAGCAGTCGATATCGTGGATGGAAGAAAGATGGCGCCCAGACCACGAGGTGAGACGCTGAAGAAAAAGATGGTGGCGGCCAGACCACGAGGTGCAGCGCTGATGGAGCAACACGTGGCACCAAATGGAGAAGAGGATTGGGGTAAAGATAGCAAGGCTCTGTTAAAGGAGGCCAGCAACTCACCACACTTAAAGGATCAGTTCCATACTCTCAATCAATGTAACAGCAACTGTGAGTTAGATGTAAAATGTGTAACTGATGATCAGAGTTGTGTACATGCAATAAACAAGGAAAAGTCGCGCGATTGCGATCGGAGCTACAGGTTATTTACAATAAGTAATGAAACATTGTACGATGTAGGATTTCAATTGCATACAGTCACTGGAGCGGGCAAACATCCATCGGGAGCACACAGGTCCAGCGAGCTACCCAATGCTGTAGCCTGCATTCCTGGGACCAGTGTGATGCACCACGGAGTGTGGCCACAAGCAGCTAATATATACAAGCTGCAGAGCAAACGATCTCAGGAGG
This sequence comes from Pristiophorus japonicus, assembly GCF_044704955.1. NCBI lineage: Eukaryota > Metazoa > Chordata > Chondrichthyes > Pristiophoridae > Pristiophorus > Pristiophorus japonicus. Next base: position 66,540,446 of record NC_091988.1, read on the forward strand.
GCAATGGCACCGGTATCGATACCCTGCCCCCGATCGGCTCCACCTCTCAGACACCCGATGGCACCAACTGCCACGAGCCTGAAAGAGCTAACTGTGCTAAGGCGCAGCCCCCAGACCCTATCGCTACCAAGGTAACACCCGGGAAAAAAGGGTCACCGCAACGGTTCTCCCAAATGGGACTGGAACCAGCCAGGATCCCAAACCAAATAATGCCCAGGCAAGTGAGTCAGCAGTTCCCTGTACATTGCTAGATGACTGCTCCTCAGGGAGCAGCAGCGACCCGGGGCACAAGGAGAGGACAGGGAGGTCACAGGCATCTGTGAACCTGCCCAATGCTGGAAGCAACGGCAAAAGCCCCGAGAGCAGACAACTTGAGCCAACCGGGTTCCCACTGCCAGCACTGGGCACCGCACCACCACCAGACTGCCTGGCACTAGTTTGTCCTCATGCACCGGTGCTGGCCCCAGCACTGACTCCAAGTATATTCCAAGTATGTACTTCATCATTCAAATGTACTTACCTCACCACGGTACCACGAATGCAATACTGTAAATGCTAATTTTTTGGGGGATTTGAATGTATATGAATGTAATGAGCCAACGGCACAATCTGTATGTGGGCGGGGGGGGGGGGGTGGGGGGGTGGGAGAATGGAGTGATTATGGATGCACAAACAGAAACTACCAGCAACTCTACTGCCAACGAAACACCACCTACTCACTCAAGATGGAAACGACCCTCCAAGCGTCAACCAGATAGAGCTAAGCCCAGAGCACAGTCAATGCATGAAGGTGATTTGCACTAAGGACTTGAGGGAGAGTGATGTCATGTATCCTACATGGTTACTGCTTGTACTATTACAAGGTGATATTACTATTACTATTACCAGAGAGCACTGCAGTGGGAGACCTGTAGGTTACCTGTACAGGTGTGCCAGGCCTAGTATAAAAGGCAGGCCACCAGGTGTGATCCTTACTCTGGAGTTACATTAAATGGACTAAGGTCACTACAATTCAAGTGCAACACATTGTCTCATGGAGTCAGTATTAGAGCATCTGAAGACATAACTCTACAGGTGACTGAAGGCTGAGGTCCAACAAAAAACCCGCGACCTAATGAATAGATGGTGGGGTGGAGAAAGCACAGAAGATTCATCAGCTGGCCGACAACCACGACATACGAGGATTCTTCAGCGCAGTCAAAACCACCTATGACCCAAGGCCCCACCCCACTGCTGGCCAAGAATGGGGAGACACTCATTAAGGACAACGAGGCAGTCAGGATCCGCTGGAAGGAGCACTTAAAAGATGCAGGGAACAGCATCAACCCTTGTACATGACGTTCTTTAACCTTACATAGGCCTTTGACACTGTTAACCGTGAGGGACTATGGAGCGTCCTCCTCCGTTTCAGCTGTCCCCAAAAGCTTGTCACCATCCCCTGCCTGCTCCACGATGACATGCAAGCCGTGATCCTGGCCAACGGATCCACCACAGACCCAATCCACATCCGGACCGGTGTCAAGCAGGGCTGCGTCATCACACCAACACTCTTCTCGATCTTCCTTGTTGCAATGCTCCATCTCACCCTCAACAAGCTCCCTGTTGGAGTGGAACTAAACTGTAGAACCAATGGGAAACTGTTCAACCTTTGCCACCTCCAGGCTAGATCCAAGGTCATCCCATTCTCTATCATCAACTACAGTACGCGGACGATGCTTGCATCTGCGCACTTTTAGAGGCCGAACTCCAAGCCATCGTCAACATCTGCACTTACGGATGTTTAGTGTAAGGCCTATGCTTTACACTAAACGGATATTTAGTGTAAAGCATGGGCTTTACACTAAACATCCGTAAGACAAAGGTCCTCCACCAACCTGACCCCGCCACACAGCACTGCCCCCCGGTCATCAAAATCCACGGCGCAGCCTTGGACAACATAGACCATTTTCCATATCTCGGGAGCCTACTATCAGCAAGGGCAGACATCAACGATAAGGTCCAACACCGCCTCCAGTATGCCAGCGCAGCCTTCGGTCGCCTGAGGAAGAGAGTGTTTGAAGATCAGGACCCCAGGTCTAGCACCAAGCTTATAGTCTACAGGGCAGTAGTGATACCCACCCTCCTATATAGCTCAGAAATGTGGACTATATAAAGCAGACATTTCAAAGCACTGGAGAAGTACCATCAGTGCTGACTCCGTAAGATCCTGCAAATCCACTGGGAGGATAGATGCACCAACATCTGTGTTCTCGCTCAGACCAACATCCCCAGCATCGAAGCACTGACCACGCTCAACCAGCTCCGTTAGGCAGGCCACATCGTCCGCATGCCAGACACGAGACTCCCAAAGCAAGCGCTCTACTCAGAATTCCTTCACGGCAAACGAGCCAAAGGTGGGCAGAGGAAACGTTACAAAGACACCCTGAAAGCCTCCTTGATAAAAGTGCAACATCCCCACCGGCACCTGGGAATCCCTGGCCCAAGACTGCCCAAAGTTGAGGAAGAACATCCGGGAGGGCGCTGAACACCTCGAGTCTCGTCGTCAAGAGCTTGCAGAAATCAAGCGCAGACCGCGGAAGGAGCGTGCGGCAAACCAGACTTCCCACCCAGCCTTTCCTTCAACCACTGTCAGCCCCACCTGTGACAGAGACTGTAATTCCTGCATTAGACTGTACAGCCACCTGAGAACTCACTTTTAGAGTGGAAGCAAGTCTTCCTCGATTTTGAGGGACTGCCTATGATGATGATGATTGAGCTGGATAGATTTTTGTACAGTATAAAGGGTTACGGAACCAAAGTGGATAGATAGAATTAAGACACAGATTAGCCAAAGATCTAGTTGAATGGCGGAACAGGTTTGAGGGGCTGAATGCCGCCTCCTGTTCCTACCTTCCTCTGACGCAGTAGCCTCGGTCCTCTGCGGGCTTGTTATGGCAGTGGATGTGTGGTGGGACCAGATTTCCACCCAATGATGCCCTCTGACTCCAGCCAATCCTCTGGCCAAATGGTCAGTTAAACAAGTTTGGCGGGTTTTTCGGTCCTGCTGGGCTATAAAGAAAGTCTAGCATTTATATAGCGTCATCCACGACCTCAGGACGTCAGTAAGTGCTTTAAACCAACAAAGTACTTTTGAAGTATAGTCACTGTTGTAACGTAGGAAACGCGGCAGACGACTTGCGCACAGCAAGCTCCCACAGACAGCAAAGTGATAATGACCAGATAATTTGTTTTTTCGTGTGAGCCTGAAGAGGATGGAGAAGGGCAGCCAGTGCACTCCTGGTCTGGGTACAATAGAATCATTGAACCTTACAGAACAGAAGGAGGCCATTCGGTCCATTGTGTCTGTACTAGCTCTTGAAAGAGCTGTCCAATTTAGTGCCACACCCCAGCCTTTTCGCCATAACCCTGCAGATTAGTCCTCTTCAAATACATGTCCAATTGTCTTTTGAAAGTGTTACATTTTTGCAATTTTTTTTAAGGTAGTACTGTGTCCCATACAAGCTGTGGCTCAGTGGACAGCACTCTCGCCTCTGGGTCAGAACATAAGGACATAAGAAATAGGAGCAGGAGTAGGCCATTTGGCCCCTCATGCCTGCTTCACCATTTAATAAGATCATGGCTGATCTGATCATGGACTCAGCTCCATTTCCCTGCCCACTCCCCATAACCCTTTATTACCTTATCACTCAAAAATCTATCTTCCCTTAAATATATTCAATGACCCAGCCTCCACAGCTCTCTGGGGCAGAGAATTCCACAGATTTACAACCCTCTGAGAGAAGAAATTCCTCCTCATCTCAGTTTTAAATGTAAGGGCCCTTATTCTGAGACTATGTCCCCTAGTATTAGTTTCCCCTATGAGTGGAAATATCCTCTCTGCATCCACGTTGTGGAGCCCTCTCATTATCTTATGTTTCGATAAGATCACCTCTCATTCTTCTTAACTCCAATGAGTATAGGCCCCATCTGCTCAACCTGTCTTCGTAAGTCAACCTTCTCATCTCTGGAATCAACCTAGTGAACCTTCTCTGAACAGCCTCCAATGCAAGTATAACCTTCCTTAAATATGGAGACCAAAACTATACGCAGTACTCTAGGTGTGGCCTTACCAATATCCTGTACAATTGTAGCAGGAATTCTCTGCTTTTATACTCTATTCCCCCTTGCAATAAAGGCCAACAATCCATTTGCCTTCCTGATCACTTGCTCTACTGCATACTAACTTTTTGTGTTTCATGCACGAGGACTCCCAGGTCCCTCTGTACTGCAGCACTTTGCAATGTTTCTCTATTTAAATTATAATTTGCTTTTCTATTTTTTCTGCCGAAGTGGATAACCATACATTTTCCCACATTATACTCCATCTGCCAAATTTTTGCCCATTCACTTAGCCTATCTATATCCCTTTGCAGATTTTTTGTGTCCTCCTCACAATTTGCTTTTCTGCCCATCTTTGTATCATCAGCAAACTTGGCTACATTACACTCGGTCCCTTCATCCAAGTAATTTAGATTGTAAAGAGTTGCGGCCCCAGCACCGATCCCTGCGGCACCCCACTAGTTACTGTTTGCCAACCAGAAAATGACCCATTCATCCCGACTCTCTGTTTTCTGTTAGTTAGCCAATCCTCTATCCATGCTAATATATTACCCCCAACCCCATGAACTTTTATCTTGTGCAGTAACCTTTTATGTGGCACCTTATCAAATGCCTTCTGGAAATCCAAATACACCACATCCACTGGTTCCCTTTTATCCATGCTGCTTGTTACATCCTCAAAGAACTCCAGCAAATTTGACAAACATGATTTCCCTTTCATAAAACCATGCTGACTCTTCTTGATTGAATTATGCTTTTCCAAATGTCCTGCTCCGGTTTCCTTAATAATGGACTCCAGCACTCCAGAAGGTTGTGGGTTCAAGTCCCACTCCAGGGACTTGAGCACAAAAATCTAGGCTGACAGTCCCAGTGCAGTGCTGTGGGAGCGCCTGTCGGAGGTGCTGTCTTTGGGATGAGACGTTAAACCGAGGCTCTGTCTGCTCTCTCAGGTGGATGTAAAAGATCCCATGGTACTATTTCGAAGAAGTGCAAGGGAGTTATCCCCGGTGTACTGAACAATATTTATCCCTCAATCAACATAACAAAAACAAATTATCCAGTCATTGTCACATTGCTGTTTGTGAGAGCTTGCTGTGCACAAATTGGCTTCCGTGTTTCGTACATTACAACAGTGACTATACTTCAAAAGTACTTCATTGGCTGTAAAATGCTTTGAGATGTTCGGTAGTCATGAAAGGCGCTATATAAATGCAAGTCTTTCTTTTCTTTTATATCTTTTTGTCAATTGCGTAGGCTTTCCAGCTCTTTAATTTCTAAATGGCCTGTCTTCTGCCCTTAGGAACGCTTTACACAAGAACTGTGTAGGCGTCCCCTTTGCTTTAGGTGTTGCTGTGGGTCAAATTATGTAAATTATGCTGTGTAATTTGTTTCCGCCATTTGCATAGCATTTGAATATGTATTTCCCCCCACCCCCCGCTGATATTCTGTGCACGCACATAAGAAATAGGAGCAGGATTAAGCCATTTGGCCCCTCGAGCCTGCTCTCCCATTCATTAAGAACATGGCTGATCTGATCCAGGCCTCAACTCCACCTCCCCATCCCGCCCTCATGACTTTAGGTGGGAAATCCCGGAAGTCGCGGGGACAAGAATGGGTGTACTCAGCCAATGCACGTGTGCCTTAATTTTAACAGCAGGTACAAGGGATTAGCGCGGCAGTTGGCAAACCCAGAATATTACGGAAGGCAGCGTGAAGTGCTGTAAACAAGCTACAGATATAGAGAAATCTCTAAGAGTGGCTGTTAATCCTTAAATACACATGAGACTGATATAATCTACTTGACCTAAAAAAGAAGCCAGCCATCTCGTGTATGTGTTAAGCCCGAACCTCGAGCACAGCTGTGCAATGTAAGGTGTCAACAACATTGTTGTTAAACCGCGTGGCTGCGCAGCGGTCTGGCGGTCGCACGTAGGCCACTCAGCGGCCTTTAAACGGGAAAACTGCATACACACGGAAATTTGAATGGGCCACGCAGCCCGTTAAAGGGGCCGCGTACCCAAAAATAAAATTAGTGGGAGCATTGGTTGTCAACCATCTCGAAATGCCCTGGAGTCTCCAGGAATTGTGTAGTATATTCGCTACAGACATCACAAACACACAGACTACAAGATGGCTCTTAACATAGGAGTTGTCAGGTGACCTGTCACCTGATGCCTTTATTGTATTTACAGCAATAGTCCACTAGGTGGAGCAGTAGTCCACTAGATGGAGCTATATATTACAAATTGAAGATTAATCTCCTGGACACTGCAGGGAGCAAAACCCTGGGGAAAATCACAGAGGCATTTAAAAAAATGTGTTTTTTAAATCATTTTGTTTGAATACTCCTGGCAGTGCATTCCGGATCCTAACCACTGGTTGCAACAAAAAGGATTTCCCACATGTTGCCAATCACCTTAAATCTGGTTACCGATCCTTTAGCAGGAACTTCTTTACTGAGAGGGTGGAACTTGCCACCACAGGGAGGGGTTGAGGCAAATAGCAGAGATGCATTTAAGGGGAAGCTGGATAAACACGAGGGAGAAAGGTATAGAAGTATATGGTGATGTGGTCGGATGAAGTAGGGTGGGAGGAGGCTCGAATGGAGCATTAGCACCAGCACAGACCAGTTGGGCCGAATGGCCTGTTTCTGTGCTGTAAATGTTTCCCACATTACAACAGTGACTACATTGTACATTCATTGGCTGTAAAGCGCTTTGGGACGTCCGATGGTCGTGAAAGGTGCTATATAAATGCAAGTCTTTCTTTCTTTTAAATTCTATGTAACTCTATGTTTACGGTTCAGTAAATTTGCAAGTCAGAAAGCTAACTAAATGTACAGACATAACCTGCAGGATTTCTTCTACTGAATGTGAGCTGGCTTTGGTCCAGAAAGCACCAGACTCCATTCCTCTTCCCTATTTGATTCAATACCTGGAGTCTGTTTGAAAAGGTGGAAGGATGATTAAGCTTCCCAACAGCAGAGAAAGCCATGATAGCTGATACCGCAGCTATTATATCAAGATTTACAACTGTGCCTTAATAATCTGGCTTGAGTCAATGACCGAAAGAATATGGTGCTTCCTGAGCTGGCATTTCCCATACCTTGGGACCATTTCCCATACCTCGGGAGCCTCTTATCAACAAGAGCAGACATTGATGACGAGATTCAACACCGCCTCCAGTGTGCCAGTGCAGCCTTCGACCGCCTGAGGAAAAGAGTGTTCGAAGACCAGGCCCTCAAATCTGCCACCAAGCTCAAGGTCTACAGGGCTGTAGTAATACCCGCCCTCCTGTATGGCTCAGAGACATGGACCATGTAGACACCTCAAGTCGCTGGAGAAATACCACTAACGATGTCTCCGCAAGATCCTACAAATCCTCTAGGAGGACAGACGCACCAACATTAGTGTCCTCGACCAGACCAACATCCCCAGAATTGAAGCACTGACCACACTTGATCAGCTCTGTTGGGCAGGCCAACATTGTCCGCATACCAGACACGAGACTCCCAAAGCACGCGCTCTACTCGGAACTCCTTCACGGCAAACGAGCCAAAGGTGGGCAGAGGAAACAATACAAGGACACCCTCAAAGCCTCCCTGATAAAGTGCAACATCCCCATTGACACCTGGGAGTCCCTGGCCAAAGACCACCCTAAGTGGAGGAAATGTATCAGGGAGGGCGCTGAGCACCTGGAGTTTCATCGCCGAGAGCATGCAGAAATCAAACGCTGGCAGCGGAAAGACCGTGCAGCAAACCAGTCCCACCCACTCCTTCCCTCACCGACTGTCTGTCCCACCTGTGACAGGGACTGTGGCTCTCGTATTGGACTGTTCAGCCACCTAAGGGCTCATTCTAAGAGTTGAAGCAAGTCTTTCTCGATTCCCAGGGACTCCCTATGATGATGATGATTGCGTCAAGTTAATTTACCTTCACAGAGAGGAGCAGGCAGGGAGACTACAGTAACATGAAAGTAGAAGAAGCAGATTGGAGCTTTGCAGCGATGGTTGCAGAAATCGTTTAGTGGGCGGCTGTTTAGTTTAAGAAAAAAAGAAAGACTTGCATTTATATAGCGCCTTTCATGACCACCGCACGTCCTAAAGCGTTTTACAGCCAATTAAGTACTTTTTGAAGTGTAGTCACTGTTGCAATGTAGGAAACACAGCAGCCAATTTGCGCACAGCAAGCTCCCGAAAACAGCAAAGTGATAATGACCAGATAATCTGTTTTTGTGATGTTGATTGAGCGATAGATATTGGCCCAGGACACCGGGGATAACTCGCCTGGTCTTCTTCGAAATAATGCCATAGGATCTTTTACGTCAACCTGAGAGAGCAGACGGGGCCTCAGTTTAACGTCTCATCCGAAAAACGGCACCTCCGACAGTGCGGCGCTCCATCAGCACTGCACTGGATTGTCAGCCTAGATTTTTGTGCTCAAGTCTCTTGGGAACTATTTATTACTTCTTCATGCAACAGCTACAAATAGGGAATTTTCACCATTTCGCAATCCATAAAAAAAGGAAGGCCCGAACAAGGGCCACTCCCTTGTTTACATCGCAGCTCCCTCCCGGGCACAAACTGGAGCAGAAAACCGGGCTTTGGTGCTGCTATAAGGAATCTGGGTGATTGGCTGATGCCTTGTCACGAGTTACAGTGGCCTCACAAGGGCGGACTAACAGAGACCTATTTGCCTTCAGCTGAGGTTGAACATAGAACAGTCAGCTAATTGTTGTGTGGTGAAGCAGCGTGATTGGATCAGGAGGAATGGGTGTGCGCCAGCCACTGTTGTAGTCGGGATCACAAGCGAGCGTAATGGTGGCGGCGTGAAATTTACATACCGTGTACACCCTTGCCTCTGAGTCAGATGGGTGTGTTCCACCCCAGAGACTTGAACACAAAAATCTAGGCTGACACTCAAGTGCAGTGGTGTCGGAGATGCCGTCTTTCGGATGAGCCGTTAAACTGAGGCCCTGTCTGCTCTCTCGGGTGAATGTAAAAGATCCCATGGCCACTATTTCGAAGAAGAGCAGGGGAGTTATACCCAGAGTCCCAGCCAATATTTATCTCTTAATCATCATCGCTAAAAAAAACAGATTATCTGGTCATTATCACATTGTTATTTGTGGGAGCTTGCTGTGCACCAATCGGCTGCCACGTTTCCCATATTACAACAGTGACTGCAAGAGGTCAGAGTCAGAGGAACGCAGAGTTCTGTATGGGGGTGGGGGTGGGAGCGGGGGCATTGTAACACTGAAGGAGGTTACTGAGGTGGGGAGGGGCAAGGCCATGGATTCAAATTTGAGGATGAAAATTTTAAATTTGAGATGTCAGCATGGCTCAGTAGGGACATGGGTGCTGGGTGAGTGTGTCGGTGTGGCAGAGTTTTGCATGAGCTGAGGTTTACAGAGGGTGCAAAATGGGAGGCCGGCCAGGAGAGCACTGGATTAATCAAGTCTAGGTGTGACAAAAGCACAGATGAGGGTTCCAGCAGCAGATCAGCTGAAGTAGTGGCAGCTGTGGGTGATGCTTTGGAGGTGTAAGTAGGTAGTCTTTGCGATGGAGAAGATATGCAGTGGGCAACTCAGACAAATCAGGGTGAAATAGGACCCCAAGGTTGCAAATAGTCTGGTTCAGCTTGAGAAAGTGGGCAGGGGAGGATGGTGTGTGATTGATCGTGTTGAAGGATGAATAGATATTAAGGAGGACAAGAAGAGATAATGTACGATGATCGTAGAGAATGCTATTTATGGCTTTGGTTAGAGAACGTTTTGGTGCTGTGCGATGGGTGGAATCCTGACTGCAGGATATTCAGACTGGAAGTTTTGGGAGAGTTGGACATGGATGTGGGAGGACTTGGAGAAGGAAGGTGAGGAGAGACACGATTTAACGAGGACAGAGGAGTCGAGAATGGGTGCAGCTCAAAACAGGGAGCTCGACGGGCCGAATGGCCTTCTTCCGTGCTGTAACCATTCTAGAGAGCTATAGATATTCAGTCTAATGCTGTGAACACCTCGAGTCTCTTTGTCGGGAGCATGCGGAAGCCACGTACAAACAGCGGAAGAAGTGTACAACAACCCAAGCACCCCACCCACCCCGTCCCTCCAACCACCATCTGCCCCACCTGTGACAGAGACTGTAGATCCCGCATTGGTCTCATCAGTCACCAGAGAACTCATTTTAGTGTGGAAGCAAGTCATCCTCGACTCCGTGGGACTGCTAAGAAGAGAAGATGAGGCAAGAGCAGGGTGAGTGGGACTAATTGGATGGCTCTTTTCAAAGAGTCAGCACAGGCACGCTGGGCCGAATGGTCTTCTTCTGTGCTATGATTCTATGAGAACTGGAAACAGCCATCAGGTGAGGCAGCGACTGTGGAAAGAGAAATGAATGCAAATAGAACCAGATTAAAGAGAGTCAAAAGTGCCAACCGAAAGCATTACTCTATGATACACCTTATTTTTCATTATTGAACAGGTCAGCCGAAATAGCTCAGTTGGGAGAGCGTTAGACTGAAGATCTAAAGGTCCCTGGTTCAATCCCGGGTTTCGGCAGATGTTTTTTTTCTTGCCAGTATTTTTACTCAAATTTATGAGCACATGACAAGAGAAAGTTAGTAAAAAAAAAAAGTTTTCGAATTTCTTTTGTGCCCCATTATCGCCTCCCTTTTCTATGGTTTAATCATTCCTGCACCTCCACTTTGTGTTCCTCAGTGTTTCAATCCGTTTTTAATTCCAAAATAATAAACACCAGTCGTTAAAATATTCAGAGGCAAAGTCAAAAAGCTGCAAGAAAGAGAAAACTTGTGACTTTGCTGTTAAAAACTTTCTGTTGCATGTCTTTCAGTTTATGACTTAGTTATTCAATTTGAAAACTTTGGGTTTTTCTTGCAAACTTTCTCTTGCCATGTTTTTCTTGGGACTCGGAAAGTTGAGTAAAAATACTGGCGAAGAAAAAAAAACATCTGCCGAAACCCGGGATCGAACCAGGGACCTTTAGATCTTCAGTCTAACGCTCTCCCAACTGAGCTATTTCGGCGGATAATAATGCTACGTTTCACTCTCTGTAACCAAGCTGGGTAATGTGTCCATTTCCACTTTTAATCTTTGTATTGTTTGGTTTTTATGTCCATGTTGTGTTCCGTGGGGACAGACTCACTCCAAGCAAACAGTAAAGATTCAATAATAAGGCACCGAACTCCTGACTGTAGCAAGTTCTCTCAATAAAAAGATACATTCTCCTTTCCCGCGCTTCCAGCCATGTGTCTTTTACACTCATTTCAGTATTTTTACCTATCAAGAACAAACAAAGTTTAAAAAAAATATGACTTCAACACCAAGTTAAGAATTTTTTTTGTACAAGAGCCTTTTTAATTTTCTGTCCAAACGCTGTCACCCCTCAATCTTTGCCGGTTTAAACCAAAAGGTTGGACAGAAAACGTGCAGTTGTTACAAATGAACTGCTGGAATATATTAAATCGACAAATATATTTATCTCTAAACCTTTTTTTAAGTGTAAAGACCAGAAGGAAAGTAATTATATAATTTAAAAAAATATATGCTTAAGTATTTGAGGTTTTGAAGTGGTCGAGAATGAGAAATTTTTTCTTCCTGTTTAAAAAGTAAAAATAATATCGTGTTACAAATAATATGAAAAGAATGGAGGGGAAGCGAGGTCACAGCTGGTTAGAGAAATTGTTTAGAAACGGTTGCTGTGGATTTGGTAGAACAACAAAAAATGCAATAGAAAGAACTACTGTTCAATTAATTTAATAATTTTGAGCATTAAAACGTGCGTCCCTGGGTGGGCTCGAACCACCAACCTTTCGGTTAACAGCCGAACGCGCTAACCGATTGCGCCACAGAGACCTGCGAATTGTTATTTCTGCATCGCTATATTGCACTGCCAGCAGAGGCTGCCTACACCACGCTGAGTGTTCTGTACATGCTCCTGATTCAGGCTGCAATGTCTGTTAAGTCCAGGATCCCCGCACCACAATCCTGCACACACTACAGGGTTGTTTCTTTTAAAATCCATCCTTCCCACAACATCAGAATAAATTCCGCAGACTCTGCAAATTTGAACGAAATGAAACAGAAAATGGTGCAAATGCATGCGGAGCGGTGGGAGGGACGGTGGTCTCCAGGTCCCACACAGGCCGTTTGACCATTCAAAAATAAAACGTGCATGCGCGGAAGTTTGACTGGACAGCAAATCCCCTTAAAGGGGCCGCACACCCCAAAATATAATTCGAGGGAACATTGATGGGGAGGAGCTTATTTTAACCTAAACCCATGGGATGGGGTGGAACATCGGTTTTACACCCTGCCCAATGGCTTCAGTGCAGAGTGAAATCGAGCGGCGGTGTAAAGCCAGCATTGTGGCTGGAAAGTTTCCCGATGGGCTACGTAGGTTAAAGTCGCCCCCACGCTGTCAGTTACGTGCAATGATAGGTGGGTTAGCCCTTCCGTTAAACGGACCTTTCATCAGGCAAGCTCCTGAACTGGAAACAAACAGGTGCGGACTGCCTCTCCCGAAAGGTAGAAGATTCTCATGGACACAGAGGTGGGGTCAACGTTATTGCTTAGTGACGGAAGCACTCACAGGCAAGAAATTCCAACAGTCTCCTCACCACAGCTCCACCCTACATAAACTCCTTAAAACCTACCTCTTTGACCAATCTTTTGGTCACCTGCTCTAATTTTACTTTAAATGTCTCAGTGTCAAATGTTATTTTTTAACGCTCCTGTGAATGTTATACGTTAAAGACGCTATGTAAGTACAAATTGTTATCGTTGGATGACACACCTTATTCTAGGCACCAGCCCAAGTAGCTCAGTTGGGAGAGCGTTAGACAAAAGGTCCCTGTTTCAATCCTGGGTTTCGGCAGTGGAGGTTGCCCTTTTTTGTGTCCCATTATCACCTCCCTTTGCCTTGCACCATCAGCCCTTTTGTGGCTTCATCACTCCTGCACTCCCTTCCCTGCTCAGTGCCTCCATCGTTTTTCATTGCTAGATAATAAACACCAATTGTTAAAACATTCAGAGGCAAAGTTAATGAAAGCTGCAAGAAAGAGAATATTTGTGACTTTGTTGTTAAAAACTTTATATGGCATGTTTTTAGTGACTTCCTTAATCTTAGACTCAGAAGTCTGAGTGACATACTGCAAGACAAGAAAAAAATCGTCTGCCTAAACCCGGGATCGAACCAGGGACCTTTAGATTTATCAGCCTAACGTTCGCGCTATACACAAGTTGTTGTTGTTGTATATTAATATAATTGAAACTGAAAACACTGACAATCTGGGACAATACAAAGCCTGTTATCTAGTTTCAGACTTCATTTTAAAAGCTTCCATTAAATTTACTCTGCTCCAGAAATAGTCTTAGAGTCTCAAGTTTCCACTCGCAACTATAGTCTCTCATCCTTGGCATCAACCTTGAACTCGGCTTGATTTATCCGCCATCGTGGTGATACTGACACCAATTGTAAGACCTTCACTTTGCCCCAGCTGCAAACATCAAACTCAGTAGAGACTTGGGATTGAACCTAGGACCTCCTGGTCTGTACAGTCATTGATGCACCAGCTGAAGAACGTTTCCAGGCAAGTCCATGCCAGCAGACCCTCGGTCACCATCTCCTTTACAGCAACTACTTGTCTTTAACATAGACAAACATTCCAAGCTGCTGCACCGAAGCGTAAGGATGAAAATTCGATGACGAGCCTAACGCTATGGGGGAAGAGCACGGGGAAGTGAAATTAATTGGATCGCTCTTTCAAAGAGCTGGCACAGGCATGATGGGCTAAATGGTCTCCTGTGTGGTATGATTCTGAGAAACAACCAGCAGGTCAGGCAGCAACTGTGGAGAAAGAAATTAAAGCAAATGGCCAAGATGTTTTACAATTACATAAAGAGCAAGAGGATAACTAAGGAAAGTGTAGGGCCTATTAGGAACCAAAATGCTGATCTATGTGTACAGGCAGAGGATGTGAGTAAGGTACTAAATTAATACTTTGCGGCTGTCTTCACAAAAGAGGAGGATGATGCTGACATTAACGTTCAGGAGGAAGATGGTGAAATATTAGAGGGGATAAATATAGTAAGAGAGGAAGTATTAAGGGGTTTAGCATCCTTGAAAATAGATAAATCGGCAGGATCGGATGAAACATATCCGAGGCTATTAAAAGAAGCAAGGGAGGAAATGGTGTAGGCTCTGACCATCATTTTTCAATCCTCCCTGGCTACAGGAGTTGTGCCAGAGGATTTGAGAACTGCTAATGTCTTTCCATCATTTAAAAAGGGACAAAGATTGGTTTTATGAAAGGGAAATCATGTTTGACAAATTTGCTGGAGTTCTTTGAGGATGTAACGAACAGGGTGGATAAGAGGAAACCAGTGGATGAGGTGTATTTGGATTTCCAGAAGGCATTCAATAAGATGCCACATAAGGGGTTACTGCACAAGATAAAAGCTCACTGGGTTGGGTGGTAATATATTAGCATTGATAGAGGATTGGTTAACTAACAGAAAACAGAGAGTTGGGATAAATGGGTCATTTTCTGGGTGGCAAACAGTGACTAGTGGGGTACTGCAGGGATCGGTGCTGGATCCTCAACTCTTTACAATCTATATAAATGACTTGGGTGAAGGCACTGAGTGTAATGTAGCCAAGTTTGCTTTTGATACAAAGATGGGCGCAAAGCAAATTGTGACGAGGACACACAAAATCTGCAAAGGGATATAGACAGGCTAAGTGAGTGGGCAAAAATTTGGCAGATGAAGTATAATGTGGGAAAATGTGAGGTTATCCACTTTGGCAGAAATAATAGAAAAGCAAATTATAATGGTGAAAAATTGCAAAGTGCTGGGGGTCCTTGTGCATGAAATACAAAAGATTGGTATGCAGGTACAGCAAGTAATCAGGAAGGCAAATGGAATGTTGGCCTTTATTGCAAGGGGGATAGAGTATAAAAGCAGAGAAGTCTTGCTACAACTGTATTGGTGAGGCCACACCTGGTGTACTGCGTACAGTTTTGGTCTCCGTATTTAAGGAAGGATATACTTGCATTGGAGGCTGTTCAGAGAAGGTTCACGAGGTTGCTTCCTGAGATGAGGAGGTTGACTTATGAGGATAGGTTGGGTAGATTGGGAAGAATGAGAGGTGATCTTATTGAAACTTATAAGATAATAAGGGGACTCGACAAGGTTGATGCAGAGAGGATATTTCCAGTCATAGGGGAAACTAAAACTAGGGAACATAGTCTTACAATAAGGGGCCACCCATTTAAACCAGAGATGAGAAGAAATTTCTTCTCTGAGGGTTGTAAATCTATGGAATCCAGGGAGCTGTGGAGGCTGGGTCATTGAATATATTTAAGGCGGGGATAGACAGATTTTTAAGTGATAAGGGAGTGAAGGGTTATGGGGAGCGGGCAGGGAAGTGGAGCTGAGTCCATGATCAGATCGGCCATGATCTTATTGAATGGCGGAGCAGGCTTGAGGGGCCGAATGGCTTACTCCGGCTCCTATTTCTTATGTTCTTATGAAGGAATAACCGAGCAATTAAGGCCAGTTAGTTTAACCTCGGTGGTGGGCAAATTATTGGCATCAATTCTGAGGGACAGTATAAACTTTAATTTAGAAAGTCACAGATTAATCAAGGACAGTCAGCATGGACTTGTTAAGGCAAGGTCGTGATTGAGTTCTTTGAGGAGGTAACAAGAAGGGTCAATGAGGGCAGTGCGTTTGATGTAATTTACATGGATTCTAGCAAGGCTATTGACAAGGTCCCACATGTTAGGCTGATCAAAAAAGTAAAAGCCCATGGATCCAAGGGTGAGTGGTCAATTGGATCCAAAATTGGCTCACTGGCAAGAAGTAAAGGGTAATGATTGAGGGGAGTTTTTGTGACTGGAAGGCTGTTTCCAGCGGGGTTCCACGGTGCTCAGTCCTCAGTCCCTTACTTTTTAGAATCATAGAATCTTTCAAATTTACAGCACGGAAGGAGGCCATTTCAGCCCTTTGTGTCTGCGCCGGCCGACCAAGAGCTATCCACCCTAATCCCACTTTCCAGATCTTGGTCCGTAGCCCTGTAGGTTATGTGCACTTCAAGTATACATTCAAGTACTTTTTAAATGTGGTGAGGGTTTCTGCCTCTACCACCCTTTCAGGCAATAACTTCCAGACCCCTACCACCCTTTGGGTGAAGACATTTCCCCTCATATCTCCTCTAAACACCCTACCAATTACTTTAAATCTATGCCCCCTGGTTGTTGACCTCTCTGCCAATGGAAACAGGTCCTTCCTATCCATTCGATCCAGGCCCCTCATAATTTTATACACCTCAATCAGGTCTCCCTTCAGCCGCCTCTGTTCCAAAGAAAACAGACTCCACATCGCCAATCTTTCCTCATAGCCAAAGTTCTCCAGTCTAGGCAACATTCTTGCAAATCTCCTCTGCAACCTCTCCAGTGCAATCACATCTTTCCTGTAATGTGGTGACCAGAACTGCACATAATATTCCAGCTGTGGCCTAACTATTGTGTTGTACAGTTCAAGTATAACCTCCTTGCTCTTGTATTCTATGTCTCGGCTTATAAAGGCAAGTATTCCATTTGCTTTCTTAACCACCTTTTCTACCTGGCCTGCTACCTTCAGGGATCTGTGGACCTGCACTCCAAGGTCTCTTTGTTCCTCTATACATTTCATTGTCGTACTATTAAGTGTGTATTCCCTTGCCTTGTTAGACCTCTCCAAGTGTATCACCTCACAATTCTCACAATTTAATTCCATTTGCCACTGTTCAGCCCACCTGATGAGTACATTGATATCATCCTGCAGTCCGCAGCTTTCTTCTTCATTATCAACCACGGAGTCTATTTTAGTGTCATCTACAAACTTCTTAATCATACCCCCAACATTAAGTCCAAGTCATTATATACCACAAAAAGCAAGGGACCCAGCACTGAGCCATGCGGAACCCCACTGGAAACAGCCTTCCAGTCACAAAACACTCATCAACCATTACCCTTTACTTCCTGCTTCCAAGCCAATTTTGGATCCAACTTGCCACTTTGCCTTGGATCCCATGGGCTTTTACTTTCGTGACCAGTCTGCCATGTGGGACCTTATCAAAAGCTTTGCTAAAATCCATATACACTACATCATACGCACTACCCTCATCGGCCCTCCTGGTTACCTCCTCGAAAAATTCAATCAAGTTCGCCAGACATGATCCTCCCTTGACAATATTAATGATTTAGACTTAAATGTAGCAGGCATGATAAATAAATTTGCAGATGATACAAAAATTGGCCGTGTGGTTGACAATGAGTAGGAAAACTCTAGACCGCAGGAAGATATCGATGAACTGGTCAGTTGGGCAGAAAAGTGGCAAATGGAATTTAATCCGGAAAAGTGTGAGGTAATGCATTTGGGGAGGGGCAACAAGGCAAGGGAATACACAATAATGGGAGGATACTGAGAGGTGAGGAGAAACAGAGGGACCTTGGAGTATATATTCACAATCCTTAAAAGGCATATGGAATGTTTTCCTTTATTAGCCGAGGCATAGAATACAAGAGCAGGGAAATTATGCTAGAACTGTATAAAACACTAATTAGGCCACAGCTTGAGTGCTGTGTGCAGTTTTGGTCACCACATTACAGGAAAGATGTGATTGCACTAGAGAGGGTACAGAGGAGACTTACGAGGATGTTGCCTGGACTGGAAAACTTTAGCTATGAGGAAAGATTGAATAGGCTGGGTTTGTTTTCTTTGGAACAGAGGAGGCTGAGGGGAAATTTAATTGAGGTGTATAAAATTATGAGGAGCCGAGATATAGTGGATAGGAAGGACCTATTTCC
Source organism: Pristiophorus japonicus (assembly GCF_044704955.1). Taxonomy (NCBI): domain Eukaryota; kingdom Metazoa; phylum Chordata; class Chondrichthyes; family Pristiophoridae; genus Pristiophorus; species Pristiophorus japonicus. The sequence goes on from NC_091988.1 coordinate 66,558,409, forward strand.
CTTAGCAGAGGGGTCATTATCCAAGGAGCATAGATTTAAAATAATTGGTAGGAGGTTTAGAGGGGAGATGAGGGAACATTTCTTCACCCAGAAGGTGGTGAGGGTCTGGAACTCACTACCTGAAAGGTTGGTAGAAGCAGAAACCCTCTTTACATTTATAAAAGTACTTTATTGCACTTAAAGAGCCGTAATCTACAGGGCTATGGACCCAGTGCTGGAAAGTGGGATTAGGCTGGGTAGCTCTTTGTTGGCCGGCATGGACATGGTGGGCCAAATGGCGACCTCCTGTGTCATTATGATTCTATGTCCCAATCTGTACTCATCAGTCTTCCAACTCTGGCCTACTGCTTCTTAAAACCTACCTCTTTGACCAAACTTTTGGTCATCTGCCCTAATTTCACTTCAAGTGCCTCAGTATCAAATGTTGTTTAAAACGCTCCTGTGAACGTTATACTACAGTAAAGGTGCTATGTAAATACAAGTTGTTGTTGTTGTATGACACATCTGATTCTGTGTGCTGTATACACCAGTTGAAATAGCTCAGTTGGGAGAGCATTAGACTGAAGATTTAAAAGTCTCTGGTTCAATCTTGGGTTTTGGAAGTGGAGATTGCCTTTCCTTTGTGTCCCATTATCACCTCCCTTTGCCTTGCACCATCAGCCCTTTTGTTGCTTCATCACTCCTGCACTCCACTCTGTCCCTTTGTGTTCTTTTCCCTGCTCATTGTCTCCTTCGTTTTTCATTCCTAGATAATAAACACCAATTGTTAAAACATTCAAAGGCAAAGTTAAAGGAAGCTGCAAGGAAGAGAAAAATTGTGACTTTGTTGTTAAAAACTTTAAACGGCATTTTGTTAGTGACTTCCTTAATTTTAGACTGGTAAACTTGAGTAAAATACAGCATGAGAAGAAAAAAATCAGCTGCCAAAACCAGGAATTAGACTAAAGATCTATAGATCCCTGATTCAACGTCACGCTACATTAAAGGCACTATATAAATACAAGTTGCTGTTGTATACAGGAGAGCCTGTCATTGAAGCTGAAAACACTGACAATCTGAGACAATAAACCCATGGGATGGGGTGGAACGTCGGTTTTACACGCCGCCCAATGGCTTCAGTGCAGAGTGAAATAGAGCGGCGGTGTAAAGCCAGCCTTGTGGCTGAGAAATTTCCCGATAGGCCGCGTAGGTTAAAGTCGCCCCCACGCTGTCAGTTATGTGCAATGAGAGAGGTGGGTTAGCTCTTCGGGTAAACAGAACTTTAATCAGAACGAGAAGTCAGGAAAGCTCCTGAACTGAGCAAAAATCATGGGCGGACTGGCTCTCCCTAAAAGTAGGAGATTCTCACTGACACAGAGGTGGGGTCAATTTTAATACAGAGTGACGGCAGCACTCACAGGCACGACGTTACTTCCAGGCAAGAATTTCCAACAGTCTCCTCACCACAGCTCCACCCTATATAAACTCCAACTCGCGCAAAACTGCACGCACACTTAAAGCACTGCGTGCAGATCTGGTCGCCATATTATAAAAAGGATATAGAGGCACTGCAGAGAAGATTTTCAAGGATGATACCAGAAATGTGAGGGTATACCTATCAGGAAAGGATGAACAGGCTGGGTCTCTTTTCTCTTAAAAAAGGAAAGCTGAACAGTGACCTAATAGAGGTCTTTAAAATTATGAAAGGTTTGGATAGAGTGGATACAGAGAGAGTGTTTCCACTTGTGGGGAAGAGCATAACGAGAGGCCATCAATATAAGATAGTCACCAAGAAATCCAATAGGGAATTCAGAAGGAACTTCTTTACCCAGAGAGTGGTGAGATTGTGGAAATTGCTACCATAGGGAGTGGTTGAAGCGAATAGTATAGTTGCATTTAAGGGGAGACTAGACAAGCATATGAGGGAGAAGGGAATAGAGGGTTACGCTGATAGATTTAGGTGAGTTAAGAAGGGAGGAGGCTCAAGTGAAGCATAAACACCGGCATGGGCTGGTTGGGCCGAATTGCCTATTTCTGTGCCGTAGATCCTGTGTAATCCTATGTAAAACTCTGCGGCCTCCATCCTGTTCCATACAACGTTCCGTTCGCCCATTGCCCTGCTCTTGCTGACCTCCACTTGCTGCCTCTCCCTCCCCCACCTGTTCCCATCCTACAGTTCCCCGCCCCCGCACATCCTCACCCCGCTCAATGCACTGCATTCAAAATCCTAATGCTTCTTTACAAATCCCTCCATGGTCTCATACGAGCTAACCTCTAGTCCTGATGGAGGCCACAGAGTATAAGTCCACAGATCCTTAAAGGTAGCAAGACAGGTCGATAAGGTCGTTAAAATGGTATACGGAATGATATCCTTTATTAGCCGAGGCATAGAATACAAGAGCCGGGTGGTTATGCTCGAACTGTGCAAAACACTAGTTAGGCAACAGCTTGAGTACTGCGTGCAGTTCAGGGTCACCACATTACAGGAAGGATGTGATTGCATTAAAGAGGGAACAGAGGAGATTTACGAGGATGTTGCCAGGACTGGAAAACTTTAGCTATGAGAAAAGATTGGATAGGGTGGGAATGTTTTCCTTGGAACAGAGAAGGCTGAGGGGTGATTTAATTGAGGTGTATAAAATTATGAGGGGCCTAGATAGAGTGGAGAGGAAGGACCTAGTTCCCTTAGCAGAGGGATCATAGATTTAAAGTCGTTGGTAGGAGGTTTAGAGGGGATTTGAGGAGAAATGTCTTCACCCAGAGTGTGGTGAAGTGCCGGAACTCACTGCCTGAAAGGATGGTAGAGGCAGAAACCCTCATCACATTTAAAAAATACTTGGATGTGCACTTCATGTGCCGTAACCTACAGGACTGCAGACCTAGTACTGGAAGGTGGGATTAGGCTGGCTAATTCTTTTTTGACCAGCACGGATACAATGAACCGAATGGCCTCCTTCAGTGTCGTAACTTTTCTATGATTCTATGATTCTGTTCCAATCTGTGCTCTTCAGTCTTCCAATTCTGGCCTACTGCTCCTTAAAACCTACCTCTTTGACCAAGTTTTTGGTTATCTGCCCTAATTTCACTTTAAGTGGCTCGGTGTCAAATGCTGTTTTATAATGCTCCTGTGAACGTTATATTACATTAAAGGCGCTATATAAGTACAAGTTGTTGTTGTTGTTGTTGTATGACACACCTTATTCTGCGTATACCAGCTGAAATAGCTCAGTTGGGAGAGCGTTAGACTAAAGGTCCTTGGTTCACTCATGGGTTTTGGCAGTGGAGGTTGTCCTTTTGTGTCCCATTATCGCCTCCCTTTGACTTGCACCATCAGCTCTTTTGTGGCTTCATCAATTCTGCTCAGTGTCTCTGTTATGTCTCAAATAAAGCCATGTGAGTGAGTAGTGTAGACTTGAGCAAGAGTGACCTTAGTCTCTGTATTCTGACTCCAGACTGCTGGCACAGCATGGGAGGCCTGCTGAAATGCAGTGCTCCCAAGTGATGCTGGGATCCCTTGGGACTCCAGCAGATGCACCCTCTGGTGGTGGTAGAATGCTGTTTACAAGATGAAGCATACATAACATCACTGCCCCGCCCCTGCAAAGTCAACAGTATACTTATTTACAGGGTGAGACGATCTGGGGCTTTCTGCTCCCTAGTCAATCATCTCGGTACAAGCACAGGTGCAGGTGAGTTGGTTGGGCCTTTGCTGGGCAGCTGGCCTTGCTGGGCTGCTGGGGATGATGAGTTCAGCTTCGTGATCAACCGTGATGTCGGTTGTCACTTGTGTATGTATCGGAGGGTCGAAGTTGGTGGTGGTCTCTTCAAGTGGCTCGTGGCTGCAGTTTGGTTTAGTCCAAATGCTTTCTGCAAGTTATTCCATTTGCAAGTTTGACCTCAAACACCCTACTCCCTTCTTTGGCTACGATAGTGCCAGCAAGTCATTTGGGATCATGTCCATAGTTGAGTACAAATACAGGTCATTGACTTCGATATCGTGTGACAAATTTGCGTGATCATGGTACATGCTTTGTTGATGCCGCCTGCCCTCGACAAGATCATGGAGATCAGGGTGGACCAGAGAGAGCCTTGTTTTGAGTGCCCTTAGAAACATAGAAAATAGGGGCAGGAGTAGGACATTCGGCCCTTCAAGCCTGCACCACCATTCAATAAGATCATGGCTGATCATTCCGTCAGTACCCCTTTCCTGCTTTCTCTCCATACCCCTTGGTCCCCTTCGCTGTAAGGGCCATATCCAACTCCCTCTTGAATATATCCAATGAATTGGCATCAACATCTCGCTGTGGCAGGGAATTCCACAGGTTAACAACTCTGAGTGAAGAAGTTTCTCCTCATCTCAGTCCTAAATGGCCTACCCCTTATCCTAAGACTGTGTCCCCTGGTTCTGGACTTTCCCAACATCGGGAACATTCTTCCCGCATCTAACTTGTCCAGTCCCGTCAGAATCTTATGTTTCTATGAGATCTCCTCTCATCCTTCTAAACGCCAGTGTATAAAGGCCCAGTTGATCCAGTCTCTCCTCATATTTCAGTCCAGCCATCCTGGGAATCAGTCTGGTGAACCTTCACTGCACTCCCTCAATAGCAAGAACGTCCTTCCTCAGATTAGGAGACCAAAACTGAACACAATATTCCAGGTGAAGCCTCACCAAGGCCCTGTGCAACTGCAGTAAGACCTCCCTGCTCCTATACTCAAATCCCCTAGCTATGAAGGCTAACGTACCATTTGCCGCCTTCACCGCCTTCACTGTACCTGCATGCCAACTTTCAATGACTGATGAACCATGACACCCAGGTCTCGTTGCACCTCCCATTTTCCTAATCTGCCACCATTCAGATAATATTCTGTCTTTGTGTTATTGCCCCCAAAGTGGATAACCTCACATTTATCCACATTATACTGCATCTGCCATGCATTTGCCCACTCATCTAACCTGTCCAAGTCACCCTGCAGCCTCTTAGCGTCCTCCTCACAGCTCACACCACCACCCAGTTTAGTGTCATCTGCAAACTTGGAGATATTACACTCAATTCCTTCATCTAAATCATTAATGTATATTGTAAAGAGCTGGGGTCCCAGCTCTGAGCCCTGCAGCACTCCACTAGTCACTGTCTGCCATTCTGAAAAGGACCCGTTTATCCCGACTCTCTGCTTCCTGTCTGCCAACCAGTTCTCTATCCACGTCAGTACATTACCCCCAATGCCATGGGCTTTGATTTTGCACACCAATCTCTTGTATGAGACCTTGTCAAAAGCCTTTTGAAATTCCCAATACACCACATCCACTGGTTCTCCCTTTTCCACTCTACTAGTTATATCCTCAAAAAATTCCAGAAGATTTGTCAATCATGATTTCCCTTTCATAAATCCTTGGACTGATCCTGTTACTGCTTTCCAAATGTGCTGCTAATTTCATCCTTAATAACTGATTTCAATATTTTCCCCATTACTGATGTCAGGCTAACTGGTCTATAATTACCCGTTTTCTCTCTCCCTCCCTTTTTAAAAAGTGGGGTTACATTAGTTACCCTCCAGTCCATAGGAACTAATCCAGAGTCGATAGACTGTTGGAAAATGATCATCAATGCATCCACTATTTCTAGGGCCACTTCCTTAAGTACTTTGGGATGCAGACTATCAGGCCCCGGGGATTTATCGGCCTTCAATCCCATCAATTTCCCTAACACAATTTCCTGCCTAATAAGGATATCCTTCAGTTCCTCCTTCTCACTAGCCCCTCGGTCCCCTAGTATTTCCGGAAGGTTATTTGTGTCTTCCTTCGTGAAGATGGAACCAAAGTATTTGTTCAATTGGTCTGCCATTTCTTTGTTCCCCATTATAAATTCACCTGAATCCTTCTGTAAGGGACCTACGTTTGTCTTCACTAATCTTTTTCTCTTCACATATCTATAAAAGCTTTTGCAGTCAGTTTTTATGTTACCGGCAAGCTTCCTCTCATACTCTATTTCCCCCATCTTAATTAAACCCTTTGTCCTTCTCTGCTGAATTCTAGATTTCTCCCAGTCATCAGGATTGCTGCTTTTTCTAGCCAATTTATATGCCTCTTCCTTGGATTTAACACTATCCTTAATTTCCCTTGTCAACCACGGTTGAGCCACCTTCCCCGTTTTATTTTTACGCCAGCGAGGGATGTACAATTGTTGAAGTTCATCCACGTGATCTTTAAATGTCTGCCATTGCCTATCCACCGTCAACCCTTTAAGTATCATTTGCCAGTCAATTCTAGCCAATTCATGCCTCATACCATCAAAGATACCTTTCCTTAAGTTCAGGGCCCTAGTTTCTGAATTAACTGTGTCACTCTCCATCTTAATAAAGAATTCTACCATATTATGGTCACTCTTCCCCAAGGGGCCTCGCACACCAAGATTGCTAATTAGTTCTTTCTCATTACACATCACCCAGTCTAGGATGGCCAGCTCTCTAGTCAGTTCCTCGACATATTGGTCTAGAAAACTATCCCTAATACACTCCAGGAAATCCTCCTCCACTGCATTGCTACCAGTTTGGTTAGCCCAATGAATATGTAGATTAAAGTCACCCATGATAACTGCTGTACCTTTATTGCACACATCCATTATTTCTTCTTTGATGCTGTTCCCAACCTCACTACTACTGTTTGGTGGTCTGTACACAACTCACACTAGTGTTTTCTGCCCCTTGGTATTCCATAGCTCCACCCATACCGATTCCACATCAGCCAAGCTAATGTCCTTCTTTACTATTGCATTAATTTCCTCTTTAACCAGAATGCCACCCCGCCTCCTTTTCCTTTCTGTCTATCCTTCCTAAATGTTGAATACCCCTGGATGTTGAATTCCCAGCCTTGGTCACCCTGGAGCTATGTCTCCGTGATGCCAATTACATCATAAACGTTAACTGCTATCTGAGCTATACTGAGATTCCTACTCTGACTAGCACGTAGCACTGATAGCAATCCTGAGATTACTTTTCATGAGCAGTTCGGCAGGGGGAACCCCGGTGAGTGAGTGGGGTCTTGTGCGGTAGCTGATCAGGAGTCAGGACAGGCGGGTCTGCAGGAAGCCTTCCGACACACGTTTCAAGCTTTGCTTGATGGTTTGGACTGCCCGTTCTGCCTGGCCATTAGATGCAGGCTTGAACAGGACAGATGTGACGTGCTTGATCCCATTGCAGGTCATGAATTCATTGAATTCAGTGCTGGTGAAGCACGGCCCAAGGACATCAGGCAGGCCGTGCGTAGCAAACATGGCTCGTAGGCTTTCGATGGTGGCAGTGGATGTGCTTATAGACATTATTACACACACAATCCATTTTGAATAAGCATTCACAACAACCAAAACCATTTTGCCTAGAACCGGGCCAGCGAAGTCAACATGGATCCTAGACCACGGTTTGGAGGGCCATGACCACAAACTTAGCGACGTTTCCTACATTACAATGGCGACTACACTTCAAAAAGTACTTCATTGGCTGTAAAGCGCTTTGAGACGTCCGGTGGTCGTGCAATGTAAGTCCTTCTTTGAGACCCCTGCAAGGAAATGAGTCATGAATCGACACACCAGTGGCGAGGGTGGGATGACATAAAGAACAAGTCTGGGTGAGAACAATGACCACTAGGTGGTGAACTTGTGGGAGACACTCCTAACCTGGACCTTCAGATATAAAAGGGGAAGCTCCACCCACTTCCATCACTTGAGTGCTATGGAATAAAGGATAGGTCACAGACTGACCTTCTCTCAAGCATGGGCCTTGTGTGCATTTATACTGTATAGTAAGGACGTATCAGTTCCCTTCTTTTATTTCTGCCTGTTTCTCGGAAAGGGAGAGAGAGGATTTTTTTTTTGTTTTGTTACCAGTTTTCTCTTTTCCTGAGTGTCCATTAGCACCAAGATGTCAGCCAGTGAGATGCAGGCTGAGCAGTACTTAGGGCCAGACTCACAGCAGTCTATTTTACAGCAAACAAAGGGTATTTACTCCACAAACAGCGCTTTTTAAAACAGCCTACACAGTCTATTTAAACAGATCCTACAGCAAACCGTCAACAGAGATAATTTGTATAATGTAGCTATCCCCCACTCACTGCATTTTGCTGGCGAAATCACCCTGCTTTTAGCGGAGACTTTGCTGTGGTTTCAGTCATGAGTCCTGTTTGCTGTAGTTCGCAGAGATTCTGTTTAAATAGACTCTGCAGACTGTTTGCTGTAGGGACTGTTTAAATAGACTCTAGACTGGTTCTCTAATCTCCTCCAGCATCCCCCCTCAGATATCTGCGCTCCTCTAATTCTGCTCTTTTTAAGCATGCCTGATTATAATCGGCCAACCATTGATGGTCTAATGTTGCCTAGGTCCCAAGCTCTGGAGTCCCTACCTAAACCTCTCCGCCTCTCCACCTCTCTTTCTTCCTTTAAGATGCTCCTTAAAACCTACCTCGTTGACTAAGCTTTTGGTCACCTGTCCTAATTTCTCCTTATGCAGCTCGGTGTCAATTTTTTAAATCTCATAATACTCCTGTGAAGTGCCTTGAGACATTGTACTACGTTAAAGGCACTATATAAATACAATTTGTTGGTGGTGTTATCACATATAAAAAAAATAACTCACTTAAAAAATGGGAAGCCCAGTTCTGCTTTCATTGTCTGCTAATTTCTCTCTGGTTTTTAAATATGCTTTATATGTTTTAAGTAATCTACCTGACAGTCTAGATATAGCTAGATTTTTAATCTTAAAAAAAAACAAGGGAGAAAAAAGTGACGTATAGATTTTCAGCAGATCAGTTAGACCATTGCTTGCCCTTTCAGTGGCAGCACTCTTGATTCTGAGTCAGCAAGTTGTAGGTTCAAGTCCCACTGCAGGGACTTGAGCACTTATTCCAGGCTGACACTCCAGTGCAGTGCCAAGAGAGTGCTGCATTGTCAGAGCTGCCGTCTTTTGGATGAGACCTAAAACCGAGGCCCCATCAGCTCTCTCAGGTGGACATAAAGGCTCCCATGGCACTATTTCGAATAGAAGAGTACGGGTAGTCTCCCCGGTGCCCTGCTCAATATTTATCCCTCAACCAAACTCACTAAAGAACAGATTATCTGTCCATTTAACTCATTTCCATTTGTGAGAGCTTGCTGTGTGCAAGTTGTTCCTATCCCACAACAGTGACTACACTTCAAAAGTACTTAATTGGCTGTAAAGTTCTTTGGTACACCCTGAGGATGTGAAAGGCACTATATAAATGCAAGTCGTTTGAACAGGGAAGCTGCAGCAATATTTGATCTGGCATTGGGATCTTTGCACTGCTCTATGGGCTCTGAGCAAAGTAGTCCCCATTCAGTTGCTCTTGTACTTTGTATCCAGAGGGTCCTTTGGCCTGGAGGCCTGTATCAGATGCCAATGATCAATTGTGGGCCAATAGCTTGATCCACCTGAACCCAAATAGCTTGAGCAGTATCCTGAGAAACAAAATCACCAAACCATCATTTACCCAAAGGTTGGCTCATCAATCACTCCCACACATCCATCAACCCTATCACAGAATCTTCCCTATCACAGAACCATTCTACACCCTCCAGCCCCAGGCTCCTACCCAACTCTCTGCCCTTTCACAGACACCTCTCTCCTCCTCCAACCATCCCAATTCATGCTGGCAATCTCCTCCCGCTATCAATTAAACCTGGCACTTTTTGCCCCTCCCTCCATTCCCCAATTAAACCTGGCACTCTTATCCCTTCCATCCCTGGCCCATCTCCCCTCACTTCAAGCTGACACGCTTACCCCCCCCCCCAATTCAACCTGCTCCCCTTCCCGTCCAATGTCCCACAATTTAAAATGTCCTTCTTTACCCTCCTTCCTTCCCACTGCCCCCTCCACACCGCCCCCCACCCTCTCATTTCCCCCTCAATTCTACCTGGTAATCAGGAAGTGTTTTCAATTCCCCCCATGGCCTCGCCCCTATCTCTGTCATGCCCTACAGCCCCACAATCCTCCGCAATCTCTGGGCTCCTCCAATTCTGGCCTCTTGAGCATCCCCGATTATAATCACTCCACCATTGGCGGCCGTAAACTCTAGAACTCCCTCCCTAAACCTCCGTCTCTTTCTCCTCCTTTAGGATGCTGCTTAAAACCTATCTCTTTGACCAAGCTTTTGGTCACCTGCCCTAATATCTCCTTATGTTGCTCGACCATTAATTTGGTTTGATAACACACCTGTGAAGTGCCTTGGGACATTTTATTGCATTAAAGGCATTATATAATTGCAAGTAGTCACATTTTAGGTGATTTATGAAAGGATTGGGGAGGGGGGGGGTGGATTTTCAATTCATGTCCTCAGTTCCTTTAAAAGGGGAGGTGCAACGAGACCTGGGTGTCATGGTACATCAGTCATTGAAGGTTGGCATGCAGGTACAGCAGGCGGTTAAGAAAGCAAATGGCATGTTGGCCTTCATAGCGAGGGGATTTGAGTACAGGGGCAGGGAGGTGTTGCTACAGTTGTACAGGGCTTGGTGAGGCCACACCTGGAGTATTGTGTCTCCTAACTTGAGGAAGGACATTCTTGCTATTGAGGGAGTGCAGCGAAGGTTCACCAGACTGATTCCCGGGATGGCGGGACTGACCTATCAAGAAAGATTGGATCAATTGGGCTTGTATTCACTGGAGTTCAGAAGAATGAGAGGGGATCTCATGGAAACGTTTAAAATTCTGACCGGGTTTAGACAGGTTAGATGCAGGAAGAATGTTCTCGATGTTGGGGAAGTCCAGAACCAGGTGTCACAGTCTAAGGATAAGGGGTAAGCCATTTAGGACTGAGATGAGGAGAAACTTCTTCACCCAGAGAGTGGTGAACCTGTGGAATTCTCTACCACAGAAAGTTGTTGAGGCCAATTCACTAAATATATTTAAAAAGGAGTTAGATGTATTCCTTACTACTAAGGGGATCAAGGGGTATGGCGAGAAAGCAGGAATGGGGTACTGAAGTTGCATGTTCAGCCATTAACTCATTGAATGGCAGTGCAGGCTCGAAGGGCCGAATGGCCTACTCCTGCACCTATTTTCTATGTTTCTATGTTTATGCTGCAAAATTTGTTTGGTGTTATCGCTGGTGGACATAAATGCCTGGGCTATCGTTATGGCTTTGCTCAGGTTCGATGCTT